>NC_143530.1:8385341-8685341 GCF_031878675.1 Megascapheus bottae
TCCTCCTCCTCCTCGTCCTCCTCCTCGTCTTCCTTCTCCTCCTCCTCCTCGTCTTCCTTCTCCTCCTCTTCCTCCTCGTCTTCCTCTTCATCCTCCTCCTCCTCTTCCTCCTCCTCCTCCTCCTCCTCCTCCTCCTCCTCCTCCTCCTCGTCCTCCTCCACCTCCTCGTCCTCCTCCTCTTCTTCCTCCCCCTCCTTCTCCTCCTCCTCCCCCCTTCTCTTCCTCCTCCTCCTCCTCCTCCTCCTCCTCCTCCTCTCCTCCTCCTCCTTCTCCTCCTCCTTCTGTCCTGGGGCTTGAACTCTGGTCTGGGCCTGTCCCTGAGCTCCTTTTTGCTCAAGGTAGTGCTCTACCACTTGAGCCATATTGGCAGTTCTGGGTTTTTCTGTGATTAACTGGAGGTAAGAATTACAGACTTTTCCAGGCTGGCTTCGAGCTGTGACCCTCAGCTCTCCGCCTCCTGAGTAGCCAGGCGAACCTGCCTGAGCTGCCAGCTCCAAGCTCTCTTCCGAGTCTCTGATGAGTGCTCACCAGGCGCTGTTCATCTCCTCTAGCTAAACTCCTTGGCATCGTTGCCCGTGAGATTCTCATCTATAATTAACTACCAAAATTCAGAAGTGAAGCCTGGCTCAAGTGGTAGGGCACCAGTCTCAGGCAGAAAACAAAAGACCAACAGGAATATTCAAGGGACATGTGCACAGGGCCACCTGCCTGTCGGGGGCCACCATCACTCAGCACAGCACCTCCCTTGTGTGTAGGTGCTGTCCAGGGCCACACTGTTGTAAGGTGAATCCAGTCAGTGAGATACAGAGAAGCCACATTTTGAGAGGTGAAACTGAGAGTCTTTACAGAAAGCAGGCATCTGCAGGCAGACTCACTTAATACTGTTAGAAAGCCGAGCCATGAGAGCAGAAAAAGAAGAGCGAGCAGAAAAACAAAATCCAATGGAGAGCTGAAGTGGGACGCCGTGTTGACCTGAGGAGACGGACATAGCACGTGAGGCCTGGTGTAATGGTGTCTGATCTGATTTGAGTCAGGTCAGGGGCAGGGCCACAGGAAACTTTTAGAGTCTCCCAAGTTCAAGGCCTAGGACTAACAGGTCCAGTGACCTATCATTCGAGTCCCTGCCTCTGCCTCTAGGAAGTAAGCATGCCCAGGACCTGTGGGGTGGCTCCCCTTCTTCCACAAAGAGAAGACGGTGCCAGTTAAATCCAATTTATCTACTGTGTGGCCAAGATGGCCCCCGTTAGACCAGCATTCCCACTGGAACGTGTGGCCTTCCTCCCGCGGCTGGGCGCTGGGAGGGAGTGGAGGTCTGGAGTGTGGGGGACACAGATGCTGCTCGTTGCTTTACCCAACAGCTTCCACCACTACGGCCACTCTCCGTAGGACCCAGACCACCACAGCCCCAGCCTCTGCCAGCAGCCCTGGCCTCGAGAGGTACCGCCAGCCCCCTTAAGGTCCTTTGCGTCCTTTTACCCCCCAGTCACCCGTGCCAGGTGTCCAGCTCGCAGGGGACAAGGGTGAAGGTCAGGCAGTCACTCTGGCTGGCTCTCCCTGGGCCTCAACTTCCTCATCTGCAAAATGGAATCGGTGTCCCCGGCTTCCATTACTGTGTCATGGTGGACACCACTGCTGTGTGGAGGCGGCTGCTCTGTGAGCTCAGGACAGCTGAGGGCTTCCAGAGCCTTCGCTCACTAGGTCCCAGTAGCACTTAATGACAGCATAGATGTGGCAGCCAGAAATGTCTCCAGACATTGGCAAGATATGCCTTGGTGGGCATGGCCACCTCTGGCCCAGAGCCACTATCTGCCCGGCCATGGGGGCCTGACCTGGTGTAGGAGAAGCAGTTCGCTTCCCCTCTCCTCTGACACCTTCCCCCCCCCCCCCCGGACTCCCAGACACCATCTCGGGTGGTGGGGGGGATGGGGCGGGGGCTGGCTCTGCTGCCTCACCTGGCTGCTCTTGTTCCAAAGCCCTCCTTCTTCCAACTGGAAGTTCATCACCGCTGCTGTGGTGGTGACTGGCCTGCTGCTGCTGGGGCTTGCTGTCCTTGTGGCCCTGTACCTCAGGAAGAGGCAAGAAAGAGCCAGAAAAGGTGAGGCTCCTTAACCCCCCCCCCCCCAAGCAGACCATCACGTGCTCATGCCTACAATCCTAGCTACCCGGGACTCTGTGATCTGAGGATTGTGGTTCAAAGCTCCAGGACTGGCCAAAAAATACTATTATTATTATTATATATTTATTATTATTATATTTTTATTATATCATAGAGGTGATATACAGAGGGGTTACCATTACCTAAGTCACATAAAGAGTACATTTTATCTTGGGAAACGTTACCGCCTTCTCTTGCTTTCTCCCAGTTTTTCCCCTCTCATCCCTACTCACAAGTTGTAAAATTCATTTTCAACATGGCATCTAGCGAGTGCCACTGTTGCATTTGGTCACCCTTTGTCCCTCCATTTCTGTGCCCACTGCCTGTTCCAAAGACAGATCAATCAACAAACAAGGCAAAAAGAAAAGAAAAAGAGTAACAAAGGAAAAAAACTCTCTTGTTTCCATTGCTTGGAGTTCAATTTGATTAATATTTTAGATGATCAGAGACACATAGTCATTGTACTTTTTGTGTTCCTCCCCGAAGTCTATTCTCCTTTGGTCTCACTGTGTGTGGGGGCCTAGAGTCCTGTATAATTTATTATATCCTGGTGTACCTTAGATCTAACTTCCGCACATGAGAGAAACCATGCACCATCCGTATCTCTAAGCCAGGCTGACCTTGGAGGATTACAGAATTTTGTTGACACACACTGGGTAATATCACTTGAATGGCTTACCATGGTATTTTTATATGAAACAGAACAGCAAAAGGCCAAGATGCTGCACATTTCCCCCTTTTTCCCCCTTTTTTTGGGCCAGTCCTGGGGCTTGAACTCAGGGCTTGGACACAGCTCCTAAGCTTTTTTTTTTTTTTTTTTTTTTTTTTTTTGCCAGTCCTGGGCTTGAGCTCAGAGCCTGAGCACTGTCCTTGGACTTTCTCAAGGCTAGAGCTCTACCACTTGAGCCTCAGCACCACTTCCGGCTTTTTTCTATGTATGTGGTACCAAGGAATTGAACCCGGGTCTTCATGCATGCTAGGCAAGCACTTTAACCACTAGGCCAAACTCCCGGCCCCATCCTAAGCTTTTTTACTTACAACTACCACTTGAGCCACAGCTTCACTTCTGGCTTTTTTTTTTTTTGGCAGTTTACTGGAGATTAAGAGTCTTAATCTCCAGCCTTGGCTGGCTTTGAATGATCCTCAGATCTCAGCCTCCTTAGCAGCTAGGATTACAGGTGTGAGCCACTGGCTCTTGGTCCTCGCATTGTGTGTGTGTGTGTGTGTACAGGTACATGTGTGTAAAAGGGTGTGCTTGTATTGAAGATTGTGTTTTGCCTTGAGCTTCCTTGTTTAAAACCTTTGAAAGACATTAGTATGTATAGCTTTCTTTGATAAAAACTGTAGTCAATATAGCTGTTAGTTGATGAAAAGGATAATCAATATAACTACCAACTAAACTTGTTGGTAAAATTGGGAATTGGTAGTGATCTGAACTAATCATTAAATTTACCTGTTTTATGAAATTAGCCACAGGAATCCAGCTTCTTGGCACTCAGTGCTCTGGGGTGGCTTCTCCCTGCTGCCCTCCTCCTCCATCTTGGTGGGAGGAAGGAAGGGTGCTCCCTCGCTCACCACGGCTGTTTTCTGCACAGGTGAGAATGAGTCCCACCACACCTGTGATGACACTTCAGCGCAGAAGGCGGAGCCCATGGTGAGTGGGTGCAGTGCAGAGGACCTGCCCCGCCCCTCTGCGGGATGCTGTTCTTTCAAACTTCCCAGCTGGCACACACTCACCGTTTCCATTTATACCAACCCTTGACTCACACTCATGATTACTCATGCCTCTGCCACCTTGGGGCCTAGGCACGTTTTTCTAGATTTCCTAATTCAAGCCTGACACAGAGAGAGAGACACAGAGACCAACTCTCCACCTTCACTCCAGTGGGAGACAGCTTTTACTATGTCTTAGGTCACAAGCCAGCTTGTGGCTTGGCTCCCACAGTCCAATCTCTCTGGTGGACAACAGGGCTCCCCAAGCCCCTCAGCAGGGGTTCAGGCCTGGGAGTTTCCCCTTGGGCAGCTCTGTGTCACATGAAGAGCTGAGCCGCCTGACTGCATAGAGCTACGGGATTGGCTGGATCTAGTCAGCTGATCCAACCCCCGCATCCCCCCACCTCTCCCTCCCTGTGTAATGGGGAAGCCAGTTCTAGAAACTACAGGGCTACTCAAAAGTGAGTGTGCATGCAAGTTACTTGTTTAGAGCTTGCTAAGATGATTTCTCCGTAGGCTAGCTAATGCACGCGTGTGCTCCTGGCAACTGAGAGGTAAAGGTAGGAAGATCAAGAGTTCTGTGCCATCCTGGGCCATGTAGCAAAGCCCTGTTCTCAAAACTCAAGGCTTGGGGTTGTAGCTTGGGAATAGAACATTTGCCTTACCCATGTGAGGCCACACACACACACACACACACACACTTCTTAGGCTCTGCCCCTAAGCACTTTGCTTCAGTGATTGTGGGTGGAAGCTGGTTCCACATGTAGAGTGCGCTCCTTGATGTAGAGCAGGAGGCTTGGTGAGGGGCGAGGGCAAAAGCAGGGGTGTCCAACCAGCCGTTCTCAGGGGCTCTGCACAACCAATACCCTGTCCTTCATGTCCTCCCTCCACCCAGCTCTAGGAACCCAGAAGCTAGTGACCACTCCAGCGCTAATCGACAGTGTCCCTCTGTGTCTCTGTTTGATTCCCAGGTTGTCTCTGATGAGGACGCAGGGACCATCTGCTATGCTTCAGTCATCCATGTGCACTCACTGGGCTTTAAGGATTCCATCTATGCCAACATTCACCCTGCCCAGAGGCCCAGGCCGGAACCTCTTCCATCCGTGGAATACACCAGCATTGCCAGAGGCAGGCACCAGCCCTCCTTAGCTGCCACCCTGGAGGAGGTGGCAGATAGGGAGGCAGAATTCCCTGGGCAGTGAGCAGTTACTAAATGCTCACTAGGTGCAAAGCTATCCTACTAGCAAGTGGTGTGGGGCTAAGATGGCCAATCGCTATCAGGGGCCATGTTGTCCTGAGGAAGGGGGAGAGATGACAGAGGACGCCCTTATCTACCCTGAGGGCTGCAGCTCTGCCCTGTACCCTCTGCCCTCTGCCCTCTGCCCTCTGTGAGGTCTGGGACCTGGGTGCTGGGACTCTGTGTAAGCTCAACCCTTTCCTCTGTGACGCTGGCTTCCTTCCTGATGGGGGCCGTGCAATCCCAGTGGATTGTGTAAGTTCCTCTATTGATGCTTAGGACTCGGATGTTGTCTGGAGAACCCTGCTCTTCAGCCTTGCTGGCCTGCCAGGAAGAACACTGAGATAGGCAGTGCCCACTGCCCAGGGGTCCCCTGAACTCTTGCACTTGTCCTTGCCAGTGGGGCAGATGTGAGACATGGGACGTGGGATTGCCAGGCAGGATGGGGCAAGCGAGCTTGCTTTCCCACAGCCCCCCTACAACTCCCCAGGGCTGAGCCAGGCTTCTCCAGGCTGAATGGGAGTGCTGTTCTGTTCCCTCCTGAGTCCATCTCCATGGTGACCTCAAAGGTGACCCGACCTGGCCGGCAGGACACAAACCCAGGCAGTGGACCTCGCAGGGCTGCAGATGTGTGTGGCACAGCCCCTCCCCGCCTCCTCCTGATAGGGAATCACTTAGTCTCAGAGGACCCAGAACTTCCCGCCTCCTGCTCGGGCAGCTGGTTTGTGGAGGGTTTTGTCACCTTGTTGGGAGCCAGAGTGGAATCAAACTGTACCTTGACTTGCATCAGACGATGGCTATATTGTCTTATTGCTTTCTGGCCCTATTCTATGTAAATGACCTGAGAATTACCATATGAATGTAACACCTGGAGGTTGCCTGGGAGAAGAGGAGGGAAGAAGGGGGAGGGGAAAATAAACGCGGCAGTCTAGTCAGTCTTTGCCTGGACGGCGGACATCCCGGACCGAGTGTGTCTGTCTCTCTTCTTTTTCTTCCTAGTCCTTGTCCCCTATTTCAGGAACCCCAATCTGCGAACCCTGGTTTGCTGCCGGTTGGCCCCGGCATCTGGCGCCCGAACAGGGACCCTGAAAATCTGGGACGAAGGTGAAGGACCCCTCCCTGTGGTGAGTAACACATCGTAGGACTATTAAGAGAGTATAGTCAGGAGTAAAAATTATGGGTCAAGCTAATAGCCATGGGTTATTTCTACCGATCTTAACAGGCCTATTTGAAGCCCACGGAACGCGGGTGGAAAAAGGGGTGCTTCAGAGCTTCCTACAGTTTGTCGAGGAGGCATGCCCGAGGTCTATAGAGGAGGAATTCCAAAAAGCCTGGCAGCGGATAGGAAAAAGAATTCTAGATTATTATGATGTATATGGCCCCGAGAAGACCCCAATAGAGGCTGCTACTGTATGGAGTTTAGTAAGTGAATACATAGATCCTCTACATGAAAATGCTGAACTTAATCTTGAATTAAGGGAACTTTATGAGTTAAAGGACCCTTCTGAAAAACCTGAGGCTGAGCCATATGCCGCAGCCCAAGAGAGTGAGATCTTGAAAAGGGAACAACAACCAGTAGATATTGAGTATCAGAATTCAGGTTTGAATATCAAGGAGGAAAGTTATGATGAGTCAATGGAGGGCCGAATGGCTACGATGGAGAAGAAGTTAGAAGAAATCCTACATTTTCTATCGAAAATGGGGACAGAGCAGAGAGCCCCCCCAGAAGTAGGAAAGAAATATGACCTTCAGGCCACTATGGTGTCTGATTCTAAACCTTACCCCTCACACCCACCGCCTCCGGCTGCAGCCTTACGGCCTCAATCCCTTTCTCAACCTTTAGGCAAGCCTAAAGGCCCTAGCAACAAGTCCCTTTTAACAGGCACTACAACCAGGCACAGTGCATCGCAATTAAACCTGACTCAGGCTGCTAGAGAGAGGGAAGGTATTTCAGGGCCTCGATGCTTCCCTAGTTTAGTTGATTATGATGAACAAGTAAACCATCAACCTGTTCCTGTTAAACTATTACAGGATTTAAAAAATGCCTGCTCCCAATATGGGCCAACTGCCCCTTTTACTCAAGTAATATTGGAGGCCGCGTGTGCTGGTATTGCATGCCCAAATGACTGGAAGCGGCTTGCCAGAGCATGCCTTAGTGCGGGAGAGTACTTATTATGGGAGACAGAGTTCACTGCACAGTGTCGGGCTAAAATTGAAACAAATAGGTCTAAGAACCTGCCTTACACTGTTGATCAGTTGTTAGGAGAGGGAACCTATAAAAACACCAAAGATCAATTGGGTTATGCAAAGGAGGCCTATTTACAAATAAATGCTGCGGCGAGAGAGGCTTGGAAAAAGTTACGCAATTCCAATCGTACAAAAAATCTAGTAGAAGTTAAACAGGGACCAAATGAGCCTTATCTAGAATTTTTGTCTCGATTAATGGAGACTGCAGACCGCCTAGTACAAGATGAGAATGCAAGGGAGATTATAGTTAGACACATAGCCTATGAAAATGCCAACGCCGCCTGTCAGGCAGCTATCAGACCCCATAGGAATAAGGGAGGAATCACGGACTTTATTTCACTGTGTGCTGATATTGGACCCTCCCATGTACAAGGCCTTACTTTAGCCGCCGCTCCTCAAGGAAAGACTGTTACTGAGTCTCTAAAATATAGAGGTCAGCGGCATTCTCGGGCTGCTAGACCCCCAGGGCGTTGCTTCTCTTGTGGACAAATAGGACATTGGATGACGCAATGCCCACGCCAGGCCAGGCAAAAGAGAGAAAAATCACCTGGCACATGTCCACGCTGTGGTAAAGGGAAGCACTGGGCTAAAGATTGCAGGTCAAGAACAGATCGCAATGGCCGCCCGCTTTCGGGAAACTGGAGGAGGGGCCAGCCCCTGGCCCCGCAAAACCATGGGGCAGTCCCTCCCTCTTCTCGGCCACAAGTGCATCTTCTAACAACCCCCCAAGATCAGTCTCCGGCCTCCTCCGTGCCACCCCAGGAAGTGCAGGATTGGACCTCTGTTCCTCCACCTGCTCAGTATTGACCCCAGAGATGGGGACACAAGCTCTCCCCACGGGGGTCTTCGGCCCCCTTCCCCCGGGAGTGGCTGGATTGCTGTTAGGGCGAAGTAGCTCAGCCCTTAAAGGGATACAGATTACACCTGGCAAAATTGACCAGGATTTTACTGGAGAAATCAAAGTTATGGCCTCTGCCCCGAAACACGTGGTATCGATCCCAGCCGGTCAAAAATTAGCACAATTAATACTTGTGCCTTTACCTCCCGGGGAGACTACTAATTCCCCATGTGGACAGAGAGGATTTAGATCTTCTGATATCTATTGGGTACAAAGCATAAAACAAGAGAGGCCTGAGATGACTATATTTATACAAGAAAAGCCCTTTAAAGGAATATTAGACACTGGAGCAGATGTGTCTGTGATATCTAAAAAACATTGGCCAGCCCAATGGCCCCTGACAACCTCTATGACTTCCCTACAGGGGGTTGGGCAAGCAACTGACCCACAGCAGAGCAGTGCGATCCTTGTTTGGAGAGATGAGGAAGGGCACTCTGGTCATTTTCAGCCATTTGTCTTGGATCATCTGCCAATTAATTTATGGGGTCGTGATATCATGGAAAAAATGGGAGTGTATATGTTTAGTCCTAGTGCTGCGGTCACTAAGCAGTTACTTGATCAAGGCCTCCTCCCCTTTAGGGGACTAGGCCGAGCAGCACAGGGGGAGCTAGAGCCACTCCAACCCCAGTCTCACCCTACGAGACAAGGATTGGGGTATCCCTTGACGGGAGCTGTCGTTTGCCCTCCCCCACATGCTGATCCCATAAATTGGCTCTCTGAACGACCGGTATGGGTTGAACAGTGGCCTCTTTCACTAGAAAAGATCATTGCAGTACAGCAGCTAGTACAGGAGCAGCTGGACTTGGGGCATGTGGCCCCTTCTAACTCTCCATGGAATTCTCCAATTTTTGTTATAAAGAAAAAGTCAGGTAAATGGAGGCTGTTACAGGATTTGAGAAAAATAAATGCCACAATGGAACTGATGGGGGCCCTACAGCCTGGCTTGCCTTCACCCATGGCAATCCCAAAGGATACTTATAAGATTATTATAGATTTGAAGGATTGTTTCTATACTATACCCCTGGCGCCTCAAGACTGTAAGCGCTTTGCCTTCAGTGTCCCCTCTGTTAATTTTAAAGAACCCATGAAGCGATATCACTGGCTTGTGCTCCCACAGGGCATGGCAAATAGCCCAACTTTATGTCAAAGTTTTGTGGCTAGAGCCATTTCTTCCACTCGTGAAAAATTTTCTTCTGTTTATATTGTTCATTATATGGATGACATCTTGTTGGCTTGTTCTGACCCTATCGTCGTACGACAAGCCTTTGGACAACTAAAGCAGGATCTGAGCCTCTTTGGCCTTGTAATAGCAGCTGAAAAGGTTCAGGAACACCCGCCTTTTACATATCTAGGCCATATATTAGGCCCACACTATTTTAAAAGCCAAAAAATACAATTAAAAACTTCACACTTAAGAACTCTTCATGATTTTCAGCAATTCTTAGGAGATATAAATTGGCTTCGGCCTTATCTAAAGCTCTCCACAGGAGAGTTAAAACCCCTCTTTGATCTCTTAAAAGGAGATACCAACCCTACATCCTTGCGCGAATTAAATCCTGACGCCAGGAGGGCCATCCAAATTGTAGAAAAGGCAATTTCCCAGCAACAAATGACCTATTGTGACTATTCTAAACCCTGGGGAGTTTACATTTTAGCTACTTCTCACTCCCCAACTGCTGTATTGTGGCAGGATGGCCCACTTTTATGGCTTTATCTACCATCAACACCCGGCAAAGTGCTGACCCCCTACTACGAATTGGTAGCTAATCTGATACACATGTGCCGAGTGGATTCCCGTAAATATTTAGGTCAGGAACCTCATTTTATCTGTGTCCCATATAATTTACAACAACAAGATTGGCTATTCGCCCATTGCGATCCTTGGGCCATTGCTTGGGCCAATTATACGGGAAAAATTTTGCATCACTACCCGTCTAACAAACTTCTCCAATTTGCTGCGTGTCATACGTTTCTATTTCCTTCCATAGTACAGGCCTCGCCTTTATCCTCTGCCGCTTTGGTATTTACAGATGGATCCTCAAATGGAACGGCTGCTCTGACCATTAATGGGAAAACTCAATCTTGGGTTACAGGTTTTTCCTCCGCCCAAGAGGTGGAGTTAGAGGCTGTTTTACAGGCACTCGTCCTGTTACAAGACGAGCCCTTTAACTTATACTCAGACAGTCAATATGTAATCCGTGCTCTTCAAGTCATAGAAACTGTTCCCTTTATTGGAACTACTAACTCCAATATTCAGACCCAATTTCGCCAAATACAAACTTTGCTTTGTTCTCGCAACCACCCCTGTTTTTTTGGCTTTGTTCGAGCTCACACTAATCTTCCTGGCCCTTTAAGTGAAGGCAATGCGGTCACTGACTCTGCCACCAGAGTTTACTTAACTCAGGTTGAACTTGCTAAGCAGTCACATGCCATCCACCATCAAAACAGTCGAGCCTTGCGCCGACAGTTCAAATTATCTAGGGAAGCAGCGAGGCAAATAGTCAAGACTTGCCCCAACTGTGTCCCTTTTTCACCAGCCCCCCATTTAGGTATAAACCCACGAGGACTGCTTTCTAATCACATTTGGCAGATGGATGTCACGCATGTTCCATCATTTGGCCGATTAAAATATGTTCATGTTACTGTAGATACTTATTCTAATTTTATCTTGGCCACCCCCCTTGCTGGGGAAGCCACTAAACATTGTATCTCTCACTGCATTCGATGCTTTGCTGTGATGGGGATTCCCTCGCAAATAAAAACAGATAATGGCCCTGGCTATGCAAGCCGAGCATTTCAATCCTTCTGCCGTTCCTATAATATCACTCATATTACAGGCATTCCTTACAATCCTCAAGGCCAAGGCATCGTGGAGAGAGCTAATGGATTATTAAAACATCAAATTGCTAAAATACAGAAAGGGGAGTCGTATCCCGCTACCCCTGTGAATATACTTAATCATGCTTTATTTGTTTTAAATTTTTTGAATTTGGATTCAAATAATTTATCTGCTGCTCAGCGATTCTGGGAAAAAAGAGAGCAGCGTGCTTTTGCCTTAGTAAAGTGGAAGGATCCCCTAACTGGTGCTTGGCATGGACCCGATCCTGTTCTAACCTGGGGTCGAGGGCATGTATGTGTTTTTTCACAAGGAGAAAATGACGCCCGCTGGCTGCCTGAACGCTGCGTTCGGATCGTGGAGAGTGACAGTGGCCATCCAAGCAGCGACTCACTGGGCCTACACCCCCAACCCTCCAGTGGTGCATCCTGCGACGTGGAAAGGACCTGAGTTATTTGTGCATGTCTATTGGGACTGCTACTGATCCACTTGTTCCACACATTCATATGAGCTGTGTTTCTCCTCCTTTTACTATTATGTAGGGACCTTTTAACATATTCATTGACTCTACACAATTTAATATGTGACATTATTTTGTCTTTACCATCCCTCTTCTTAATAACCTTTTTTATAAAAGATGCCCAGGTGAAAAGCAAAGGCCTCCAGAGGTAAGTAGAAGTCGGCCGACCCCCTGTATGTCTGTGTTTTGTTTTATTTTTTTTATTCTATTTTATTTAAAAAAAAAAAAAAAAAAAAAAAAAAAAAGGGGTGCACTGTGGGCCTAAAATAGAGGCCTGGGTGGTCAAGGGACGCCTTGACCCCCCTTCCCCTTCTGAGTTTCTTGTCAATATCAAGGCATACCTGAGAGTCCCACCAGCAAGACATGTCTAAATCTAAAAATAACTGTTTGGTGAAAACATTCATTTGAGCTCATGTTTTTTGTGTTAAGTGTATCTGATTGAGTCCAATTTTCTTGTTATATGTCAATGTCTGATTATTTAAAAGTCTCCGTTTGTCTTGTTCGTGTTACATATTTTTCCTTGTCCAGTTTTGTCTTTAAAATTGGTACCATTTCTAAGTATGGATCCTTATGGTTTTTCTGTGCGTACTCAAGCACACATCCTTGTTATTTATTTGAACATTTCTGGGCCTGGTATGGCCCCTCCCAATCCGCTGCAGCTGAGGTGAGCAGAGGCCAGACAAAGCAGCTGCAGGCTTCGTTCAGTTTCCTTTTTCCTACAACCTGCTGAAGTGACAGTCTAGAGACACTTGGTGACAGGACACAGACTTGTCTTAGTTCTCCTAGGTTTAAGACTCCCACCCAACTTTCATCTGCAAAAAGTAATATGTCTGATATCAGAAACAAACTCTGGAAGAATAAATTTCAGCTAAGTTGCCTTGTTAGAAAGCTTTGTTTAAAAACAAAAACAACAACAACAACAACAAAAAACCTGGTTGTCACCTCCAAGAATAAGCTTTGCAAAAACAACAACAACAAAAACAACAAAAAACAACAACAACAAAAAAACCCTCATGGTACTAAAATTTCCGGAAAATGAACGGCCGATATTAATTTTGCGCGCTTTAAGATCTTTGAGTATGAATGTGTGTACGAATGGGTGTGAGTGAACATGTTCAAGGTTAAATTGTCAGCATGCTGTATAAAACAATGGTTGAGCTCATTTGAAACACAAAAGCAATTGGGTAAATCTAAGTCTAAACTTCAAGAAAATTAGTAGGTTTGAATGTTTCCTATGTCTCAAAGGATTATTGCATTGTCTTAAAGAAAAACTGGTAAATATTTTTCTAGATCCTGAAATCTGCATTTTATTGCAAGGCATACAACTGTTTACATTGTAAACATTGTATCCTGTTTAGCACAGAGATGTTAGGGAATTTGGAATTTATTACTTTAAGTTAAAGTTTGGAAACATGTATTAGAGATTTAAATGTGAAATTGTTCATTAACGTCAGAAATTTTGCCTGTCTGTCTTTTCTTGCAAATCTGATGGTAAAATGTGGATAATGTGATTAGTATTTTAAAGGAATGTTTAAAGGTTTATCTCCATGCTATTGGGTGAAAAAAAAAAAAAAAAAAAAAAAAAGAGGAAACTAAGTCCAGACCTAGACTTTTGGTGCACTGATGTCTATAGTTCTTGCATTAGGGAAAAACTGTTATTTGAGTTTAAATTGTTGTTGGAGTTTAAGACAGTAATCTAAACTGCAAAAAAAAAAAAAAAAAAAAAAAAAAAAAAAAAGGCCCTTTTCTAAAAGGCAAGAGGAGTGACTTGAGCCCTAGGGGGCCTGAAGGCAGAAGGAGTTCTTTGTGCCCTTAAAGGTTTTTCAATTGCAAATAAAGGCTAAGGTGTTGATTGTTTAAGCCAGTATCAGCAAAAGTTTTAAGAACATTGGAAATGGGTTTCTAAACAATATTTGAAAGTGAAATTGTCTTAAATGTTTAAAGAAAGAGAAAAAAGGAAAATCAGGACTACCAAAGTAATTGCTTAATTGCTATTTCAGCTTACTCTTGTAAGTTACTTTATAGCAATCTCCAGAAGGCCCATGGAGAAGGACAGCAGATCCTCATTCAGATGTAAGTTTGGCCCTCACCAAGTTCCAGGTAAGATCATGCTTAGAGACTATTTCTGTATTGACCACCTTGTTGCTTCTAATTGGAGTAAAGTGGCCTTTTGTAGACTCATTGATCTGAAAGCCACAGTTTTGAGCCTGCCCGGGCAAAGCAAAGTCCCTGTGAGACTGTGGTGTCTAATCTGCCAGCAGGATGCTGGGACAGAGTTGCTTTGGAGCTCGAAGTGGCAGAGTGATAGCTCTGAGCTGAAAAGCTGGGGGGAAGCACTCAAGCACCAAGCTCGGGACTCACAGTGGCAGGGTGCTAGCCTTGAGCTGGAGAGCTGAGAGACAGCGCCCAGACCCTGAGTTCAAATCCAGCAACCAACAAAGTGAAATGCCAATGGCATGTTTATCCCTGTGTGGAGAGACACTACCGGGACAGGAAAGCCTCTGCTTGGATGGCAGAGTTGGTGTCAGATCTTAGAGTCACTTGTGCTTGGCCATTCAAATTAATCAGAGCCGGGAGGTCATAGAATAGTTTGTAAGCATGCCTTACTAATGCCCGTGCCTTTCATAACTGGGCAGGAACTTGTCAATCTTCTGTGATAGTGGGTAGTTTAAAGTCCTAATTGAGCGAATTTTTTTATTTTTGACACCAGCCACAAATTCAGGAAAAGTTTGTGGATCTGAAGCTTGTGTCTCTATTAATCTGTTTAGATCTGACAACTGAAGCATTGTTAAGGTTGCAGAAATTTAGTTCCCCAGACAATCAAGAAAAAGCCTTTGCAAACGGGTGCTAGGTAGGCTGCGCTGTTGTGGCCAAGGATGGTTTGTGCAGTTGTTGAATGTCAAGTATGATTTCTAGTTTGGAGTAGATTGTTGTTCCTGGTGTCTAATCCTTGCAACCCCTTGATAAAACAGGCTAGGCTTCTTAAGGTCCCTGGTCAAGCGTGGAGACGGCACCCCTGAGTCAGCTTGAAGAAGTCACGGAAGTTGAATCTCCGCCCATCAAATCCCCGTTGGACCAAGGGACCAAAGTCATTTTTGGAAAATGTGACAGGATAAATTAGGGGTATAGAAAAGAGTAAAAATTGCACTTGTGTTTCTTTTAAAATAAAAAACGGGGGACATGTTGGGAGCCAGAGTGGAATCAAACTGTACCTTGACTTGCATCAGACGATGGCTATATTGTCTTATTGCTTTCTGGCCCTATTCTATGTAAATGACCTGAGAATTACCATATGAATGTAACACCTGGAGGTTGCCTGGGAGAAGAGGAGGGAAGAAGGGGGAGGGGAAAATAAACGCGGCAGTCTAGTCAGTCTTTGCCTGGACGGCGGACATCCCGGACCGAGTGTGTCTGTCTCTCTTCTTTTTCTTCCTAGTCCTTGTCCCCTATTTCAGGAACCCCAATCTGCGAACCCTGGTTTGCTGCCGGTTGGCCCCGGCATCACCTGTCCTCAGTTGCCAGAATACCAGCCCTTCCCACAGAGTGGGACTGAGGCAGGTGGCAACAAAGCCAGGAAGTGCGGTGAGATGCGGCAGGGGAGAAGTTGGGAGGTTTGGGGGCTTGGTGGGGTGGCCCCAAGGATGAGGTATTTTAGGAGGAGGAAGATGAGTAAGCCCCAGTCACCTGTGGCTGTGGCATCTCTGATGCCCCCAGTAGGTTGTGCACCCTGAGGAAGGGAAGACTGAGAGGCAGGCACGGGCAGTGAGCGGGTGTCCTGGCTTCTCCTGGCTCTTGGAGTCTCTGTACCCAGTCCAGCGCAGGCGCAAGTCCTTCTCCTTGGCAACCGGATGTGACTGAGAGGCTGAGCAGTGGCTGCATCCTGACCTTGTCCCCCCTTGACTGCTGGTCAACCATGACTCTTGAGCAACACCTCTGTTCTTGCCTGCATCTGACTGTGATTGCTGACTTGGGTCTCCTGTCTGCACTAGTCCAGATGCAGCTGGGGCCATTTAGGGGTTGGGTTCCTCATGATTTGTCAAAACCCAAAGGCTTTTCTCAGACTAAAGTGCCTGGAGCTGAGGTCTGTTTTGATTAGGCAGTGGGTGGGGGATATCTCAGCTGCAAGGCCTGGGGTTTAGGATAGGGTAATTCAAGGATGAAAGGCTCCATGAATGAAGTGCTTATAACATGCCAGACCCTGCTATATGCATGAATGGTTCAAATCTCCCTAGACCTTACAGATGGAGAGATTGAGGAAGAGAGTTGTCATTTCCCAAAGATAACCAGAGAGCGAACCGTAGCTCCTCCTTAGCGTTGACATTTAGCCATCATGATTCTGGGGGCTCTGTTCCCTTAAAAAAAATCTCATGCTTACCAGGCACTGGTGGCTCTCGCCTGTAGTCTTAGCTACTCAGGAGGCTGAGATCTGAGGATTGCAGTTTGAAGCCAGCCCAGGCAGGCTGTGAGACTCCTATTTCCAATTAACCACCTAAAAACCCAAAGTGGAGCTGTGGCTCTAAGTAGTAGAGAGTTAACCTAGAGCAGAACAGCTCAGGGATGGTACCCAGGCCCTCCCTGAGTTCAAACCCCACAACCAACAACAATAACCACAAAACAAAAACTCATGCTTGTGCATGCACGTGTGTGTAAATGTGTATGTGCAGGTGTGTGCATATGTGTGTGTTAAGTGATGAAAGCAATCCTGCCAGTGCAAGGCAATCAAAACCATGTACAACTTGAGAAGGGGTGTCAATGTGTGAGAAGTAATGCACCTACTATCTGGGGAATATAACTGTAACCCCTTTATACATTACCAAAAACAACAACAAAGCTGGCAGTTTGGCCTATTGGTAGAGTGCTTGCCTGATATGCACAAAGATGGGGGTTCTTTTCCTCAGTACCACATACATAAAAGAAAGCCAGAAGTGGTGCTGAAGCTCAAGTGGTAGAGCTCTAGCCTTGAGAAAGTCCAAGGACAGTGCTCAGGCCCTGAGCTCAAGCCCAGGACTGGCAAATAAATAAAAACCCAAACCAAAAACCATGTACAGCTAGAGGAGTGCTGGGGCTTTTGTGAAGAAGACTCTGCTGGGCAGCTCAAGAGGAAGGATTCCCAGTGAACCAGATAAGATGCTTTACATTCTTCCCTTTTGACCTCAATAGCCCAGAAGCCCCTCTCCGGAGCTGTGACTTCAAACATCGAAACCCTTTTGCTTTGGTCCCCAGGTACCCACCACTACCAAACCACCCTGACATTCTAGGCAGGGGGATTGAGGAGAAGAAAGGGGGAGTCTGTTATGCCCCGCCTTTGTGGTGCCAGAAGGTAGGGGTCTGCTGATAACTGCAGGGTGAGCAGCTTCCCTGGGGTCAGGCCAGCCCTCCCTCCTCAACTCCCTTGTCTGGAAGCCCCTGGATCCACGGGGAACGTGGTCCTGGCCTCTGCTGCTTGGTTTTCACAGTTCTGCTTTAGCCACTGAGTGTTGAGATGCAATCACAAAACAAAGCAAATTCAAAATAAATCTGTGGCAATTCTGGAGCTCAAGACCATAGGGGAAACCAGAACTGAAGTGTCCCAGGGAAGCTGTGAGCATTACAGTACAGTCCCAGAATGGAAAAGAGGGGTGAGAAAGAGAACTGGGTAACTAAGGAGGCATGGTGTTGTGCAGAGCAGGCCCTGGGAGTGAGTGTGGGGCTGACATGCCGGTATGGGGCCTTGAACACGGGGAGCTGTCCCTGAGCATTTTTTTTTTCCTCCAGGCTGGCACTCTACCACTTGAGCCACAGCTCCACTTATGACCTTTTGGTTATTAGTTGGAGATAAAGAGTTTCATAGACTTTCCTGCCCAGGTTGGCTTTGAATTGTGATGTTCAGAGCTCAGCCTCTGGAATAGCCAGGACTACAGATGTATGCTTCGCAGTGAGCTGCAGTGACATGGGGAAACAGCGCCCCCCTGTGGGCGATGCCCAGAGCTGACCTGCCCTCTGGCCACCTGCCTAGGGATGCCAGTGATCCTCCCACAACCCCCTGCATCACTGTTGTACCCAGGGTACAGGTACAGACCTGGGAAGGGAGGCCCGGAGGGCGTGTGGCATGCGATCTGTGGCGGGAAGTCGGCCTCCACGCCACCTACACTCTTGGTTCCTGCTAAGGAGCCTGGAGAGGTCCTGTGTCCTAGGGGAGCATTTCAGCCCTTTGGGACTGGAATCAGCCAGAGGAGGGTCTGACGCCGACTGGCTCCAGCCATGCAGGACCGCCCTGGGCTTCGGGCGCTGGCAGGCGGGCAGCTGGCTTCTCCGAGGTCTGCGATCGCCTTGTGGGCCAGGCTGCAGCAGTTCCCGCTGTACTGGCGCCCTCGTCACCTCCTCCCTGACTCATAAGGCCAGACCCCAGTCCTGACGGTTGCTCAATCTCCAGGAGTCCAGTTCCCGTGGGCAGCGCCTGACCCTGTCTTTTTTTGCACTTCGAAGGAAAGAGCAGATCTTGCACAAGGCACTCCGTGTCTGCCCTCGGCTGCGGATGGGTGGCATGGAGGCTTTACAGCTGCTTGCCCTGCTCTTCATCACAGGTAAGAGCCTTTCCTCCCCTGCCATGCCTTCTTCTTCTGTCCTTCAGCCTAGGGCTGGGATGGGCATGAAAAAAGCTGCGAAGATGGCAGAAGCCTGGCATGCCTAGATGCCCTGCTCAGCACCTTCTCCTCCCCATCTGCCCTCCCCAGGGTCAGAGCCCACGCAGGCCAGCACCCATGTGTGCGGAGGTTGAGATTCTGGTCATGCGGGCGGGAAGGCGTGCTGGGGGTGGCATCTCAGGTCCCTAGCTGGCTGTTGGGCAGGATCTATGAGGACGGATTGACTGGTCAGAGCCACCAAAATTATGAACCGCCTGGGCATGAGACCTATCCCAAAGAGTGTCAGAGATGGGGAAGGAAGGAGAAGAGACCCCAGGACCGCGAGCTGCACCCTCAAGCCATCCTTCTCACACGGGAAGATCTTCCTGACTGTAGCTCTTTTTGTTTTATTTATTTTTTGGTACCAATACCGGAGCTTGAACTCAGAGCCTCACGCTCTTCCTTGGCCTTTTCGTTTGTTGGAAGTCAAAGCTGGCATTCTAGCACGTGAGCCATACCTCCACTTCCAGCTTCTTGCTGGCTAACTGGAGATGAGCCCCCGGGGCTGGCTTTGAACTGCGATCTTCAGATCTCAGCCATCTGAGTAGCTGGGATTCCAGGCAGGAACTGGTTCTCAGCCTGACCTTAACTGTTGCTGGGAGGTGAGGAGTCTGTCACTGACAATGAGTCACTAGCACCCCAAATCCTTGCACATGACTGCCTCTCCCCGTCACAGGCAGGTGAGCGCCCCTTGCTCTCCTTCAATGATGAGGTACACTTGAGTGAGAAGAGACGGGGTGGGCGAGGGCAGAAGACTGGTGATTTGCATGTAGTCCCTGCCCTGACAACAGATGGGCCTCCAAGCCCATCTCTTCCACCCCCCCCCCCAAGAGCCCCAAAATAGCAGCCTCATGTCTCCCTCAAAATAGCTCTGAGACGCATCCTTCTTGAAGGGGAACAAAGCCACAGAAATAGGGAAGCTGGGAGCTAAAGGTCAGGAAAGGGGAGCGTGCAGAGTCCGTGCCAGTGAGGTTGGCAAAAGTGGCAGGGCAGGGAGGGGCCCAGCCCAGTCCCAGAGCTCCGGGGCCACCACCCCTGCTCTCTTCAGAGGCAGAGGGGATGCCGCCTTCTCGTGTGCTAGGGGGAACTAGAGAGGCTTGAGGATCAGGTGTCTTTGAAAACAGGCCCAGAGAGGTCAGTGGCACAGTGAGTAAACCAGACACAAAACTCACGCTTCTTGGGTCGCGGCTGATGCTTATCTGAGCTGTGCCGCTTCCTTCCTCCCTGGGCTCCCCAAAGGCGGCATTTTCTGTCTGTCTGGCTCACGGTATGCAGTAGGTGCTCAATAGATGTGTGGCAAGTGAAATGAATGAACGTCTCCTTTCCAGCACTGTCCAGGGCCCACAACACCATGGTGCTGCAAGGTGTGGCCGGCCGGTCCCTGCACATCTCCTGCCCATATGACGCTGCCAAGTACTGGGGGCGACGCAAGGCCTGGTGTCGCCAGCTGGGTGAGGGGGGCCCGTGCCAGCGCGTGGTCAGCACACACAGCTGGCTGCTGGCTTTCCTGAAGAGGAGGAACGGGAGCACGGCCATCACGGACGATGCCCTTGCCGGGCACCTCACCGTCACCCTGCGCGACCTGCAAGCCCAAGACGCCGGCCTCTACCAGTGCCAGAGCCTCCGAGGCCAGGAGGCTGACACGCTCCAGAAGGTGCTGGTGGAGGTGCTGGCAGGTGAGTGGGAAGCTGGCATGTGCAGGCCGCTCGCCAGGGCCTAGGGGCCCTGGGAACACCTGCCGTGTGGGGTTCACAGATGGCTGTGCAGGTTGCCACAATCCAGTCTAGACAACCCTCGCTGGCTTCCAGGCCCCCTCGTGGCAGGGCATTAGCACCTGCAGGATGGCGTCTTTCTCTACCTGCCATGAAACTGTCAGTCTGGGCCCGGCTCCTCTGAGCCGCTGGGTCTTCTTGCTCCGCTGTCCGATTCATTCACCTGCGAATCCCGCCGGCTGAGGGCGGGAGTCAGCGCCCCTCCAAAAGAAAACACCCTCAAAGGGATGCTTGCTAGTGCCGCCCCTCTCCTAGAGAGCCACCTGCCCAGTGGACCTGGGGCTCCTCTCTACTGACGGGAGATGATGGGGGGTCTATCCTGGTGACCCCAAGGCTCTCCTAGGGGGGTGGAGTGGGGAATCAGGATCCCCACCGGCCTCCGGCTCTGAACTGACTTGGGACCCTCCTTCCAGGCTTTTCCCACCCCAGCACCACGAGGCGACCACTCTGTCTAGTCTGCAGGACACAGTGTGTCACAGGGAAAACAAGTCAGTGTCCAGACCCCAATCTCCACTGTGGCCTGAGATGACAGGCATGAGGGTCTACGGTGGGGGGGCTGGGGTGACTGCAGGCCCCTTTCCTACCCCAGCCCTGTCTTCTCCATAAGGATAAGAATGCAAAAGGTTCAGCCCTGGGGTCCTGGCCTAGTGGTAGAGTGCTCGCCTAGCATGCATGAAGACCCGGGTTCGATTCCTTGGTACCACATACATAGAAAAAAGCCAGAAGTGGTGCTGAGGCTCAAGTGGTAGAGCTCTGGCCTTGAGAAAGTCCAAGGACAGTGCTCAGGCCCTGAGCTCAAGACCAGGACTGGCAAAAAAAAAAAAAAAACTAACAATAACAAAAAACCCATTCAGCCCTGATCAGGGCCTAAGGTCCAGCCAGGCCCACAGGGTTCAGGAAAGCAGTAACACCGCGATGTTACCCGTGCCCACTGCCCCACCTGCTGACCTCTGGCTGGTTCAGATCCTCCCATCTTTGTTTTTTTCCAGACCTGTGAGGAAACAGGGTGGGAGCTGCAGGTTCGCAGAGCCTGTGCTGGCTGTGCAGTGCCAGGGACTAGCAGAGGCTCTCCCTGAGCCCGTCCCTGCTGTCAAAGCGGGGGTTCCCAGTGCCATCGCTGTATAGGTCAGGAAATCGAGGTGCCGGAGGTTAATAAATGAACCACATGCCACGGCCTGTACTCTCAACGCTCCGTCCTCCACAGATCCCCTGGAGCCCCAGCATGCTGGAGACTTCTGGGTCCCTGAGGCGTCAGAGAGCTTTGAAGCTGTCCCAGTGGAGCACAGCACCTCCAGGTACAGGGACGGGGCTGTGACTCCCGCCCGTCCGCCTGCCGTGGGGAGGTGGGAGCCCCTGTAGTGTGGGGCGGGATAGGGTGGTGAGACCCAGTATTGCAAATTCCAGGAGCAGGAAAGGCTCTGGGTGTGGTCTTGCCCACCCCATCCCCCGTGAACACTTACTCTAAGTGTCAAGAGATGGAAATCCTTTCATAGAAGCTAAGAGAGTTGCTCTAGGGCTATTGGTTTGATTCACTGATGAAACATTTACATAGCAAGTGGGGGGATCTGGGTTCAAGTACTCTCCCCCCCCCAGTGTTAATATTATTTTTTATAAGACAACTGAATAAGCAGCCTTGGGGTCAGGAGTTTGGCCTAATGGCAGAGTGCTTGCCTAGCATGCACAAAGACCCGGGTTCAATTTCTCCATATCACATACATAGAAAAAAGCCGGAAATGGTGCTGTGGCTCAAGTGGCAGAGCTCTAGCCTTGAGAAAAACCCAAGGAGAGTGCTCAGGCCCTGAGCTCCAATATTGTTTGGACAATGTCTGACACACTCACACATGCACATGCATGTATTCACACACACACACACACACACACACAGCATATACCCAGAGCACTGCTGAGTGAGGAGATGATACATTTAGGAGGTTGGTGGCAAATCCAAGCCTAGGACTGACTACAGACTCCCCAGAGCTTCACAAAGCCCCACTCCAGCAATGGTAATGGGCAGGGGAGCCTCTGGAGCCCCCAGAAGCTCTTGGCGCCTCTCCATTTCTTCTGAGGACAGATTGTAGTGTGTGAGTCATTACCAGGCCCCCAGCTACCCTCCTCTCTCTCCAAGGAGCCAGCAAGGAGAATCCTCCTTCCTACCCACATCCATCCTTCTGGCCTGCATCTTGTTCTGCAAACTTCTCGCAGCCAGCGCCCTTTTTGCCATGGCCTGGCGTGGACAGAAGCTGCAGAGACCTCCGGCCATTGGGCTGAACAGTGGACCTGAGCCCGGACACCAGCTGCAGACGCTGACGGGTGAGATGGGGCAGTGGCTGGGTGGACTGGGAAGGGATGGGAGACACTGAGTCCTCTGTCTCTTGTAGGGCCAAAGAATACCTGAGAGAACAGGAGGTTGGAGGAGAGGAGAGGCTGGGTGAGGTCCTGGCCGGGGCCACCCCATCTGCATGCTCACCAGCCATCACGACTCCGCCTTCTGCTTTGACTGCCTGCACCCTGCCTGCACCGTGTCTCCTGGGAACCGGAGTGGTGGAGCACCTGGCAGCATTTGACATTACACAGTTACACGCCAACTCAAGATGGCTCTGTTTTTACTGGATTTATTGATTGATTGATTTTGAGCTTCATGCAGGTCTTCTATGCTTCCATTTTGGGAGAATGAATCTGGATGTAAAGATAACGAATCTCTGAATAGGACCAAGGGTCTGAGGGCATCCTGCCCTGCCCTCTCACAGGCTGCAATCTGGCCAATTGTTTCCTTCTCTTCCTTCCTTCCTTCCTTCCTTCCTTCCTTCCTTCCTTCCTTCCTTCCTTTCCTCCTCCTCCTCCTCCTCCTCCTCCTCCTCCTCCTCCTCCTCCACTTTCTTCCCATTCTCTTGTCTTCCCTAGAACCAGCTGCTGTGTCTTGACTGTCCCTTAGCCTCTCTGCTCCTCCCTCTGTGTCACGCTGGTCCCCCTTCCACACTAGGCCTTCCCCACCCACCCCTGCTTCTGCCACCCCAGGCCATCAGTCAGCTGACTCATCCTCTCACCTCCCTGGACCTGTCTTTCCAACTGTCACTTCCCCTCCAAAGAAATAAAAGTCTGAGTCATAGGATCAGAAAACAGAGCTGGGGATGTGGGGCATAGCTATCCATACTTCTCAGTGCCTTGAAAGGAAACTGAGGCTCAGGGAGGAAGAAGGGGTGAGCTAAGGTCCCCAGGAGAGTGTTCAAGCCCAGAATTCACTGACCATTCAAGGTACCCTACCCTCGAGCTCATTCATTTCTACAACACTTCTTTTTGAGCACTCTGGCGATGGAGACACAGCTCTGCCCCGGTGGAGTTCTAGTGGGAAGAGCAGAGCATGCAATAGAGACAGTAACATTGCTGTTGAAGGGTTAAAGGCATTGGAAGAAACAAAGTAGCAACAAATCAAGGGCCCTGGGAGACCATTTTGAATAGAGTGGTCCAAAGGGGTGGCCCGAGAACATCAGAGAGGAGGACTGACAGCAGAGGGGAGAGCCATGACTGCTCCAGGACCTGTCTTTCTACACACACACACACACACACACACACACACACACACACACACACACACACACACACACACACACACACACACACACACACACACACACACACACACACACACACACACACACACACCCCCCGCGCTGGGCAAGAGCAGGTGACCTTCCTGGGCACGACTGTGGGAAAGAAGACACAAGAAGACACAGATGGTCCGTCGCCCATCCTGGGCAAGGGGCCCCAGGCAAGGAAGCCATGCCAGCTGTGTTCCCGCCTCACTCCACACATACCCCGTGCTCTCAGCCATGCCCCAGCCCTGCCTCACCGCTCCCACTTCGGCTGCTCCCAAGGTCTTGTGATCGGGGTCAATCTGGCTTTTTCTTTTGCTTGTCTCTCTGACTGGGCAGTACAGAAGACTTCCTCACCGTGTGTGGAGCACCTGGGGGAGACTAGGGGTTCCCATTAAGCAGCTCCCTGGCCACCTGTTCTCCCCAGGGACACCAGAGTTTGGGGCGTAGCCCTCTTACTGGAGCCTGGTGGCTGCCCTGGCTTCTGGGGCTCTGCTGTTATTGGGAGCTCAGGAGTTCCGTGTTTCCCCGCTGTGCTGTGTCAGAGCTGCCTTGTCTGCCCCAGTGCTTTCCCCAGGAAACTTCCTCCTTGCTGAGCCCAGAAACATGAGACCCCCACTGGAGGCCAGGATCCATCCTGGATGCTTCTCCTCCGCCCCACCAACAGCCAAATGTTGAATCTAGTCCTGAGTTATGCCAGTTAGTCTATTAATGTCAAATAACTTTTTTTTTTGGCCAGTCCTGGGCTTGAGCTCAGGGTCTGAGCACTGTCCTTAGGTTTTCTCAAGGCTAGAGCTCTACCACTTGAGCCACAGCACCACTTTTGGCCTTTTCTATGTATGTGGTGCCGAGGAATTGAACTCGGGTCTTCGTGCATGCTAGGCAAGCACTCTACCTCTAGGCCAAACTCCTGGCCCCAAATGACTTTCTCGCCATGTAGAAGCACCAGCTTGGGCAGGACTTCTCCAGTTCTAGCATGAAAGACTCAGGTTTCAGGGCACGGTGGGTCACCCCTGTAATCCTAGCTACTCAGGAGGCTGAGATCTGAGGATCAAGGTTCAAAGCCAGCCCAGGGAACAAAAGGACCTGAGATTCTTTTTTTTTTTTTTTTACTCCCTAGTATTCTTTTTTTTTTTTTAATTAATGGAAGGGTTGCATTATATTCACCAGATAGAGGGTGCATTACTTCACATACATTGATTTCCTTTCTCATGTCTTGGTCCCCATTTCCTTCCCCCCACCCCAGCCCCTCATCTTGTTTTCCTCCCTTCCCTATCCTATTTCAAATAACCAAATAAACACATATACAATATATCAGATAACAAGGTAAAATACTGTAACAAAATGTGATAACCAAGGGACAGCAAAAGAGATGAAAGATAACATAGTACATTAAGGACAATAATCATTCATTATGTGCCTTCTGTTTCTATATTCTGGAGGTCTGTTCATTTAGCCTCATCTTATATGGCCTTATGAATCTACATTTTGTTCTATTGTAAATCTCTGCTAGGAGAGTCCAGGGTTTCTACTGATTGTGACAAATGAGGGAAACCATTGAGCCTATGTTCCTTTGAGTCTGGCTTACTTCACTTAATATGATTTTTTTCTAAGTCTTTCCATTTCCTTACAAATGGGGCAATGTCATTCTTTCTGACAGCAGCATAGAATTCCATTGTGTATAAATCCCACATCTTGTTGATCCACTCATCAACTGAAGGTCATCTGGGTAGGTTCCATATCTTTGCTATGGTAAATAGTGCTGTAATGAACATCGTTGTGTTCGTGGATTTAGTATGTCCTTGTTTCTGGATGGTTGGGTAAATGCCAAGTAGTGGAATTGCTGGGTCATAGGGGAGTTCTATGTTTAGCCTTTTGAGGCACTGCCATACTGCTTTCCATAGTGGTTGAATGAGTTTGCACTCCCACCAGCAGTGTAGTAGTGATCCCTCTTGGCCACATCCCTTCCAGCATCTGTTATTAGTTTTCTTGATCCTGGCCATTCTAACTGGAGTGAGGTGGAATCTTAAGAGTTGTTTTGATTTTCATTTCTTTTATGGCTAGAGATATCAAGCCTTTCTTCATGTGTCTATAGGCCATTTTAATTTCTTCTTCAGAGAAGACTTTCTTTAAGTCTTTGGCCCATCTTTTAATGGGATGGTTGTTTCTTTGGAGATTAGTTTTGGAGTGATTCAATTTTTTGAGCTGTTGATATATTTTAGATATGAGGCCTTTGTCCGTTGTATGGTTAGTGAAGATCTTCTCCCATTCTGTAGGCTTCCTAATTAATTTACTAGGACCTGAGATTCTTATTTCCAATTAACCACTAGAAAGAGAAGTAGGGATTGACTCTAAGGTAGGGTGGTAGCCTTGAGCTGAAGAGCTCATGGACAGAGCCCAGGTGGAGTTCAAGCCCCATGACCCACCAAAAAAAAAAAAATAGACCCAGGTCCTGGGAAACCACCCCTCCCCCCACACCCAGGGTGTCATCCTCTTCCACCAGAGCTGGTGGTCTCAGGTCCTGCTCCAAGTTTTCCATTTTCAGTGGCCTATGCCAAAAAGAAGGAATAAGGGAGGGAGGAAGGAAAGAAAGAAGGGAAGAAGAGTGTGGGAGAAGGCTCTTCTAGCTCTTTCCTAGGTTTCATGCTTGAGACCACAGCAATGTCCCTCCCCATCCGTCCCCACTCCAGCTTCTCTGACCACTGCTGCCTCCACTTCAGGTCCAAGGTCAGATGGGTTATGACTCATATTCCACCCCACTTCCCATGAACAAGGTCAGCTGCCTTCTGTGTAGAGAGTAGGTTTGAGTCCCAGGAGAGGAACAGATGGAAGGAAGAGGAAGGAGGAAGAAGAGAAAAAGAAAGGAGGAGGAGGAAGAGAAAGGAGAACGAAGAGAAAAGAAAAAAAAGCGAAAATAAGAGAAAAGAGGTGGAAAAGGAACAGAAAGAGTAGGAGGAGAGAAGAGACAGAGAAAGAAAAATATAAAAAGAAGGAATGAGGGAGGAAGAGAAAATGAAAAGAGGCAAGAAGAGGAGAGGAGGAAAAGAAAAGGAGAGAAAGCATTGCTCTGGAAAATAACTAAATCCTTTTCTTTCTTTCTTTCTTTCTTTCTTTCTTTCTTTCTTTCTCTCTCTCTTTCTCTTTCTTTCTTTCTTTCTTTCTTTCTTTCTTTCTTTCTTTCTTTCTTTCTTTCTCTCTTCCTTTCTGTCTTTCTGTCTTTCTTTTTTTTGTTGGTCATGGGGCTAGAACTCAGGGCCTGGGCGCTTTTGCTCAAGACTAGTACTCTACCACTTTGAGCCAGATCTCCACTTCCACTTCCAGTTTTCTGGTGGTTAAATGGACACAAGAGTCTCACAGACTTTCCTGCCTCAGCTGACTTTAAACCACAGTCCTCATATCTCAGCCTCCTGAGTAGCCAGGATTACAAGCAGGAGTCCCCAGTGCCCAGCTCAGAACTAACTCTGCTCTGGGGAAGAAGGGAAAGGATGCAAGTCCATTTCTCTGGCTGTCTCCAGTTTCCAAGGCATCTTTGTTATCCAGTCACGTTCGAGCAACGCTGCATCAGCTTCCGTCAGCTCTTTGCTCACAAGGTCTGCTGGTGAAGGAAGATGAAAATATCCATGAAGCAAAAGTAGTATGCCATGAATAATGA
This sequence comes from Megascapheus bottae, assembly GCF_031878675.1. Classification (NCBI taxonomy): domain Eukaryota; kingdom Metazoa; phylum Chordata; class Mammalia; order Rodentia; family Geomyidae; genus Megascapheus; species Megascapheus bottae. Next base: position 8,412,624 of record NC_143530.1, read on the forward strand.
GTGCTTGGAGAATGCGAAGGGGCTCTTTTAATAGTTCAGGAATAAAGAGCAGGAGGAGGCCCTGAGGGAAGGGTCCAGAGTGTCTAGGCAGGACATGAGCGAGGGCCTTCTCTAGGTGCAGTCAAGGGTGGGGCTTGCAGTGTTAACGGAGATGCTGTTCTGGGAGCTTGGGTGGTGGCTGGTGGTGGGAAACTCATGGAGAGATGGCGTTGGGCCCTGAATCTCCCCTGCAGAGCTCTACCTCTTCAGATGTATGTTTCGGGGACCCTAAAAGTCTTCTGTTTTCTCCTGCTCTTCACTGCTGGGGTCCTGTCGCCTTCTCTTCTCCATCTCCGACCAGAATTTGGAAGAGCTCCTATCCACGCCCTCCTGAAGTCTAGAGAGCCCCCCCATCCTGGAGGTATCCCCCAGTCCCTGCCTACCAGACTGTGCTTGTGGTCACTGCAAGCCCATGTGACCGCCTCAGACAGCTGTTTCCTGTTCTGGGGGCTCGGCTGTGCCAGTGAGCCTCCGGCCTCTGCACTGACCTTGTCAACCAGCCATGCTCTCCTGCCGCCTCCTGCTGCTGCTACTGAGTGTCCCAGGTAAAGTCGTGTGGGAGCTGCCACACCTCCCTCTCCCTGCTCACCACGAGTGGGCTTTAGTGGAAATGCCCCCTGCCCGTTGTGGGTGCCAGGGTGGCTGTGTCAGGAGAGGCCTGGGAGATGGCCCTCGCTCCTGCCCTTTGCTCACTCTGGTCTCATTTCCTCCTCCAGGTTGGGGCGGGGCAGGCAGCCTTCCCGAGGTGCTCAGGGTGCCTGTGGGGGGCTCCATTCAGGTGCAATGCCACTACCCTCTCCAAGAGGTTCGGGCTCCCAAGGTGTGGTGTCGGTTCTCCACCCGAGGCTGCCAGCCCCTGGGTTCCTCGGCTGTGGATCGCAGGGCCCCTGGGGACCGGCGGACCTTCCTCACGGACCTGGGTGGGGGGCTTCTGCAAGTGGAGATGGTCACGCTGCAGGAGGAGGACTCGGGGGAGTACGGCTGCGTGGTGGAGACTGCCTCGGGACCCCTGACTCTGCACACCATCGACCTGCAAGTCCACCCCACAGGTGAGTAATCACCACAGCCAGAGCCGGGTGTGTGTGTGGGGGGGGTGGTCCAGGAAAGGGGGGGCCCTCAGGAGGCCTTGGGAGGGAGGGAGGCATCCCTTGACAGCTGTGCTTGGAGCGGAAACCAGGCTGGTTTGGGGAGCCTGTGATAAATGAGCTAAGCAGCTAAGTCCTCCCTCCCCTCCCTCTCTTCCTTCCCTCCACCCCCACTTCCCGGCCAGGGGCCTTCTTCAGGGTTGGGATACCCTTAATGCTTATTGAATTCTCATCTGAATTAATTTTATACATCTTCATTGTGGGTCTGGTGGACATCTGACCAACAGGTGGGATACAATCAATGCCTAGAATACTGCAGCTCATTCAATAATAATAATGATAATAATGATAATAATAATAATAATTTTTAGTTTTCAAATGAATGGGGACGTTCTTGGTCAGTATATAAGCCAAAGCAAACTCCCAGCTCTAATTTCAACAAAAAAATTATTTTTTATCCTGAAACCTTTCTAGTATATAAGTGCTCATTTAAATAAAGCTTCTGTTTTTCTCTTATTAAATTTTCATTGTTTTACTTTCCTTAAGTAATTTGTGTCTGATGCTCAGACAGTAAAATTAAGAAGCTCATTTCTCCTCCCCCCACTTGGCTTTTCCTTCTGAATAAGAGAATAGATCACCATTGGAGTACCTTTAATCCTGAGACTATATTATTTTATACTAAAAAATAGCCTCTAGTTATTCTTTGTTCTCCTTATTCTTGGATCTGGCAAAATTTAATAGGTCAAGGTTATAGCTCTCTAAAAAGGCAAAAATAGTGATACACAAGACTGGCTGGAAAGAGGTCCTGGAGTTTCCGAGCTGCCTTCCCCCATGCTCCGCCCCCCCACAGGGATAGATGGTACAGTTGGCTGCCCAGGCAGGGAGGTAGACTAGGCTGGGTCTGGGGGGGCAGGGGGGACATGGCTGGCAAGGCTTGCTTCTCTCACAAGCATTTAGTTTGAGGGTCATCTGAGACAATCTGATGGTCACACAGAAATGGCACGTATAGCAAGACTGGGTTCACAGCCCTTTCTGGTGTGGACGAGGGTGGGGATGGGGAATGGTGACTCTATGAAGAACAAGGCAAGACCCCATCCCAGATGGTCCAAATGGTCTGGCCAGGCACCTAGTGGATGACCTCACTCAGAGAAGAAAACCAGCACACTGCAGAGATGATGCCAGATGTGTCACAAAACCGAGTCGGGGGGAAAGCTTGACTCTCAGTGTGCGTCATTTGGCATTGCATTGCATTCGGGGTGACCTGGAGCCCCCTAAATCCTGAGAGCAGAGACCACCCAGGATGGGACCCAATATTGCAGGGGTGTGGGAAGACCCCACGAGAGACCCAATGGGAGCCAGGAGCAAGGTCACTGTTGAAAATGACAGCTGAGGAAACCTGTCCTGGTGGCAAGGGACAGTGGGCCCAGATCACTCGCTGGTGTACTGACTTTGTCTGAGCAGTCTGATAGGAACAGAGGGGGCTGGGGTGAGCAGGAGAAGAAGAAACACAGGAGAAGTGAGGGGGACAGAGGGAAAATGGGTATGTTCATAACCAGGAAAAGGCTCGAGGAGTCTATTTTCTAGGCCCCAGGATGAGTGGCCCCCATGGAACATGTATAGCCTCTCCTTCCTTGACCATGCTTCCATGTCATGTACTCATTGACTGTTTCCTTCTGATTCAGGTCCTGGCCTGGAAGAGGAGGAGGAGCAGGAAGGGGAGGAGGAGGAAGGGACTCATTCAATCAGCAATCTGGCTGAGGACCCTACCAGCAGTGCCAATCCCGGGAAAGATGGTCAGCACAAAAGGAGGTACTTGCAAGACTGGAAGAGGGATGGTAAAGACATGACTTGTTTTGAGTTCCAGACTAAATTAAGCAGGAGACATGTATGGCTCCTTCCATCCCAGGGAACTTCTGGCCAGCAGATGGATCCCCCCCGCTCTCTCATGTGGGTCAAGGGGCTTGAACTCTGGGCCTGGTGCTGTCCCTGAGCTCTTCAGCTCAAGGCTACTACACTACCCCTGGAGCCACAGCACCATTTCCCATTTTCTAGTGATTAGTTGGGGATAAGAGTCGCACATTCTTTAGTGTCCAGGCTGGCTTTGAACTGCTATCTTCAGATCTCAGCCTCCTGAGTAGCTAAGATTACAGGTGTGAGCCACCATGCCTGGCCAATGTGTCTCTCTTATGACTCACTGGAGTCTGCCCTTTTCATTCCATTCCATCTCTCTGTCACCTATGGCTTCCCAAAGAATGTGGCATGTCTTCCACTGCTTGCACGGCTCCCAGCTGGCAGTTTCTGCAAACCTAAAACCATTTATTCTTTTCTGTCCCTCAGCATCCCTTTGATCTGGGGTGCTGTCCTCCTGCTGAGTCTGCTGCTGGTGGCTGTGGTGCTGTTTGCTCTAGTGGTTAGAAGGAAAGGTATGTATGTCACAGTCTGTCCAACTACCCTGGCCTGGCTCTACAAGCAGAGTATCCACCAGGAGTCTAGGCGGCTTCCTTTCACAAAGGGATGTGTTTAGACTTTAGGCAAGTCTGCACATCCTAGGCAGTGGCCAGGGGACAAAAAGGGAGGAAATGAGTCTGTCAGGTGGGACTGGGGAAGAAGGGCCGTGGGACTGGAGAGGGGATAGAGGAGGCAGGGAAAGGGCTCCGGGAGCAGGTAGAATGGAGAAACAAATGAGTGAGGAAATGGAGGTTGTGGGGAGATGGTGAGGCCAGGAGAGTAAGCTGAGTCGGCTCTAGGAAAGAGGGTGCCAAGACTTCTGGAAAGAGGGAGGAAGGGAGGAAGGGAAGGAGGGAGGGAGAGAGCTTGGAGCCAGATGTGGAGATGACAGAGCTGTTCTTGTCTATCTGCCAGCAAACAAGCTTGGGGTCTGTGGCGGTTTGCAGAAAAGCAGTGTTTCAGGCACGGTAAGAGGCCTCTGAAGGTCCCCAGAAAAATTCCCCAGCCCTTTCACCTGGCATACTCATTGAGAGGTTCCAAGATGATGGGATGCAGAGAGGACAGAGACCCAGTCAAGGCCCAACCCCTCTTTCTAGTGCTGTGAACTTAGCCCCAGTGAGTTCTTTGGTGTCTCACCTTCTCAGATCTGAGGAGTACCTTGACAACGTTGGACACAAAGCCCTTTAGCTCACTGGCATACTTAGGATTTGAAAGACAGAGTTAGTGAGCTCTTGGGCCTTCCCTAAAAGGGAACTGAGATAGAGGAGGGACTCCTCTCCTCCTCTGATTTCTCTGTGTTTGCTACAGGACCCCTCCTCCGCAATCCACCACATCAGTGACTCTGGACCAGCTGCGGGGTTGCCTTCGGATGTACCATACGTTAGGCTGGACTCACCACTTTCCTTCGAAAACAGTACCTACACAGGTCTACCTCTTGATCCCCCTGAAGGGGAATCTCCACCGTCATCCCTGTCCTCAGTGCCTCCTAAGGTTCTGATGTCCTCCACAGTCAACTTCCCAGGAAGAGACAAAGATAGAGGAGCATCCAGTGAGATAGCCCAGGATCCACCTGCAGCTCGAACCTCACCGAGCTAATATGCTCATACTGATACTCAGGGAGCCCCAGGGTTCATGCATTCTCCAACTAGCTTGTGTCCCAGCTGAGCAACAGGGGATGTTGGGATGGAATGTAATATCCTGGAAAGTTGTGCTTGGATCTAACTGAGGTGTATTGTTCCCTCTTTCATTACAATGCCAGGGTAAATAAACTCTAGAAAAGGATATGCAAATGCTTAATGATTGTGTGTGGGGGAAAAAAACTCAAGTTTGACTAATCTTTGGGTCAGAGTGTGTATTTCCTCTCTTGACTTTCCTGCAGCAGGGAACAATTTCTTCCCTAATCGGAGCACTGCAGTGCAGGTGGATTTCAGAGACACCAAAAAGACTGCTTGCAAAGCATTTTCTGCCTCTCCCAGGTGCTGAAGTGCAGATTCACTGCCTTGAGTCAAGAAAGCACTGCCAGTTTCTGCTTTGTGCCTAGTGAAGAAGAGGCATGTCGCTGTGTAGCAGCAAGGATGGGCATAGGACAGTTAGTAATGGGTTAGAGGTGAACCAGGACTGATGACGGGTGTGAGAGGTGGGACTGAAAAGAAACTGGAGCAGGGACATAAATGGAAATAAACACCAAACCTCTCTCCCAAAAGAACAGATGATTTCTAGCATTGGAAGATAAAGACTCATGTAGATACCAGTTAAGTGGAACTGGCTGCCTCTCAGAAGAGGAAGAGGAGGAAGTGGGATAGGGGAGGAGGAGGAAGAGGAAGAGGATATGAATAAGACCTATGTCAGGTAGAAAGACTGAATTCACAATAAAGACATTTCCCGCAAGAAGTTCAGGCCCCGTTGGCTTCACTAATGAATTCTATCAGACATTAAAAAAAATCAAAGTAAAAGATTGATTATCCACCAGTCAATAGAATCTTCTGGAGACAGAGCTGCGATAGGTGGAGAACAGTGCATCTGTATGTTGTGATGGTGATTTGAAGTAGGCGATGGGGAGAAGCTACCATTCACAATAGCGAATCATTTAAAAAATTAGAAAAAATTGGAGAGCAGGACAGAGGAAGAGGAAGACTGCCCTGGAAGGTAGAGTGTCTCATGTGGACTGTGGATTACATACAGCTTCGGAGTATGAGGACTGGGTTAGATAATGGAGTCTTGGAAGTGGGGCTATGGCTCAAGTGGTAGAGCGCTAGTTTTGAGCTGAAGAACTCAAGGACAATACCCAGGCCCAGAGTTCAAGCCCCACCACCATCAACAACAACAAAAATGGAGTTTCACAGTGATCAAAATGCATTGCACACACAAATGGATTTGCTGGATAGTGACCCATTTGTACAACAGAGTAAAAAGGGAGTCTCAGAATACATACACTGTAGTTTCAACTACAAACAGAGTCTGATTTGGAAAATAAAACAACAGAAAATTTAGACAGTGAAATTATAACAGTGACATCTTAGAGGGAAGGGGTGACGATGAAAGAAGATAGATGCAGAAAACCCAACTAATGCTGATTGTAATACTGAAAAGATGTGCAGTCCAATCAGACAGGCATCCTGGAGCCCGCATGGCATAACGGCACCTGGGAAAGTTCTTTTCCTGACATTTGATCCTGGTGCAGTGGCAAGAACTCACTATGAAACATTCCTAGCTGAGTCCACAGCTTTAGGAATCAAAAAGTCCCTCCCTTGTCCTGTCTCTGGGAATCTACAGCTAGGAGCAGGCACTTATCCCACTGAGGGCTGACCTGGAGTGTGGATCTGGCTAACTATGAAAATGTCACAATAAAACCTTTTTTGTGTGTGTGCTGATCCTAGGGTCCTCAGGCCCTGAGCTTTTGTGCTCAAGGCTAGTGCTCTACCCCTTGAGCCACAGCTATAGTTCTAGGTTTTTGAACCACAGTCCACAGATCTCAGCCTCCTGGGAAGCTAGGATTAGAGGCACGAGCCTCTATATTTATTTTAGTACCAAAAGAGATATCATGAGAAATCTGTTGTTTACTATTCCTAATGAATGGATATAAAAATCCTCTCGCAAGCATCACATGGGAACCAAAAAGGTTATATGCCATAATAAAATGTCCCAGAAGTATAAAGTTGATACCACACATAGTATGTGTGAGAAGACAGGAAGGAGGGAAAGGTTGAGTGAGGAGAGGGAAAGGAAGGCAGCTAGTCACATACTCACTATGGCAAGTTCACTGGAATCATGCAGCACAAAGGGGAACTCGGAATTCACCTCCCAAAGGAATTCCTGACCTCTCAGGCATTCATTACCTCTCCAGATCAAGGGAGGCCCACGTGCACTGCTGACCTCTACATAATGCCAGCCTCTTTGTTGGGGTTGCAGCTCTCCATTTGCTAATGGACCTCACCTTACATAGGATAGTATCAGATTGTCTCAAAGCCTCCTGGATCTCTCTCAACCTCAGGTTCTAACTTCTGCTACAGTTGTACTCAGGACTCATGTCCTGGTATGCTTTAGAAACATAGCTTTATTTGGACAAAGATATAAACAGCAGTGATTATAAAAGGCTAGTATGTTTGATATGTACCCTATACATATCTTTTTAAAGGGGTATTAGAAGCATTTTCTTGTTATATTCAGTAAGAAAATCACTGTTCTTTCTTTACGTTTTTTTCTTGTTTTCTTGTTATCAGCCACTCTATCAAATTCTGAAAGAAATATCATAGAGAATATCAGAAACCAGATCTGCAAAAGGAAAAAGTCTTCAGGGCTCTGAGGAAAGGAATTAATTTCTTTCTTTTTCTTACCTAGAACTTTTACTTTCACAAAAATGATACTGTGACTTCTAAAATCTTCTTCCTTTCATATTCTGAGGAAACTGCCCAGTTATTTAAGCTAGAACCCAGGAAAAACTTTCTATGCCTAAGAGTTATAGATGCTGAAACAAAAGGACTGAGGCTTAAGAAATTAAAATATATATATAGCCGGGTGCGGTGGCTCACGCCTGTAATCCTAGCTACTCAGGAGGCTGAGATCTGAGGATCGAGATTCAAAGCCAGCCCAGGCTGAAAGGACCTGAGATTTTTTTTTTTTTTTTGCCAGTCCTGGGCTGGAGATCAGGGACTGAGCACTGTCCTTGGACTTTCTCAAGGCTAGAGCTTTACCACTTGAGCCTCAGCACCACTTCCAGCTTTCTTCTATGTATGCGGTACTGAGGAATCGAACCTGGGTCTTCGTGCATGCTAGGCAAGCACTCTACCACTAGGCCAAACTCCTGGCCCCGGACCTGAGACTCTTATCTCCAATTAACCTCTAGAAAACGTGAAGTGGGGCTTGGCTCAAGGGTAGGGCAGTAGCCTTGAGCTGAAGAATTCAGGGACAATGCCCAGGCCCAAGAGTAGGGTGAAAGCCTTGAACTGAAGAGCTCAGGGATGGTGCCAGGCCGAGTTCAAGCTCCATGACCCACACAAAAAATAGTCTATTTGGGCTGTATCAGCACTAAGAGGGGGCTCTATTTGCTTCTAGAGGAAAGACTAACTCCTTACTACATGTCCCATTTCATTTTTGGTGTACAGCTTTCAACTTACTTCTAAAATATTGTTTTTCCCTCCTTCCACAGAAGGATTCCAGTAAAGAATTCTTACTTTGTAGTCGTAAGTTTGTTTTCCAAAGGGTTGTTTTCCTCCATGAATTCTCCCTCTATTGAAACTGTGGCCAGGCAGGTATTAAGAGGTCTGATCATATTCGTCAAGGCCATGGATTCTCTCTTCCCACAACTCATTGCAGTGGCCTTGAGCTTAGACACCCTATGGTGATAGACGGGGCAGGTCACACACCGAGAGAAGAAGTCCTTAAAGTACTGAAAGGAAAGAAGAATTAATTAGGTCTGTCATTGGTACTTTTCCCAATAAACCATCTTCGCAGAATTTACCATGGTCCCTGTCTAACATACTCAATCAGAGCTAACAGGAAAAAGTAAGTCTGGAAATGGGTGCTGCACTCAGAATAGACTGAGCTATGCATGAAGATCTGGGTTCGATTTCTCGGTACCACATACATAGCAAAAAGCCGGAAGTGGTGCTGAGGCTCAAGTGGTAGAGCTCTAGCCTTGAGAAATCCAAGGACAGTGCTCAAGCCCTGAGCCCAAGCCCAGGACTGGCAAAAAAAAAAAGTCTCAGAATAGACTGAGCTATAGAGTAGATGTACTGAAGAAGAGCCAAATATTAATATTATAACGATGTTGGGTAGTATGCAAAGGGGGGAAGTGAAGGATCCGTGTCTCAATCTGGATACAAGACTATATGGAAAGGAGCATAAGGTAGGAAGATACTTTCTAGCTAGAGAAACAAGGAGTTTAAGAGCAAAGGGAGACCGAGCAAGCAAGGGGAGGTGCAGGGAAAGATTCAGGGTGCTCAGGGTGTCACAGGGAATTAGGTGTCAGTTGAACAGTAGAGAAATGGCTACCTGGAGGGTTTGTCTATAGGACTCTGAGGAACTACGCTTGAAGGTACCCTTTGGCATTTTCTGCAACATGAGCACATTGCACTCTAGGAATCGAACAAAGCCATGTGAACCAAACAGTGAGGCATTGGTTCTTTTCACCAACTGGCAGGCCTTGGAGAAGTGATGCTCAAACAGGTTCCACTGTGAGTTCTGGGCAAACCTGGAAGTGAAAGTTACAATTCTCAGATCTGTTCTGTTTGGCAACTATGGCTTTCAGTTAGACCTGTGACACAGGAGTGGCAAATGTACATGTAAGGACAGTTTAGAGTCTACTGGTGATTTGCAGCTATGCCAGGGTCTACTCTAGAGAGTACTGGGATTTGAAGTCAGTGCCTGATAGGCACTCAACACCCGAGCCCTTTTGCTTTGTGCTTGCTTTTCAGATAAGATGTCATGATTTTGCTCAGGCAGACTTGAATGGCATGTTCCTATGTCTGCCTTCTGAGCACTTGGGATTACCAGCCATACCTGGCTCCTCTTTTTTTGTGTATGTGCTGGGGTTTGAACGTAGGGCCCTGCATTTGCCAGGCAGGTGCTCTACCATTTGAGTCACACCTTAGCTCTCTGTCTAGCTCTTACATGTAACCCTCAACCTCTGGGCCTAAATCTGCTAAAGGACACTAAGAACTTGCTAGTAAGATACAGTAAATTTGGGTGTCGCCCAAATTCTCTCCTTCCCCACAGATCCTGAGCGAGACATTACCATATGGCCAGGGAAGAGTGGAGCCCCAGCATGATACCGCTCTGAGAGGTCAGAACGCAGCTGTGCTCATAGTGTTGGGTGAAATCCAGGCACTCACTGAAGGGTCGACACAGCACTCCTGTAGACAGAGAAGGTAGCCAGGCTAGTAGGGTATGTGGTAATATGGGAACTGGGGTATAGATGTGACGCAGGCATCCTTGAATCACAATGTACTTCTCCAACTTTAGGTGACAGGGGCCAGGAGCAGAGACTACGCCTGAGGGACACACCTAGGGCCCCCACCAGAGTTCTGAATCTCTTAGGACAGCACAGTGCTGTCCAAGGTTTACCTCTTCCATAGAGAAGCAGATCTAAGCAAGCAGAGTAGAAGCAGGCCAGACCAAGGACATCATGGCCCTGAGAAATGAGCATCCACTGACTCTCCAGCACTTGGACACACAGATGAAATCTGCCAAAACACAGAGCCACTAGGACAGTTGGGAGTGGGAAAGATGGTACAGAACAGGAGGGGATCCTCTACCATAAAATCCACCTGGCATCTTTGAGATCTCTTCATGTGTGTGTATGTATGTATGTATGTATGTATGTATGTATGTATGTATGTATGTATAATTCATATAGAGAGCATCTGCATCTTGGACAAAACATATCTCTAGCTAAAGGAGGTAGGAAAAGGCCCAAGGGTATAGATACGAGCCACTGCCGATTCCTACTTCCCATAGGAACATGGCAGGGGAGGATGCAGGTCTACTCTGCATTTCCATTCCTAATCCCCTGCAGAATGATGCTCCCTGGAGGAATCAGGGCACAGTCAGTAGTAGTGACAGCATTGTGGAAATGAAACAACATCTCCCCTTCTACTCCAAACTTCTCCGGGAGAATATCAACCCCCCGTATGCAACAAACAATCTTAATACTTCTTTCTCAGAAATGTAGATCTAAAGAGAACTGAGAGAACCAAATTATCCAGAGCTGGTTTCTTGAGGTGTCTGCATAATTCATGGGCTTGAAAGCCTAAGGAAGTAAAAGAACAATGTGTGAGGTCTAGCTGTGGATGTGGACTCTGAAAGCCCTAGGCCCACTAGTGCCAGCCCTATTACCCAGCTTGATGGAGAAGTCGAGATGGCCGAGGCACAGCTTGGTGTATGCCAAGGCCTGCAAGAGGTGAGCTGTGGACAACAGTCCCTCCCTGGAGAACCAGCACAGACTGCTCTTCTGAATGGCCACCTGTTCACAGTGCAGCCACTTCTCCTTGTTCCCCATGTTCTGGGAGAATCGGGAGAGGTCCAGGTAGGTAGAGACAACCTGAAGGGCGGCAAGTACATTTCCATTACACACACGTGACCTTTTCATGCGGTCCCTGTGCTGGGGAAGAGCCTTTGTTTGATTATGCCTTGCTGTTCTCTCAATCCTGAACGATGCTTTTGACTCTCCTTTCCCACTTTCCTCCTCTTCAGGTAGGGAAATGGTTTCTGCTACCCCTACTCTTAATTTTATTATTCCCACCACTCTTTCCTCCCCACTTCTCCCCCCTCCCTTCCTTGCATCCTCTCTCCCTCTTTCTCTGTTTCTATCTCTTCCTTCCTACCTTTTTCTTCCTTCCTCTCCCTCCCCCCTCCTCTTCTCCTCCCTCCTTCCCTCTTTCTCCACACATTCCTCTTATTCCTCTTTAAGGACTTTCCCCTTCAAAATGATGATCAAATTACTTCCCATTTTCTTGAATTAAAGCCTCTCTCTGATTCTCCATTATTAGTGTCCTTCAGGAATGTTGCCTATAGCTCTACCACAACTAGGTATACATTTGATGTATTACTGGCTCTCTTCTTGTATGTCTGGCAAATCATTGAAAAGTTCCGTTGGTCTTCATCACTTTGAATTTTTATATTAGAGCTATAAACTCAGCCTTGAACCTGCTCTCTTTTCTATATTCATTCCTTTAATGTTCTCACCCAGTTTTATGACTTTAAAATAGCATTTACACACTAATGGCACTCATAATTTTATTTTCAGTTCAGACCACTCCTGTGATCAAATTACCTTCCCACAACTCCAGCTGGATGTCTATAAGCATCTTAAACATTTCCCAAGTCTTGTTCCCAATCTATCACTAAGTTTTTTTCTTGTTGAATACTTCCTGATCTCAATTAAGGGCATTTTTGTGCTCTGGATATAAACCTTGGGATTATTACCGACTTTTTTTTTTTTGCATCCCAGAACAGATTCCTGTTATCCATATGATCAGTTGGATAAAAGACAGAAGTCAGGATACTAAAATTGGGAAAAGGTTTCCTTTTCCTTTTTCCTAAATCAGTGGTTCCAGTCCCTTTTTAGATCTTGGTCTTGGGGCCAGGAGTGTGGCCTAGTGGTAGAGTGCATGCCTATCATGCACCAAGCCCTGGGTTTGAATCCTTGGTACCATATACATAGAAAAAATCTGGAAATGATGCTGTGGCTCAAGTAGTAGAGTGCTAGCCTTAAGAAAGCTCAAGGACAAGCACAGGGCCTGAATCCAAGCCCCAGGACTGGCAAATTAAATTAAAAAATGAATTCTGGTTTTCTAAGAGAGTCTGATGAAAGATATGAATGGTCTCCTCCTTGACCTCCTACTACCCACCTTCTGGACCCATACACAAATTATACACTTAGTTCACTTGAATCACACGTATTCTATACTTGGAAACTCATCGATAAACTTCAAGTTGAGAAACGAGGCTCAAACACATGAGCGGTCTTGGTAATTGGGGAAATCATGATAAAAACAGGACCTTGGCAAGGTCTTTCCTTTTAGTAACTAATGTTTCTAAGTAAGGTCTGGGTGTGGCTGACCTGGGTTTCATTTGCAGACTCCTTAGCTGAGTTCTTCTGCATAAGAGTGGCTAGGTAGGCAAATCTGCGGCTGCTGGCTGTGGCCTCCAGGTTATAGAGCTGCCAGAGCAGGGAGAGGCAATGCACCCTCTGTTGCAGGATTGCCAGCTGCTTCTTGCTGTTGTTAAGCACAGGGTGTTACTTATGCCTCTTCTCTTCACCAGTGCCCAACTTTTCCTTCCTATAAGAAACTGCACCTCATGTAGCCATGTAGAGAATGTCAAACCAGGAATGATCTGGTTTGACCTGGAATCCCCTGCTCCTAACTTAAATTCCACCTTTAGTTCATCCCTCATGACCAGAAGAGAAATTTTTGAAGAAGGATTATTTGAATCACTATTTTCCACTGTTAATTAGCTGGGTGAATAAGTGAACTGTCTCTTATATACTGAACTTTTATATACTGAATGTATTGTGTGCCTGTTTTGTTCTGTATTTGAGGAAAATGAGGACTCTTAGGTCAGTACATGCTGGGTCCTAGTGTAGCTATAGTGTTCTGTAGTCCCAAAGGGAGCCAGGACAACATGGCCAGGCTTCTTACTTCTCAGTGAGGCAGTTTGGAGGATGTCTCAGGGAACTGGAATACCAATACTTTTCCAGAAATCTTTGGAAAAGAACACCAAACCAGGTCCATGGAAAACTCCTTTTTAGCAGACGCAGGGCTTGTCTAGCCAATGTTTTGGCCAAGGTGATGTGTCCCATGTTGAAACAGACCTGGAGATGGGAAAATAAGAAACAGCAATGTAAATACGTCAGGGGTATCATAGCAAGGTTTTGGATATAACATCCCAGCTGTCTAGGTTGGAGAGTAGCCTGGTTAGTGGTGACATGCCAGTAACACATACCAGTAGCAACAGCAGTGAAAGGGTGAAGAAACAAGATGGTGGAGAAAACACCTTCCATTCTCATTTCCTACACATGTGTCAGTGGGCAGAAGAGGAACATTCTAAGTTAGAAAGCAATGTTGCTAGAGCAGATAACACTGTCATCTGGGCAGACACTCAGTTGTTCTCAGTTACCAGGAAGTGTGTGGGATATCACCAGCCCCTCCACTTCAACACCACCCCTTGGTGCTCCCCTGCCCCCATCTCCCCTTGCTTAAAAGACTACGCCACCACAGAGGATGTAAAGGTCAGTGCTGAGGAGCAACCTGAGGTTATTCTAAACCCGCAAATCCTAAGGCTGACTCTCCTAAGAACAGGACGAAGTCTATATGCTTCAAAAGACCAATCTCAAGAAAGCCACACAGTAATTGCTTTGCATAGGGAAAAATACTTAGTTTTGCTCCAAAAGTACAAATACTGTAATACTCTAGACAAGTCTAATATTCCCTTTGACTTACCCATGTTAGATTTATTCTTATAACCAAGTTTTTCTAAAGATTTACATTAAAGCTAGTTTATATCCAATGTGCAAAGGACACAAATGGATAATCACAGGAAAATAAAGAAAACTTATCAATAAGCAGCAGTTTACTGAAAGACACATTAAAACACCATCTGATTTTAAGGACTAGCAAGTTTAGAAAATTCTGATAACATCTGGTGTTATGAAAAGGATGAATGGGAAAAACTCAGTGTAATTTTTGGCAGGTCCCTTGGTGACACCTTTATTAACTGTAAAATTGTTAAATCTTCTACTTTAACATTTCTACCTTTGGAAGTTTCTCTTATAGAAAGGGGAGAAAGAGATATTTAGCAAGAACATTCACTGTAGCTATGTTAGAAGTAGAGACAATAAAAATGCATAAAGAAAATGGAATAAACTATGGTATATCCACACAATGGAGTTCTCACCAGCTACAGCTCTGTGAAGGGGCCAATCACACAATACACTACAATGTTAATGTACACCAATATGCAAACATATTCAATCTTCAAAAGCCAGCTGCAGAAGAGGTGGATCATATGCATGTACTGTTTATTATAGAGCACATGAAATGAGTTAATGAGTTAGTAGAGGTGTTTTCACTTTCTATATGTCTGTACTTCTATAGATTTTTAAGTCTTTCTTTAATTTTTTTTATTGATCTTGGGGCTTGAACTCAGGGCCTGGGCACTGTCCTTGGGCATTTTTGCTCAAGGCTAATAGTCTACCACTTTAAGTGTCAGTGTTACTTCTGGTTTTCTAGTGGTTAACTAGAGATAAAAATCTCATGGCCCTTTCTGCCCAGGCTGGCTTTGAACTGAGATCCTCAGATTTCAGCCTCCTGAGTAGCTAGGATTACAGGCATCAGCCACCAGCACTTGGTATGTCTTTAATTTTTTTTTAAAAAGTTTTTGTATCTTTAAGTAGTTGTAAAAAGAGACTTCTATAGCTGAAATCAGTATAACCTTCATGATCACATTATCACATTTGTAATCATGCACATTAAAGAAAGGTCTTAAAAAGACAGACTAGGGTACCTCTCAGGGAGACATACTTAAAGCTACAAGGTCACCCCCTGCTCTCACCTCTGACCGGAGACGGCAGAAAGTGGCTTCCTCAAACTGACAGATCTTCATTTTGCGCCTTTTCAAGAATAAGAATGCTGAAGGTTGGCCCAGGAGACTGCTTGCTTTCTTCAAATAAAAGAAGGCCTCCCAACAGGACATGGATAAGAAATGGAATTGGGATTAGGATGCTACTGAGGACCAGACTGGGAGGAAGGCCGGTGAACAGGTTGTGACCATGATCCAAGTGTGAGAGAAGGTGTGTTCTCAGTTAGAAATAGGGAGCTGGCATGCCTGCACACAGTCAGGGGCAGTTCCAGCCCAGCTGGTGCACTTTCACCACCACACTCCCATTTGTCTTCTCCTACATCCCTTCCAGTACCTTGTCCTCCCATTTTCCTCCAATTCCTACTCCTGGTTTGTTGGCAGTGACAAGTGTCAAAGTCCCAAATAAAAGGGCTCAGCTCAAAGGCAGACCACAGAGCTGCTCACCAGGTAATTATCTGGCAGGTCCAGGGAGGCAGCAGCGGCCTCCAGCAGGTAATAAAATGTGCAGGTGGTTTCTCCAATGATGAGGCAGTGCTGGATGAGTGGGGACAGGACTAACATCAGGATTTGTCTGCAGTAGCAGGGCAGGTCTTTCTCCAGGTTGTTCTGAGCCATTTGCCTGTTTACTTGATCCAGGAATTCCCTCTCTGTTCTTTGTGGAGAGAAGATGAAGAACTGAGAGTGGTCTCAAAGCTGCCATGCTTGTTGGGCCATTACCAAGTTTCAAAGCCAATTTTTTCCTCGGAAGTTTTTCATATAGTTCACTAAGTCTATGAGTATTCTCCATCACTCCCTCAGTTTTTGTAAGCCACAGAACAGAGCTGTGGTTTGTGGGTGAGGGGAGTGTCCAGTTTAGTGGCCATCTGCCACTTACCCTGACCCTCCTCTCCACCCTCAGCACCGCCATCTACCTGCAGTGTTGACCGGAGAAGACCTCCTGACTTCTGAATGTTGTTTCTTGGAACTGAAAACTATCTATACAGGCAATGAAAAACAAAAGATTCTCTTTCATTATACATGTTTGGATTAAATAAACCCCTGTAACATTCCTGACTACTGTTTCCTCTGTAACAGATAACAAAAAATTAAAATTATACATTATAAACTCTTCAGTGAACCACAGTTTGTGGTTCCCACAACTTTCCTCATTTTCAGTGTCCCACTCAAAAACAAAGGTTCCAATTTAAAGAAGACAATATTTGTAATACAGGAAAGAAATAAAAGATTGTTTCCATTCTGGTTTGCTGGGTACTCCTCATAGTGGAAACCCATGAATATATCTGGTTCAGGCTCATAACTGGGTCAGTGTACTGTGGAGCCTACGGCCAAGTGAAGAACACTACGAGTACAAAAGGTGACAGTTCACTAGCTGACTTCAAGTAGCCTTTCCCTGCAGATCTGACTCCTGTCACCACCTTCTGCCTCTTTCAGTTTACCTTGGGGAGAAGGCAGTTGTAACTTGTCTGTGGTCACTTGTGTTAGCACTGAGCCTGTGTCTTTGTAAGTACAGAATCTGGGGATCCTGCTGGAGCTCTTGGCAGAAGAGACTGCGAAACGATGAAATGGGACAAAGTCCTCTCTGTGGCAGCTGTTACAGCGGCAGGCCATGTCTTGGAGAAAGCAGGCACATTCAAGATGCAGAGCTATCTGTTGTTCCTTGGGCCACAGCTCCCAGGCAGCTTCACGCAATAGAGGCATTCCAAATGCTAGCATGTTAGTTTGAGAAAGGGGCTTTTCCTCTGGAAGTCTGACAAGAGAAGCTGAGCCAGCATCTGAAACTTTGGAAAATCCAAGTGAGAGTTTCCCATATAGTCCTTTTGTGCTCAAATATGGCAAACATGTAAGTACAGTTTGCTAATTTTTAAGATTTGGTAGGGCTGTCTCTTTTGTTGGAAGAATTTTGCACCAGTCTGAAAGTAATACTGACCATATTTAGGATAAGGTAAGATGGAAAAATAGGGGCAGCTGAAGAGAAGTTCAGTGGAAAGATCTGTTCCCTAAGTTAAGCTTTTTTACTTCAAATTCAAATAAATAGAGAACTCAGACATATTTCAAAGTCAAAGGGAAATTATTTGTAGATTTATGCATTTGAGCCATAAGGGAGAATATGAGGTAACAAGTTATTTAATTTATACCTTGCTGTCCATGTCTGTATAATAATGTCTATGTCTATCTTCCTTGTGAGTTTCTAAAATTGGGGACAGTTTATCCTTTTTCTTATATTTGTATATAGAAAACAAATAAAAGATGATGGCAATTTTTTATGAACTAAAAATCAAAACACAAATACTTAATACATAGATTAATAATGAGATGTAATTCTTTTATTTTCCTCCCTGAGGCAGGTTCTCTTTCTCTATTCCAGGACAGCTGGCCTGCAGCTCATGCTCATTCTGCCCCAGCTTTTTCAGCACCTTTTTTTTTTTTCCCAGTACAAGGAACAGAAGTCAGGACCTCCCTCTTGCTAGGCAAGCAATCTACTACTTGAATCATACTCCTAGTTCTTTTTATTTTGTTTCTCACATAGAGTCTTCTACTTTTGCCCAGGCCACCCTTGGACTGTTTTCTAAGTAGCTGAGATTACAGGTGAGGACCATCACATCAGGCTTATTTCTGAGGCAAGGTCTAATTTTTTTTTTTTTGCCTGAGCTGGCCTTGAATCTTGATCCTCTATCTGATTTCTAAGCATCTGGATTATAGGCAGGTAGCATTACATTTATTTCAAGCTTTTCAAGGACCTGGAATTCTTTAAGACAATTCTAATGTAGGATATTTTTCTCATTTAATCATGGCTCCTTTATGGTTTTAACTTTAAATGATAATTAACCATTAGCTTTCAGAAGGAAGCCCTTATATACAATATTGGTAGTCTTTCTGAACACAGAATATGTCCAGTCAGTTCAGACCTGAAACAAGGGAGCAGCCCTTCCTTACCTGACTTTCTCTTCTGTTTGGTTAGATTGATGACGTGGATAGTGGAAGGAGATATTAACGTGGACTCAGCAGGAAGCCCTTGGCTTTCACTGAGCCAGTGGAGCACATGCATATCTACAAGAGCCCCCAATACTTGCAGTAGTTTATTTTTATCCCAGCCAGGCAGGAGGTGCTGCAGCAGATCTACATGGAAGGAGTGACCGATGATTGCAGCACACTTGACCAGCAACTGTTCTTCTGGGCTCAGTTGATCCATGTGGTTTATGGCTATTTCTGTTCTCCCAGAAAAATAAAAATAAGTTTAAAAATCAGTGATCAAAGTTTTGAGCCTAGGTATGGTGGAACGCACTCAGCCAGGCATCAATGCACTGACACTCATGATCAGTTCACTTGAGGTACTGAAGACACTTACCTTTCAAGGGTGGTGGCAGAAGCACAGTATCCAAGTTTATATCATCTCTGACTGTACAGACATAAAGTCCCTGTTCTTCTTCAAAGCTGGCAGGAGAAATACTATACATTGTGGATTTTATGGCATTAGCTGTGGGGAGAAAACACTGACTGAGGAAAATACCATGCTCAGTGACTTGAAGGCACAATAATGTAAAGAATTTAATCAAGAGACCACAGGATGAAGATGAATGGCATGAACCATAGTGTGATATACTTTATTTCAATCCATCTTGCCTATTCTTTTTGTTGTTGTTGGTGGTGGTGGTTGTAAGGCTAGAACTCCAGGCCTGGGTGATGTCTCTGAGTGCTCAAGGCTAGTGCTGTACCACTTTGAGAGGCACAGTGACACTTTTGGTTTTCTGGTAGTTAATTGGAGATAAGACTCCCATGGGGACTTTTCTGCCTGGTTTGGCTTCAAGCTCTGATTCTCAGATCTCAGCCTCCTGAGTAGCTAGACTTACAGGTGTCTGCTTATTCTTTTTTGATTTTTGTGGGTCATGTGGCTTGAACTTGGCCTGGGTACTGTCCCTGAGCTCTTCAGCTCAAGGCTACCGCCCTACCCTTGAGCTAAGCCCCACTTTCCATTTTATAGAGGTTAGTTGAAGGTAAGAGCTTCATGTCCTTTTGTGCATGGGCTGGCTTTGACCCTTGATCCTCAGATTTCAGCCTGCGTGAACCACCGTGCCCAGCTCTATTCTTAATTTATCTCATATACTAACAACATTCTGTATACCACACAGCATCTAACCATGGAGGATTTACATATACTTCTATTTTTTCCTTTTCTCACCACTCCTCCCAACCCCTACCTATCTAATCCATAAAGTCATCTTTTTTTGTCAGTAATGTGTCAATGCCAGACTCTGGTAAATCCTACTTTACTATCTCTACTTCCTGGGCCACTCAAATAGGAACTACTACAGATTGGTTGAATTAATTATCTGAGGCAGGGATTTATCATTTTTACCATATATTTGTAAAGTGTACAGGGGTGGCCCAATCTGGCTGCAATGTCAGCACCGAGTAAAGGCCTTGGTAATGCTGTACGTCACAGTAAACCTGGGGAACCGGAGTTTACCTGAAAGGGATTCCCACTTGCTGTTCTCTTCCTCCTCCTCCTTTAAGTCATGAAAAAGCAGCACATCCTTAGCCAGAAGGTCCTGGCATAGCACTTCACAGTACAAGGGGTTTCCAGAGCACCTGTGGAGAAGGTAGCTGCAGAAAGGTAAGTAGGGGATTTTTGACTAAACATGCCAACTTGAGGGGAACCCAAATTTAAGGGTATTTCATTCTGAAGGATTTTCCTTTGTTAAGGCCAGATCGTGATGATCTGTGCTATAGCACAGAAATGTAAAAAGAGAACCATTTCTGATTGGCTTTGAGATACATCTGGCAGTAAATTCATTCTCAACTACTTTGCTTATATTGGATGTTAACAGGAACTAACATTCCCTTGCTAAAAGGCCTGGCAGGAACTGGCCCAATCACATTGTATTGCAACTGACACATTAAGCAAGCCCACTGTCTGAGAAAAACCCTGAAGGATAGCCTCTTACTGATAACCAAGAAGGTTGTCTCCACTAAATGTATTTGTAGGCTTCAGCATGGTAAGGTGCACCCTCCCTCAATTCCAGTAGGTGAGACCTGAGATTCTCATTCATCTTACAGCACTGGCTCCTCCCTTAATGAAGTGTCCACCTAATCCTAGCCACTCACATCTGCAGCTCTTTGGGGATGCTCACCACCCCAAGTTCCCAACATGCCATTCTTAACAGCGAGGTTGCTGCCAAATTTGAAATGGGCACAAGGATAACCCGAGGGCTCTGTAGGAAATGCAGGGCCCCGGCGCACAGGCTGGCAGGGGTGGTCAACGTCATCACCATGGTGACAGGCAGACAGGAGAGCAATGTTTTCAGAAATTCCCAGGAAGTTGCATCCATATATTGGGCCTCATCAAAGAGGAAAACCAGCGGTGTTTCCCTCACTGCCTGGAAATAACAGCAAAGAAACAACAACCACCTCCAATCAGAAATGAAGTCACTTGGTTTTAAACTCTACTATGAATTTTCCATCAATAATTCTTTAAAGGATGCCAACACAGGCTGAAGCTTTCAGAGTATTCTAATGTATTCAAAGTCCAGGGAGTTATCTTACTTTTATAAGTAAAAATGCTACCTATACATCTAATGAATTCTTTTTGGGCAAGAAATACTATAACTCAAAAGTGGAAGTCATTATCAATATATTTCCTAAATCAGTCTTAAAGATTTCAAATATTTCATTTTTGTAAAGGCTTTATCCTATATAGAATTCATCATTCTTTAAAACAGTACTTCCAACCTGGGTTATACTTAGCGTTTCCTAGAGAGCTTGCCAATACTGTAGCAATTGCTGGGCATTACTTGTTTATACTAAAAAAGTGTATTTGCTTTTTTTTTTTTTTTTTTTGGTGGGTCATTGGGCTTGAACTCAGCCGGGTCTGTCCCTGAGCTCTTCAGCTCAAGGCTATGGCTCTACCCCACAGCCTGGGTATTGTCCTTGAGTTCTTCAGCCCAAAGCTACCGCCCTACCCTGGAGCCAAGCCCCACTTTTCAGTTTTCTAGAGGTTAAATGGAGATGAAAGTTTCAGGTCCTTTTGTGGAGAGCTGGCTTTGAACCTTGATCCTCAGATCTCAGTCTCCTGAGTAGCTAGGATTACAGGCGTGAGCCACCGTGCCCATGCTGGTTTAAGTGTACTTACTTTTATCTCTACTCCCCATTCCCAGTCTACTCCCCACTATCTTAGGTGACCATTCTAATGTGTTCGTCCTATATATTTTATTATTCTGTTCCTATAAAATATACGCTATTTTGTCTAGTAAAATTTTATGCAAATGTTATTGGATCATAGACTACATTCAGTCATGTACACAAGATATTTCTCCACACTGTCCTTTTGTTCAGGATTATTTTAAAAATCACTTAGTAGTACTGTTTTCATCTTACTCCCTTTGCAGCTAACTTTTGCATCATGTGTCTCTGTGTTCAGCAATGTGGTCAGGCTGACAACCCCCCCGTCCTCTCTAGACAAACACTTCAATGAACATACTTTTTAGGATGTAGACTCAGGATTGAAAATCCTGGGATTAAAGGATTTGGCATTAAAATTACTAGGTACTTTCAGAATGTTTTCCAGAAGACTTATACCAGTTTCTCTTTACATAAATGTTTGTTTGTATAATCCTGAGTATTTGTGTTACTTACTAGTAGATATTTTGCAAAATAGCACATTTTTGGAACTACTCTTAAAAAAAAAAAAACTTCCATTTAGAAACAGGATCAGAAAAGTGCCAAGCCTCTTTTTGTATGCTAATGCTTTGCTGTTGGATAACTAGGTCATTTTTTTTAAAAAAAAGCTTAAAAATAACAATGAAAACAGAAAAATAGACCAAAAAATGCTCATGTGCAGCCAGTATAATATGGATAAATTAAAACGAGCTGTTTATACCACTTCCAAATATTGACTTACTAGTATGCAGCACAAGTACCCACCTTCTGCAGCACTTGAATAAAATATGCTTTAACCTTCTTTTGTCTTTCCAGTTCATCCATATGTGAAACTTTGAAGGATAAGGGAAACTGGCCAGAGAAAATACTATAAATTAGCATTGAAAGTGATAACCTAATAATATGCAGGTTCTTCAACAGGCATAAGAAATGATTGTTTTGACTGAGAATGAGTTTCTGTATGATTAGACATAGAGTTACAAGGACCAATCTAACATGAATTCAGTTCAGAGAGTGTGAGCTCAGGTTTCCTGAGTATTAGAGACAAACAGAGATCTCTTACCAAAACACCAGACTCTGGAAAACCCTTAAAGGGCTGTGACTAAGGGATAAGTAACAAATTGTACTTAGCAGTGCCACTTTGGGCAGCTCTAGCATCACAGTTATGCCAAGTATGCCAGAATAAAACCGTACATGGGATTTATCAGAATAAATCCGAGACACATAAATTAACATGGATCTGAACACCAAAATGAGATTCTTTCTAGAATATGTTAGCAAGTGTTGGGGCCTTAATCAAGGCGAGTTGTAATAAGGGGCTATACTTACAATTTGAACAGATTTTTTTTTTTTTTGCCAGTCCTGGGGCTTGTACTCAGGGCCTAAGCACTGTCCTTGGGCTTTCTCAAGGCTAGCTTTCTGCCACTTCAGCCACAGCACCACTTGCGGCTTTTTCTATATATATGTGGTACCGAGGGATTGAACTCGGGTCCTCATGCATGTTAGGCAAGCACTCTACCACTAGGCCAAACTCCTGGCCCCAATTTGAACAGATTTTAGTGTTCTCTATTTTACATCAATGCTTTCTCAGAACCTTGAGAAGATAAGAAGTGATGAGTGAGTAAATGGAATTGTGGACCAAGGACTGTAGCTTGCTCACTACTGGATACCACATGAACTCAAGATCGCCAGAAGCTTTTGAGGCTTAGATACTGGTCTAAGTGACACTCCATAGCAGGGAATGGGAAGGAATATCATTCAAGAATAAAAAAATTACACCGGACTCAAAAACACATGGATATAATTCCAGGGATATGCAGTATTAGAGACAAACAGAGATCTGAGCATCTTAATATATTTAGCACTTTAAAATTTATATTCAAACTTTTATATACTATCTGCCTTAAAATTCATGCAAAAGTCATATGACGCCTATAACTGTCATTCACAAATAGCAAAATTGTGGCTCAGAGAGGCTGTGGTTTGTGCCAGGACATAAAACTGTATTTGTGAGCCCTAAAATTCACTCTTCTCAAAAATGAGAAAGTCTTAAGTTTTGATATCAAATCTCAACTATCACAAGTAAACTATGTGTTGTTAGGCTGTGTTTATATGGTTTTATATTAGAAGACAATCCTGGATATGACAAACCATAAAGAATAATAGTAACCCAATTCAGAAAGCCATTGCCTTTGTTACCTTAACAAAGAAGATGTCATTAAAAAGGCAGTGAAGTGGTTCCTCCATCATCCCACAGAGATGTTTTTGTAGGTGCTCTTGGCGGCAATAGGCTGGGCATGTATCAATCTCAAAGTAGATGGCCATGAGCGTTTGGATAGTGTAGAAGCACTGTGTGGCATCTGCTTCCTTCAGCATTAGTGGCAATACCCTGGTGAATGTTACCATGTGACATGTTCAAGGATGCTGAATCTAATGTCTTGAGTACCATTAATAAGGGAAAGAAGCTCCAAGAGAAGTTGGCTCTAAGAGAGCAAGAGTCTTTACCTTTGCCCTTTCTTCTGGGCTAGGAAGTTTATTTCAGACAACAACTGACTTTTCCCATAGCCTTTTCCACCCTCATATAGAACTGCTCGTCCTTTCCCCTGGTGCAAACACTCCTGCTGTGCTAAACTGAAGACTTCCAGCTCTTTCTCCCTGTCTGCAGAAAAGACACGTTAGATCCTTCTAACATATCTGTGCTTTAGAGACTTTATTCAAATTAATTTGTGAAGCTAACTTTAAGAAAGACTGTTCTACCTCCCCATCCCAGGGCCCCTGTCAACATCCCATTTTGTGATGGAAATTCACATCCCATTCTCGACAGTCAACTCACGACTAAATAGAGTGTATGCTGGTCTTCAGGATTTGTTGTAGAGCCTAACCAATAATATTCAAAGCACTTAGTTGCTGCATGGATATGGAGGCTAATATTATTTTCAGAGTATTTAAAATTTTCCATAATAATAATTTAGTTTTCTTAGTTTGTCATTGTTATGTGAAGATAATGGGTTGAAAAGTGTAGTTTAAAATAAATAAAATATAGGGAATATATGGTACAGATGCAACAGTCTTGGTGATTCCAAGATCTCAAGAGTTGAACTCTAACTTACAAAGATTCTTCTCAGGTAAAGAGATAGGAATCTATCTGAAATCTGAATATCTAATATGGAAAAGTAATGGTAGGGACTTCTTCAAAACAAACATACATTCACTAAGAAGGTTGATTTTTATTTTTGAGAAAGCTTAAAATCATTTAGTCATATATACATATATATTTTTTTTGGGGGGGGGGACGTAGGCATTGTCTCTGAGCTCTTCAGCTCAAGGCTACCACCCTATCCCTTGAACCACAGTGCCACTTCTATATATTTCAATAAAAAAATTTTTTTTAAACAAGTGCTTTAAGTTAAAAACAAAAAGATAGAACTCACCTAACAAAGGGTGGATTTTATTTCTTGTTCTGGCCAAATGTCTCTTCCCAAACATTCTTGGAGAAAAAAAACAAAGGGAATGTATCTATTAAAAATTGCTTCAGCACATAGGTCCTCTTAGGCAGGTTCTTTCATATAACCGAGGAAGTACAGAGTTCTAGGTAAGAACTAGACATTTGGGTGGAGGTATGATGGAGGA
Source organism: Megascapheus bottae (assembly GCF_031878675.1). Taxonomy (NCBI): domain Eukaryota; kingdom Metazoa; phylum Chordata; class Mammalia; order Rodentia; family Geomyidae; genus Megascapheus; species Megascapheus bottae. Next base: position 8,437,556 of record NC_143530.1, read on the forward strand.
GCAGTATATTGACCATTTCAGGCTCAGGGAAATTAGTAAATTGTAAAGTGCAAAAGAAAAGAATAAAGAACATTTAGGTTTGGGATTTAGTGCTACTCTCTTTCTGTTAGACATCAAGAGATTCTTGCTGGAACTAGCAGGTCTCAGATACAGATATATACCTTCTTGCATGAATCTTATTCATGCAGCAGTAGTAAGATACATACAATAGAAAACTTGCTATTCCTATGACCTGATTCTGTAAGAGATGGGAATAAACCATCACAGTAACACTCACATGCATCTTTTATAGCCAAGATATTCATACATCTTCCCTGGGTTGGAAATATTTTTCATCATTTTCTCTGGAAGTTTCTTGAAGTTGTAAGCAGGTAGCATGGATCTTAGATAAGTTACTTCATCACAGGATACCAAGCCTGGATAAGCTGTTATCATTCTGGCCACAAGACTCACTTTTGGGCCAATAACTGTGTCAGGGAGACAGCATTGATTGAAAGTAGTTGTCCTACCTCTTCTATCTTCACCTCTAAATTACAGTTCTAACAACCAACGTTCTATCCTACCTGTGTATTCGTGTCTTGCTACTGCCCCCACCAAACCACAGAATACTGGTCCATTGGTGATGCTGATGGAAACAAGCCTGGAAATCAGAAATGCAACAGTGAGTAAATACAAAGTTAGAAGCCTCTAAGTTAGGCATTAGATCTGTCACTCTTTGGATATAGAAGTCTAGTTTTAGAGCTCAGAATGGACAAGGTCAGAGGTTGCTATTGGTCTGTACAACATGATGAAGAGAAAGTATTTAAGTACTAGTGTAATAACTAAAAGGAACAGAATGTTTTTTTTTTTTACTTCAGGAGTTTTAGTTGGACAGTTGTTACTAGTGAAAAGATAAAACTTTTATCTGTTAGATGCTTTATATAGGCTTTTTGAAATACCTTTATTTAATCCTTTGAGATATAATTAACAACCAACCTGCATAGAAAGTATGGAAAATATTTACCATTTGAGAAAATGCAAAACAAGAATGTAGCTCAGAGAGGCTGTGATTTTTCCCAGGACATTAAACTTTATTAGAATTCAGTGTCCTCAAAAAGGAGTTAAATTTTCCCAGAGCTATATAACAAATGCCAGAATGAGAGTTTAGTCCTACTTCCAAGATCAATGTTATTTCTATTATACCATGATCTCTCAAAGCAAAAAAAAGACAAGCCAATCAACAGCCATCAAAATAGAGCTAACAGATCAAGTAATGCTTGAATGTCAGAGTAAAACAATAATCAGAATGCCAAGGCCATTGATGGAAGAATTCCTGAAGCAACCTGATCTTTGGAATATACTTTCTTTTTTTTATTTCTTTTTTTTTCTTATGTTGATTGTGGGGTTATAACTTTGGGCCTGGGCATTGTCTCTGAGCTCTTTAGCTCAAAGCTACCGCCCTACCCCCTGAGCCACAGTGCCACTTCCAGTTCTCTAGAGGTTAATTGGGGATAAGAGCCTCACAGACGTTAGTGCCCAGGCTGGCTCTGAACCTTGATCCTCAGATCTCAGCCTCCTCGGTAGCTAGGATTACAGGCATGAGCCACTGTTCCCGGCTTGGAGTATACTTTCTAAATAATATTTTAAAACATTCCATATTGGCTGGGGGCATGACTCAGTATTAAATAAAGTTCATACCTATCCTGAGTCCAAACCCCAATATTACCTATTTTTTAAAAGAAAGCTATTCCAAACTAATGCATATTATTTGATATACACTGTACATGTATTATCTAATATAAGTTATGCATACTTCTGGTACTGAAAGAGCATAGTGAAGAGATTCTGAGTTTGAACCTAGTAGATCTCAGAAATATCCTGAGAAAACATTCTAAGAACTATAGTCAGACTAAAAAGAGGAACTTGGAAGATGACCCAGGTGTGCAGACGAGTCTGGGAACTGGGTTGAGAGTTAATGTGATGCAGGGGCATGAGCAATAATGACATCATTACCCAGGCTACTCAGCCTTATCTTATGCTGAAGCTTCAACATAGGGCTAGTGTAACATCTCCCCAAATACGTCCTTCAGAATACCAGCTATTCTAGATGTTTACAGGGGCCTCTGGAGAAAAGAGTTTGATGATCCAGTACACCTGAGAAACAGTAAATAAAACTAAATAAAATAAATGTCTTTACCCTAAGACTACTAAAAACCTTACCGTAAGTGTATGTTATGAATATAGCTTGACCAAGAATAAAAGGGACTCATGTTCTATCAAATATATTTTGGGAAATACTGATTTGGTAGATATCTTCAAGGAAAAAAAATCTCCACTGATGTTGAAGTCTAGCTTTCAGGCTCTACACTGTTATGCTATTTGGTTTGCCAACATAACCTCTTTGATCTTAGTTTTCTTGAAGATATCAGTTTAGATGAACCCCAGTATCCTATCTAATATTCTAAACAAAGGAGGACCACACAGGTTGTGGCTTTAAGAGTCAAAGAAGGCAACCTTTAGGGTATTGTAAAACAACCTCTAGAGACCAGAGAGATGACTAATTCAAGAGCGGGGAGGTAGGCACGGGTGGCTCATGCCTATGATGCTAGATTCTCAGGAGGCAGATAGCTAAGGATCAAGGTTTTGGAGCCAAAAGTCTATTTCAAACCTAGCAAAAAGCTGGAAGTGGAGGTGTGCCTCAAAAGGTAGATCTCCATCAGTGAGCAAAAAAGCCAAGTGAAAAGCTCTGAGTTTAAGTCCTACAACCGACCACAGATATGCACATGGGTATGCACATGTACTATATGTCACATAACACATTACACACTATATAGATTGCACATATAAAATATACTGCACACACTATATATACATACACTATATATATGTACACATACATATACACACACATAATGTATAGGATCCTTTTGGGAGAATGTAGATTTTTATGAAGGAGTTGCCACTACAACATAATATTGTGTGTATGGGGGAGATCTGGCTTTCATTACCAGTTCTATTATATGCTAGCAAATTCTTTTTCATTTGTTTCTATTTTTTTTTTTTGCCAGTCCTGGGCTTGAGTTCAGGGCCTGAGCCCTGTCCTTGGACTTTCTCAAGGCTAGAGCTCTGCCACTTGAGTCTCAGCACCAATTCCAGCTTTTTTCTATGCATGTGGTACCAAGGAATCAAACCCAGGTCTTTGTGCATGCTAGGCAAGCACTCTACCAGTAGGCCAAACTCCCAGCCCTATTTGTTTCTATTTTTATTTTATTTTATTTTATTTTTTTTGCCAGTCCTGGGCTGTGTATGCATCTAGCAATTTCTTATAGCTCCAATTTTGACTTTTTTTTTTAAAGCAAGCTCCCTTCCTATTAGACACATTATGTATACCACACACCCCCAGGCCCTGTTCCTTGCTACTGCCTCCTATTCTGCCTGAAGAGCGAGCTCCCTGAGATATGTCAAACTCTTGTCTGTCCCAATTTCCTCCTCACTTGGTTTCAGCAAGATTTTCCCAGCAGAAGCTGAAGATGTTGAAGGAGCTCTCCAAGGCATATGCACACTCATTGGGCTTCTTATCCCCAGGAAGGCCAAAAACACAGAGGAACATGCAGCTCTGGGATAGATGACAGAGGAAGAAAAGACAGGTTTATCTGGGGAAGGAATATGGCTTATCTCAACTACTGGTTTGCTGCTAAGAATAGAGGATTCTGTACAGCTCATGAATTGGATACTCTAAGCCCTACTAATAAGAAAAAAATTAAGTTAGCTTAATTATTCTGAGTACAGAAATTCACAACGTAGAGCTGCTGTTAAGATCCACTGCAATAGGTTCAGTGTCACCTTCCAACGTTTTGCTGCTCAGGAAGACTGCTGTTCAGTCAGCTAGGGTAACACGGTGAGTCTCCATCGCTTAAAATAATCACTTGCAGTTTCTAGGGCATATGTTCAGCTAAGTCTATCTGCTTATATTTCCTGTAACTATGTCAAGTATCAAAGTACTATTCTTTCTCAAGTTTCCTTGTTGTCTGAGAAAAAGTCTGATCATGTATACCTTATTATTATTAGAGTCAGAGATCATTCTTTATGATTTCACAAAGGCTTTCCAACAGGAATTATATAAAAATGATACAGAAGGTAACCTTGAAAATTAATTAGAAGATGGTGTTCCTTAACTTACTTTACTTATAATTCTTATATGGTTTGTTATGAACAGTAGGAAAATGCATTTATACTTCTATTATGTGTGCACGATAAAACTAGTCACTTTTAATACTGATGGGTCAAGTTTCTTTATACTTACTTTCTCAAACATAAAGACCTGGTTCAGCTGGCCACCCCCTTTCTCGATGGCTGCGGAAATATACAAGGCAGCCTCCTGGATGAGATGGCACAAATGCAATAACCAGGCTGTCTGGTGGAACTCTAGGTTGACCAAAACCAAAGTCACTGTACGGAATTCTGATATATACTCGATAGGCTGGCCTTCATCAATCTACAAAGATGAAAAAAATTACCTTATCTGTGTCTTCAACTCTCAGTATCACATGTAAGTATTTCAATTCAACAATTCATGGTGAACATGAGCAAATAACTTATGGTGACAGGCAAAAAATTAAAAGAAAGTTCAGGTTTTAATGAGACCTCTAGTAACTGGTACACTTGGAACTAAAACTATTTACTTTTAAATGTATTTCACTGATAGATTTGATATTTTCTTTCATATTTTCTAACAGTCTGTTATGTCCACTAGTCATTACATTTCATGCTAAGAGACTTTAACATTCATTCTATTTCATTCATTGGGCCAACCAATATATTTACCAAGCAGATATACTTACCAAGCAGACACTATATATCCTGTTAAAAGGGCACTAGTACCTGTAGGACGGACTGAAAAATAATAAAGTGTCTATTTTCTAGGATTAAGTAAGCTGACTGAAAGCTTATTTTCATATAGGTGGGGAAGTCTACAGGGATTACACTGAGGAGCAGATAAGGTTGACCAATACAAAAAAGGTCATCACATGTAAATGTTCACCTGCTTTTACACACACACACACACACACACACACACGACAGAGCCTACGAGAACTAGGAAATAACCTTCTCCAAAAGAGTTTTCATTATGTGCTTCCGCAGTGTTTGTTCCAGTGCAGAGTCTGGATCTAATTCCAGTGCAGCTCTAAGTGACTCTGAGAAAAGGAAAACAAACAAGATGTCTCTAGTCATGTGGTTAATTAAGCTTTAAAATGGTGGAGTGCATAAGTACAAAGGGCAAAGTAACTTACCAGTACTTGTGTGGTAATGTGGCAGATAATCTAGGCACTTGTCAAAATGCTCATCAAAATCAAATGGGTCAATGATCCGAATGTCTCTTAACTAGAGAAAGGAAACTGCTCAAGTCTGTGTCCATCCCCCAATGTGAATGCCTTTACATCCTTAACAGAGGGGCCAAGGATTCCATTTCCCTTGTTTATTTATTTATTAATTTATTATCTTCTCAGCCATACTCTTCTGCCCCATCTACTTTTGTAGGAGACCATCTCTGGCCTTCCCCCAAAAGAGTTTCAATCTTAGTTGGTTTGGTCAACCAATTATTGTACCACCAAGGCACTTGCCTGTGTAGCAAGGAGGCCTTTTCAGAAGGCCATGCAGGGATGGGGCCAGCCTCTCACCTTCACGGCTTCCTCCTCCTTCATGATTTCCACTTCAAACATGTACTGCTCACAGAGCTTCCAGCAGTTCCAGGATAGGACAATCTCATTTGCCTGAGCCAAACGATGAGCTAACCGGATACCATCTACATCCTGCCCAATTACTAAGAGGTATTGCCGCTGCTCATCACCAATAATAACCTGGGAAATCTGACCTGCAGACAGACCTAGGCAGAAAAAAGAAAAGTAGAAGATGGCTAACCCAATTTGAAAATTATGCAAAGGGAGGGGTCTGTAATCCCAGGATGACTCTATGTATCCTGCCAACTTAGTATTGCCCTCAGTTGAGAAGTCTTACCTTTAAAAATAATGCTGCATTTCACTCTTTTCTTATTTAGACATCTAGAAATGGAAATTCTAAACAGTCTGTGTCATACAAGGAGAAAAATAAGAAATGCTATAGCTCTAAGTACCTTGTCTTTAAATGTCTATTCTAATGTACAACTAGGTCCTAATGGCAAAGAATTTAGTGAGAGACCAAATGGTTATACTTAGAAACTGCTACAACAGTGAGCATGCCACCACCCTTCCTTATATGTAATAAGGTAGAAAGAAAATAAGCATCTCACTGGATATAGGTCTTGCTCTATACTTGTATTCTACCTCATTTTTTTGGCCCCAAGGGATTTTTATTTTCCCTATCAGGTGATTTATATTAGTTTCTTCTGTATTTTCCTAGTATTTATTAAAATATAACAAACCAGAAAAATTATTTCTACCTATTACACAAAAGGTTTTTCTTCTTACTTTTTCCAACTAACTACATCTTAGAGATATTATTGCATTAGAACATAGTTTCTAGAAATGCACAGAATTTTAGTGGGTATATTTTATTTAATTAATTTCCTATAGATATTACTCAATTTTTATTATGAACCATATTTCAATCAATAACTTTTTGTCTACATTTCAAATCTGGAAATATATCTCTTTGGATAACTGTTGAGAAGTAGCACAACTGAATTAAAGAATAAATGCATTTGTCATCTTGATAAAGATGACCAAATCACCCTTCATGGCAGTTGTACCATTCATTACTTCCTTGGTATGAGAAAGGACATTTCTCATGGCCTTACAGAGTTGGTGTTGTCCGTGTCTGAATTTTTGCCTATTTGCAAGTAAGAATGAGTATCTCAGTGTACTCCCAAATAGCATTTGTTCTTTTTAAGGCAGATGACTACTCTTTTGCACATAAGAATAACTGTATTTGTTTATGTAGCACTTATTCACACCCTTTGCCCATTCTTTTACATTAACTTCCCTTGATTGCTACATGCTCTTTCTATATTAGAGAAATCCATCCCCCGAACTGAGTTGTGTGTGTGTATACATATATATATATATATATATATATATATGTCATGTCTCTTTTGAAAATTTTATAGTATTTTTTCTTTTACAACAGAATCAGTTTTTTTAGGAATTACTACCAATTTTTAGCTGTAGGTCCTGGCCTTCTGTGGTGTGGTAGATACCAAATTTCTCCTGTATTTCCAGACTGCATTTGGCTACCAGAGTGATGATGTCACTCAGTTGCTTTTGTTCCACTGTCCACAGTGCCAGGAGCACATTCCCTGAAAAGACAGAGAGTAGCCTGACAGGATCAAGTATGTAGACTCACCTAGGGCAAAGCTCAATACTGTAGAAGATCAACTTCATTTGGTGTGGATACTATGAAAGGCATCAGGCAAAGTATCTTAGCACTATAAATTATGCTTGGTTAAAATACTGTCAAAACAATTCACTATGTAAAAAACTGAAAGGTTCCTGGGGACTTTTGGTAGCCTTCCTTCTTTCAATGAACTGAAGAGGAGTAGGGATAATAACAAAATCACAAACTATAGGTTCAAGTTCAAATCTAATTTTATGGCTGATTTCATTAAGTGTAAAAGAGAAGATAGGCTAACTCTGGATTCTATGTGAACCGTCTTAAGTTTTTTCAGAGAAGAGACTTTAGACTCTTTTTTTTTTTTTTTTGGGCTAGTCCTGGGCTTGAGTTCGGGGCCTGAGCTTTGTCCTTGCGAAAGCAAGGCTAGAGCTCTACCACTTGAGCCGCATCACCACTTCTGGCATTTTTTTCTATGTATGTGGTACCGAAGAATCGAACCCGGGTTTTTGTGCACGCCAGGCAAGCACTCTACCACTAGGCCAAACTCCCAGCTCAGCTTTTGACTCTTTCTTATCTTCCGCTTAGCTTCCACTATTAATAACCAAGTCTCGGGGCCAGGAACTTGGCCTAGTGGTTAAAGTGCTTGCCTAGCAAGCACGAAGACCCGGGTTCGATTCCTTGGTACCACATATATAGAAAAAGCTGGAAGTGGTGCTGAGGCTCAAGTGGTAGAGTTCTAGCCTTGAGAAAGTCCAAGGATAGTGCTCAGGCCCTGAGCTCAAGCCCAGGACTGGCAAAAAAAAAAAAACCCCAAAAAACAAAAAACCAAGTCTCTCACAAATTTTTCTCAAGGAGATGTTATAACAACTAATTTTCTGGGCTAAGAACATAGCCTAGTGGTAGAGTGCTTGCCTCGTATGCACAAACCCTTGGGTTCGATTCCTTGGTACCGCATACACAGAAAAAGCCAGAAGTGGTGCTGTGGCTCAAGTGGCAAAAAGTTTCTAAGGGCAGTGCCCAGGCCCTGAGTTCAAGCCCCAGGACTGGGGAAAAAATTTTCCTAATATTTAATTCAGACAGGTGTTCTACCACTTGAGACTTGAGCCAAAAACTACTAGATTGATTTCCCTTTCTTTTTGCTTTCCCACCCCTCCTTCCTCTCTTCTTTTTCTTTCCCTCCTTTTTTTTTTTTTTTTAAAAGAAAACTCGGGGACTTGCACTTACTAGTCAAACACTATCCCACTTGAGCCATACCTCACCCCCCAGCATCCAATTCAAATGAAATGTAAAGCATATCAGTTTAACTTGAGCAACACTTTTCAAAACTGGAAAGTCCTTTGACTTGGTTTTCTCATCTCCATATCTCAGAGATCAGTAACTGTTAAATAATCAATGAATGCAGAACAAATAGGCAGATTTCATCTAAATACAACTTTCTTCACTCACAGTTCTTTAAATGCACAGAAAAACTAAAAATACCTGTGATATTTAGGATATCCCCTCCAAAACAGAGAACATCTGAAATCAAGTCAGGAAAAAAAGGAAAGAAATGGGTCAAGATCAGAGAAACAAACTGGATTATAGCAAAATTAATTATATATGTTTAGAAAATAGCCTACTATAATTTCCTCATATTTTTCTCATCTGTTTGTTACTCCAAGCCTTGGGCTTCTTCTTTCATTCTCCTATATTATCTATTTGTACTTTTATATATTTTCTCAGTGAAATTTAGAAGAATCCTTATTTTATTTAAATGGTCTGCCATAAAGACCTAGTTATCAAGATGGAACACAAAGGCTGCTGCATGTTAGGCAAACTGAGCAATATTCCAGTATCAAAGTAAAAAGACTTGTAAAAAATCATTCCTGGCAGTAATCAGATGTGCAGCTGGGTTTGGGAGTTACACTAGACCAAATCTTTACCTTTTTAGGACTGATCTAATTGTTACTTCCAGCTTTTACCATTCACTCTTCACTTGTTCCCAAGAACTTTATTCATGAAGCAGCAAAAATGAACTTAAAAAATGTAAATCAGAGGATAGACATAGTGGTTAATGCCTGTAAATCCAGCACTTGGGAGCCTGAGACAGGAAGATCAAATTTGAAGCCAGCTTGGACTACATAGTGAATTTGAAGCCAGTGTATAAGCAAGACCTTGTCTCAAAAAAAAAAAAATCAGATTATATCTCTACTCTCTTCTAACCTTTCAATCTAAGCTCCTTACTATAGAATATAGTGCTTGATCTGAGACCTGATAATTGGGAAAATGTTTAATAAACTATAACACATATCCATGGATGCATTTATGGTTAAAGATATAACCTGTGGAATATTTTATTTTGGAACAAAATATAAAAGTGAAAATTAAGGGCTGGGAATTTGGCTTAGCGGTAGAGTGCTTGCCTAGCATGCATGAAGTCTTGGGTTCACTTCTTCAGTACCACATACATAGAAAAATTGCCAGAAGTGGTGCTGTGGCTCAAGTGGTAGAGCTCTAGCCTTGAGAAAACCCAAGGACAGTGCTCAGGCCCTGAGCCCAAGCCCAGGACTGGCAAATAAAAACAAAACCAAAACAAAACCAAAACAAAACAAAACGTGAAAATTAAAATTAGTTTTCCCTTTTCTGAACATTGAGTCAATAGGGTATAAGACTGAGTGGAATGGTAGACAGAAGCTTGTTACCAGCAACTTGGTAAAGCTAAAGTGAAAGGAATGACTCTGTCAGGAGATGTTTGGCTCATACCTGTAATCCTAGCTATCAGAAGCCTGAGATCTGACGACCATGGTTTGAAGTCAGCTTGGGCAGGAAAGTCTATGAAATTCTTATGTCCAATTAACCACCATAAAAGGTGGAAGGGGAGCTGTGGTTTATGTCATAGAGAGCCATCCTTGAAGGGAAAAAGGCTAAGGGGCAGAACCCAGGCTCTGACTTCAAGCCTTAGAACTGACACTAAATAAATATGTAAATAAATAAAAGAATGGCTCTTTGGTTATTCACTTTTAGTACTACAAATAAACCCCCAGGAACCCAGCATCCACACCTCCCTGCTCCCCTGAAATGATCACTCACGCTCCACGATGTCACTAATGTAATAACTGAAGATGTGGGCCAGTTTATCCATATCATGTTCCGGCTGGCAGGTCAGGCTGAACCTATCCATTAATGCTGTAAACCCTGACCAACAAAGCAAAAGTTACTGTTAAGGTTCAATGCTTAAACCTTTAGGTCTTCTTCCCTTCACACCATCAGGTGAATCTAAAGGAACTGGATCTTCTCAAGGTGAATGATCCCTTGACCTAGTAACTATGGTGCTACTTAAAAAGTACTCAGGGCCAGGCTAATTGCTGCCTCTGTCTGGGAATCCAGAGGACCACACATGGTGCAGAGTCATGCTTTATCTTTGTTTTGTTCGTTCTCCCACTCTCTTTCCCCACTCTTGCTCTCTGTGTGAGGCAAAGGCCTTTCTTCTCACGCTTTGTGGTTGAAGGAAACTATCCTTCTGCCTATGTACGGGAAAGAAAAAAGCCTGAAAAGGGGATTGGAGTAAAGCAACAACAACTCAAGTGGTGAGGACAGGCACCTCCTGTCTTCACAGATACACCATCAATTCTTGACTTCAATCTCCCGGTGGCTACTGGCCACCTAGCATCAAGAAAAACGGCAGGCACAGACTTATGCCCCCAAAGCATGAAATGAACTGAGCTGGGGACTCAAGGATCAAAGCGGTAACGGGCCGCTCACAGCGGGGAACGCGCACTGAGTAACCCAGACCTGCACAGCTGGGTTTTTTGGGGTTTGTTTTGCTTCTGAGTCCCAATTTCGTCGTTTCGGAAGTGAACCCAGGAGCTACACTGGATGGGCCGCGAGAGGCCGCCGGGTGGGGCCGCCGGGTGCGGCCTCTCCGAGGTCCCCAGGGCGCCGAGCCGCGACAGCAGCGGCTGTCCGGGGAAATGGCCGCCCTGGCCCTCACCAGTCACGTGGACTCCTAGAAGCACGCCCTGCGACGTAGAGAGCTCGGGTTCCGATTCCGCCGGCTTCCTGAAGACCAGCAGGTCGGGGAGCAGCGCCGCCAACCGGGCCTCCACAGGCCACAGAGGCGGAGCCGCCTCCGGCTCGCCGGTCGCCATGGGGGTGGCGGGATTCCCTTGGACGCTACCGGAAACAGGTGCCTGCCAAGCAAGCAGCCAATCCGTGATCGGTGGCTCTCGATGGGACCGCCCACCAACCAATCCGCGCGGGCCGTCCCGGAGCCCCGCCCACACGCTTCCGGATGTCTCTAGCTTCGCCTATCCGGAGTGGGGGTAGGGCCAGCGGTGCTTGTAAAGCCTGTCACGCCTGGGATGAATGGGAAGTCTCCTCCTGTGTCCCCATAGTAGACACCTGGGTCATCCCTAAGGGCATGTTCTATACAGAGCCAGGATTGGCCCATCCCATCTCCTTTACAGACAGCTCCCAGGATCTGCTTTTCTCTGGTCCCAAGACTTTCTCCTGTGACGGTTTCTACTGCTCACATTCCTGTAGAGAATCAAGGAGGAACAGGCTGGGCATACAGTGGATATTCAACAACCAGGAAAGTTGGGGGTTGTTTTGGCTATCAGTCATTCTGAAAATCTTATCTGTCTAGAGAACACAACTTCAATATTACAAACAACCTGGAACCCAAGGGATGCAGATTTTTGGAAGTCATTTTTATAAATTTATTAAAAAAAATAACAAACTGCGATGACATCAATGATCACCTGTAACTCTCCCCTACTGTTGGAGGGGAAAACAAGAAAAAACGAAACTCCCCAAAAGAAAATCAGAACATTATCATCAGGCAACCTGGAGCCAGAAAAGGCTGTTGGTCCAGTGGTATAGACACTGGCATGCTCCATATACCAGTGCAATTAAAATATATACACTTACACTTATCCTGCATTAAAAAAACCCCTCAAGTAACAATGTATTAAACTAATTTTTCACTCATCCATTCACTCTGCGTTTTTGAAGTCAACAGTAAAGTATAGTCACAAAGACAAATGACTAAAACAAGTAGTAGTGAAAGTGAAAAACTCGTAAGTTAGCCTATCACTGTGTGCTAAGACGACAATAAAGGGGTCATATGCTGTCTGAAATGATGTCAAGTGACAAAATGATAACCAAAGCATTTCATTTTCACACAAAAGTCAAGCTGGCTGCTCAAAACAGAATTTCAGCAACAGTGAGACTGGTATTACTATGTACAAACTTACAGACGAAAATGGCATTTTAGAACTGTTGAAGCATTGCAAATGAAATTCTTCAGATCTAATGTCTCCACGTCTCAGACTTAAAAAAAAATATTCCTTATTGTTTTTAGTTAGTATTTAAGACTTGGGCAATTAATGTCTGAAAGCTAATGTGAAGACACATAAGTGTTCAATGATCTTACTGAATTACCCCACCCCCTAAAATCTGGAAACTAGGAGAAATGACAGGATTCTTGGCATCAGAAAGACATTTCATTTCCTATTTCCTTTGCATAGCTCCGTGCCTCTATGTACCATTACAGTGTTTTCTCCTTCCTGATATTTTCTTTAGAGGTTTTTTCCCTGTGTTCATCCAGTTAGTCAAGTCAGAAAAGCCAATCTTTACTGTTAGTAAACCAACTCCAAATGTTCTTTGTTAGTTTCTTTCAGGGATCAAAATGTTTAAAACATAGGTTTCTGGACTAGGGGTGTGGCTCAGAGAAAGTGTTTGCCTAGGAAATAGGTTTCTGAGACCCAATTTATTCTGGGATCTACGGCCCAGATGCTGACACCATTGTTATCTGTCGCCTATCACTAGTTTATTCCTATTGTACATATGCAATGTGAAAACTTGCTGCATAAAACCTATGCAGAAAACATAGAAACTGGCACCAAAGAATCAGCTGCCACAGGAAGAATGAGAATGTCTGCTCTCTGGGACTAGCACAAAGTACTCTAAGAATAAGGCTAACATCCTCAGGAAGCTCCAGATTGAAGAGTACTTTTCAGAAATTGTCAAGGATCCAATCTCAGGACTTCTTTCAGTGCCTATTAAAAAGACGCTAGTGTATAGGTGAATTAGTTTCTCTTCAGTTTACTGTCTAATCTAGACATCCACCCACTAGACTCATGTGCTATGACAACATATGGACATATAGACTGTTCTTTCTCTCTCCTAGAGAAACATAAAGATCCATCCATTCCCTAAATACTGTCACAAACCTATGACTAAGAAAAAAAATTGTAGTTTGTGTCTCTGTGAAGGAGGTATTATAATATCCTCAGCACCAGCATAAAAGTTGCTTTAGAGTTTCTTTTCAACTTAGGAAATGGTGAAGTCCAATACACTTGAAATTGTCTTATAAGTAGCCATGCCAAGAACTATGGTCCAGATGACCAGTCAACAGAGGGACAAACAAATCTTTTGTCAAAACTAAAGAATGAAGGAGGACAATGGTTTGTCCAGGTTCCACAGCTCACTTTTGAGTAGCCTTCACTTTCTCTTTGTTAAACTCTTTACAACTGTAAAAACAAAACCACAAACCTCCCAAAACTAAAAGAAAAGAGAGAAAGAGAGATTCAGTATATATGTTTGTGTTCTTGTCTTTTTGGAAAAAAAAAAAAAATCATTTCATTCCCAGGGTCCAAAAATCCTTTTGAACTTCCTTGGCTGAAGTCCAAAACTATTAAGCTAACATGTGGGCAGACAAAGATTCTTGTTACCATAGATGAGATGACAGTATGTCAGATAATTTATTGTTTCTATATCATAATACGGAACGTTCATGCCATCTCTAAATACAAAGTGTCCACTGAGTCAGTCAGCCTGAGATGCCCACGAGAAGGAGTAGGCTTCTGCTTCCCTGACTGTACTTCAAGTTGAGAAGGATGCTCTTCGCGCTGAGATGCCTATCTGGTTTCTCCAGTCTACATTAAGTGCTTGTGTACTGCTGGGCTGGCAAGTGTCTCCTTGTATCACCTGAATCCACCAAATATCAGTATCTTCAACAGTCTGAAACAGGTCCTGACTGAAAGGGTGATAAAGGTTTGCAACTTCAATTTGCCAGACCCCACGGCAATGAGAACACTGAGCCACTTATTAAAATCTAAGTGGTTTCTGTCCTGTAGCAAAGGGCAGAGTGTGACTGCCAGTGTCCCACTGGAAGAGTTGATCAATTTCCTGAACAGAGGGAAACAGTGCGAGGAATGTGACCCTTGGCCGGAGGTTAGGACACCCGGATGATCTGTGTCATTGCTTCTTCATCAGCTTGGCTTGGGTCCTAGAGACAAAGACAGCACAGTAATGATGTAAAGCAATAGGAAATTTCTGGATGTCACAACTTGCCTACACATATGGTTTAAAACATAGCTCCATCGGGAAAGACAATGAAAATTATTCCTCAATGTAAAGCCTGGCCCGGCTCTCCACTACCAACCCCCCCAATAGTTAATAGTACGTATTCTTCCTAGGCACCCTGAGTTGCATTATATCTTCTTCTTCTTCTTCTTCTTCTTCTTCTTCTTCTTCTTCTTCTTCTTCTTCTTCTTCTTCTTCTTCTTCTTCTTCTTCTTCTTCTTCTTCTTCTTCTTCTTTTTTTGCCAGTCCTGGGGCTTGAACCCAGGGCCTGAGCACTATCCTTGGGCTTTTTCAGGTTGTATTATATTCTTAAGGGTCATAAGAATATTCATACTGCTGAGAAAAGACTGAGAAACCATGATGACATGATTTATCATTTTCTGGTGACTGCATTTAAGAGCAGAACCTGCCTTTTTTTTTCTTTTTTTGCCAGTCCTAGGGCTTGAACTTAGGGCCTAGGCACTGTCCTTGGATATTTTTGCTCAAGGCTAGTGCTGTGACTTGAACCATAGCTCCGTGTGTGTGTGTGTGTGTGTGTGTGTGTGTGTGTGTGTGTGTGTGTGTGTGTGTGTAGTTAATTGAAGGTAAGAGTCTCACAATTCCTATTCAGGATAGATTTCAGCCTCCTGAATAGTCAGGATTATATATAAAATTATAATTATGTATAAAATGACTTTTCTGATCTAAACCAAGGCTTTAGAAGAAATGGAGTACAGAGCATTATAAGTTGGAAATCAATTTTAAGAACAAAGAAAAGATGGGCGAACAGAGTAAGATAAGAGATCAAACAAAACAGACCAAAGACAGGTACACAGGCTTGTTGGTAATTGTAAAGATTTTGGATTTGTGGCCAAGTGAAAATAGATGGTTAGAATTAGAAGACTTGGAAGTAGAATGGTGATGTGATTAGACACCATACTAAGATGTGGAGAAGGGGAAGACAGAACACGACTGGAAGAAGTAAGACCACTTAAGCAGCAGTTTAGTTAATACCAGATACACCAGACTAAGAAAACAGTATTAGACCAGCCTGTCATCAGCTGGGAAGGAAAAATGTTGTACATGGACTCAAATTATGTTAGAGATAAAACTAAGGATTTCTTTGAGAATTGAACTGTTCAAGCTTTACTTGGTGAATGGACATGTCACTTGTTTAGATGAGTGACTGGTTTAGGTGTTAGAAACAAAACTGAGACATTTCCATTTTGGATATACTGACAGAATGCATTTAAGATAATTAATGGAATTAGTAAGCCAGTATAGCATAGATGTCAGTAAACTCAGGCTACCTAGGCTTAATAACAGTAGAGCATTTTAATCTTAGGCATATTACATCTCAAAACCTCAGATTAAATGTAAATGATAACAAAAGTCTCAATTCTTTTCACACCATCTTGAGGTTGCCTTAGAGATTCCATGGAAAAAAAAGAAAAGCTCACTAAAGTGCTTAGCACAGTACCTGTCACACTGTGTTAGCTGTTGTATGAATGAATACACTAAGAGGCAATATAAAACTTAGTCCTTAAAAAATTAACACGTTTAAGAAATAGTGATGACTGAGAAAAAAATAGAGGAAAACAGGGATTAAAGATCTTTTAGTGTTTTTATGATCAAAGACAAACAAAGAACAAGAGGTCTGTGTCTCCTTACCTGCATATGGGGACTATCCTTTTCTTTTGGAGAGAAAAATCGTCCACCTTCCCCACGCTTCCGAGCCATGGCATGGCGGTGCCGAGACTCATGCAGGTATTTCTGAACAGAGAAATAAAACCACTTGATTACCAGGCAGAAACAAGAATGAACTAGAGCACAAATTTCAGCCTTAAAAGTTTTAACAGTGATCAAATTAAGACTGTGGGACAATTAAGAAGGAATAATGGAGAATATTTTGGATAAAACACTTATTGAATCAGTGAATAAGATGACAGGATACCAAAGATAATTATTGTTCAGAATACAAAGTCTAAATTAACTTTAGGATACCTTTTCTTGTTCCCTTTGCTTCTAGCCTAGAGCCTAAGCAGCCACTGTGCACTGTAAATATACACTAAGAATATTAGGCCAGGGGCTGGGAATGTGGCTTAGTGCTAGAGTACTTGCCTAGCATGCATGAAGCCCTGGGTTTGATTTCTTGGTACCTATATACATAGAAAAAACCAGAAGTGATGCTGTGGCTCAAGTGACAGTGATAACCTTGAACAAAAGGGACCAAGGACAGTGCCCAGACCCTGAGTTCAAGCCCCAGGACTGGTAATATAAACAAATCGCAGCACACACTCATTCCCATCTACAAAATCAGGACAGTAAGACAGGAGATGGTAGAGAGAACTACGGAATTATACTACTAGTCCAAGATTATTTGTGTACATCTTTCATACAAGAAAAAACCATCTTGTTTGAGCCATTGTTTTGATTTGTTGCTATAATTGAAGCTACATGGAACAACAATAAATGCTAACTCTAAGAAAAGGTAATAGTTTTCTAACTGTCGTTGATGAGAAGGCCCTCAAGGAAACATATCATCTTAAAAAGTTGTCAGGGCCGGGAGTTTGGCCTAGTGGTAGAATGCCTACCTAGCATGCCTGAAGACCCGAGCTTGATTCCTCAGTACTACATACATAGAAAGAAAATAAAAAAAATTGGAAGTGGTGCTGAGGCTCAAGTGGTAAAGCTCTATTCTAGCCTTGAGAAAAATCTAAGAACAGTGCTTAGCCCTTAGCTCAAGCCCAGGACGGGAGGAAAAAAATTAATAAATAAAATGTCTCAAAAGTGTAACTGGAACTGTGTCACTTACTTACTGGGTTTTTCCCAATGTTATACATACCCTTCTCTCCTTTGGGATTTTCCCTTCTGCTTCTAGCTTAGCTCGGGCCTGCCTTCTCTTAAGAATGCGGTGGTACTGTTTTGCATTCACGTAGAGTGGCTCTTCTTCGAGCATCTCTGCTCCAGGTAGAGGGATTCTTTGGATGGCAGGTACAGAGCCAGCTCCTGGTACCATCTATGCAGTGGAGGAGAAGGGCTTCTTAGTGTCATGAAGTATGGACACAGCAAAGTTTCTGGATGCCTGCTAATCTACTTCCTTCTGAATGCTACCCCAAGTTACTTTTTATGTGGATTCTTGGAGAACATTTACACTGAAGCAAATATCCAGACAGTTCTGTCACAGGTGGACTTTCAAGCTCAAGAAATTTGTAGGCAAACACATGGAAAACTGCAGTGCATAAAAACAGTAAACGGAAGAATCAGTTTGCTTACCATGACCATTCCACCTGAATTGACCACATTGCCTGCCACTGGTAGCGTCACAGTGACAGTCCCTTGCCCGCTGCTGGTGGTGTTGGTATTGGCTCCTGTCTGAACAATCTGTGCTCCTGCCAGACTGGCTGCTGGGATGGTGATCATGCCTGAAACAGGGACTGTAACTTTAAGAAAATAAAACATAAAACAAAACAAAAAAACCAGGTACACAGAACAGAAAGAAGGGCACAGAATTAGTCCCTCTTCTACCTGGCACTTAGTCGTCTACCCTGGAAAAATGTACTGAAAACACAAGGAGGAGGAAAGTGCTCTCCACTTTCTTACACTGGTTTGCCACATACAATCCAAACAGTCCTATCTTCAGCATTTCTATCAAATGTCTAAGGCATAGTTCTGAGTATCTTTATCCTCAGTATTTCCCTGAGATGTTCCAGTAACGGTTTTCACAAGGAGGTGAGAAACTCTGGAGGCCTCTCCTTCTATAGGTCAGCCTGACTACCTGTATTAGGTGAAAGCTAGACCCACTGCAAAGAACAATCTATTCTAGAATAGATTTTATAAATCTATAATGTGTTAATCACAACCTGACAAAGAATCATTAGAGGAATAAAACTTGCCAAAGAGATCTTTACATGTGCATCATTATTCCTAGAACATACTTAAGGACATTGTACTATATTTGTTCACACAAATCCTTTACTAGACCAGAGGTTGAGAATTCTCCTTTACTCTTAGTAAAATGCTACATAAACAGTAGACATGATTACCAAATGATTTCCTTTCCCCCCACCCCTAATGAATTCTTTACCAATAAATAAATTTCGTATTTCCAACCTTACAAAGATCTCTTCTCTAAGAACATGAAAGAATAATCCCGTGGACCAGTGGGATTTATTTATTTATTTTTGGTGTGAGTCCTGGGGCTTGAATCACAGCCTGGTTGCTGTCTCTGAGCTTTTGTATTCAAGGCTATTATTCTACCATTTCGGCTACTGCTTCACTTCCAGTCTCTTTGGTTAACTGGAGATGAGTCTCATGGACTTCCCAGTTTGGGCTATCTCTGTACCTTGATCCTCAGATGTCAGTCTCCTGCATAACTAGGATTACAGACGTAAGCCACTGACTCTTGGCTTTGGATCACTGTCTTCTGAAGCATTCAGTTACTCAGGAGATAGAAAAGATGTCACGAGAAGCCCTAGAGAAATGGATGGGCATACTTACCTTGCTGGAGAATGGTGCCATCTGCATTCACTGGCTGATAGACAATGGTCTGCCCTTCAGCAGTCTGTGCTACTTGTTGCCCCTGGACAGCAATCTGCTGTTGTGTCTGCAGGAAGGAAATGAGACAAGTCAATAGATTTCAAAGACATCCACAGACAAAAAAGAAGTGTTAGTCCCTCTTAGAAAATAACAACACAGATGCTCTTCTTCCCATGTTTATTCTATGTATCTGGCCCTTCCAAGTTAGTTTTGTTCTAGTGTAGGTGGAATTACCTGGGTCTGGCCAGCGGTGACAGCTGTCTGGGGTTGCTGGATGATGATCTGCTGGGTCTGGCCCTGCTGGCCCTGCACCTGCACAGCCTGTCCGCCTTGGATCTGTATCTGTCCCGGCGGGACCAACTGTATCTGTGGAAGGAACACAGAAACGATACCATCTCAATGATACCATTCTGTCTCCAAATGCTAAACAAGTTCCTCCAGAAAGCAAGAAGCATTCCCAAGAGGGAAAGACAGAAATCCTACTCTGCCCTCAGCTATGAATTAGTGATAACATTTTCCATTTATGAAGTGATAAGAGAATTTTGAGTACTGTCTGGCTGTCTGACATTAAACAGTCAATGCTTGCTTTTAAAAAGAGTTATTTTGTTTTTCAAAAGTCTGCTTATTTAGGCTGGGAATATGGTTTAGTGGGAGAGTGCTTACTAGCACGCATAAAGCCCTGGGTTCTATTCCTCAGTACCACATAAACAGAAAGAGCTGGAATTGGTGCTGTGACTCAAGTGGTAGAATACTATCGTTGAACTGGAGGCCTGGCTCAAGTGTAGAGCATCAGCCATGATGGAAAAAGATGATTGAGAGCCAGGGCCCTGAATTCAAGCCTTAGTACTGGCTAACAAGAAAACAGATTAAGATGATTCCCAACAGAAGAAACAAACCTTACCCTTAAGTGGTCCAACACATTGCACAACAAAAATTAAACTAATTCTCATCTTTATAGGAAACAACAGCTTTTACTGTCTAACAATTGAAGATCATGTTTAATGTCTTTGTTTTTCTTGGAGAGGTCAAATTTCTGCAGAGTTCTGCTTTGTACCACTGGCATTACAAAAGCAGAAAATTGACTAACTGTAAAATATGGGGTAGGAAGCAAATGACTGTAACACCAACTGTCAAGCAGCTCATACGTTCTTGTTCTACTAATACATGATCTGAACACTTCTTTTTTGGGGGTCATGGGGGATTGAACTCTGGCATGGATGCAGTCCCTGAGCTCTTCAGCTCAAGGCTACTGCCCTACCCTTGAGCCACTGCCCCACTTCCCATTTTTTAGTGATTAACTGGAGATAAGAAATCAGCTCTGCTTTGTATTGCCGGGGCTGGCTTTGAACCTTGATCCTCAGATCTCAGCCTCCTGAGTAGCTAGGATTATAAGGGTGAGCCACCTCACCCAGCTTAAACACTTCTTAAAAGCCCTGGGCCAGGAGTGTGGCCTAGGGGCAGAGTGCTTGCTGAGCATGCACTAAGTTCTGGGTTCCATTCCTCGGTACCACATACATAGAAAAGGCCGGAAGTGGGGCTGTGGCTCAAGTGGCAGAGTGCTAGCCTCAAGTAAAAAGTGTCCAAGGGCAGTGTCCAGGCCCTGAGTTCAAGCCCCAGGACTGGCAAAGAAAAAACAAATCATCCTACTCACCTGCTGCAAACCCTGTGTACCAGACACAGGTACTTGCATGATGGTTTGGCCTTGTCCACCAGGGACGGCCTGGACCATGATGGGTTGACCAGTTGATGTAATCAACTGGCCTCCACTTACTTGGACCATTAATGGCTGCCCCTGGACCTACAAAGAAATGAAATAAGAACAATGAACTATCATAAGGAAAGAGTCTCCCCTTCCTCCTGCTCCTCCCCCCATTCAAATGAATTATTCTGCTGCTTGGCTGGAGGGGGAAATAGAAGCACTGAAAGGTTAAGTTTTGACTCAAGAAATCAGAGCTTTTCCCTTTTCATTGACCGAATGCCTAGCAAAGGTCTCTAATGAGGGTGGGGAAAGTAATCAGTGACAGGGTGGTGATGGTGGCAGAGGGAAAAGCTAAAGAAATACAGGAGGTAAATAAAACTATGTAGTCCTCATTCCAGGGGCCTGCTTTGAAAATGTATGCAGAAGATACAGGTCCTTTTTCAAGCAAAGGTGAAATGTCTGCCTTTTATTCTCTTCATCTCATGTTGAGGATTCTAGATATAAGTTTGTTGCTTAGAGAACCCACTACTAAAGACTTCCTGAAAATATTTTGACATCAGTTTGCAACTTCCAGTGGAAAGCTTTTCACAATGGACATCAATATATGTGACTGCTGAAATTTTATCAGGAACACTAACAAATAATGAAATCAGGGAAGTCAAGTATACAAACAATTTCCAGTTTTTAAGTTCTTACAAATCAAGACTACACTAGCAACTAGAGCAGTTCATGCAAATCTAAAACCAACTAGAATACTTCGCAGTATTCTAAAAAAATGTCACTTTGGATAAGAACAGGGTGATTAGTGAAATAGCTGAAAGTTCAAAACTTTCATTCTTCAAGTCTGTTTTGGAAAACTACTTTAACAGAACAAAAGAATATATGACTAAAATGTGTGTGTGTGTGTGTGCGTGCGTGTGCGTGTGTAATGGTTGCTACAGGGGCTTGAATTCAGGGCCTGGTGCTGTTGCTTGGTTTGCTAGCTCACAGCTGGGTGTTTACCAGTTGAGCCATACTTCCAGTTGACATTTTCATGGTTAATTGCAGACGGAGTACTTTTCTGCCAGGATCGGCTTTGAACCACCTTCTCTAGGTCCTAGCTTCTTATTATAGGTGTGAGCCACTGAACTATTATGCATTTGTAATGATAGTAAATGTATGCTCCAGTGACAGTTATAAATTAAAAGTCAATTTGTCCTTGATGAGCAGCTTAAAGTACTGCCACCATCAACGTACACAGGAATCTTCAGGATTACAGAAATCCTAGGTTTTGTTAAACTTCCCTTTGAGAAACTACATTTTAAGGACTTTATAGCCT
Organism: Megascapheus bottae; assembly: GCF_031878675.1. Taxonomy (NCBI): domain Eukaryota; kingdom Metazoa; phylum Chordata; class Mammalia; order Rodentia; family Geomyidae; genus Megascapheus; species Megascapheus bottae. The sequence goes on from NC_143530.1 coordinate 8,459,743, forward strand.
GAATCATGCTTTCTCTTAAACTTTCCTTTCTTCTCCATTGAAATTCCTTTGCCACACCAAGGATGCACATTCTCCATCAAGATAGGTTTAACTGCATGAATAACTTTGTACAATGTGTATAATAAAAGTGTATAATGAATAATTCTATAATGTGCTTTCATTTCTTAAAGTAGTTGACACAAGTTTAAGACACACCATTAGTAATTTATAATCTTAGTTATCTATAATCTTAATTTCCTTCCACACTGACATGCCATACATGCACATGAGCAAACACTAGAGACTCAGAGAAGCTCACTGTTTATAGCATATGAATGATTATGAGGACACATGCATCAGACAAGAAGCCATACAGTTAAGAGCAATGTTACACTTCCATTTGACAAGTGGTTAAACAATAATCCAAATGCTGTTTTCTATATTAATAAGGTAAAGCAAACATGAATAAAAAGTTATTGATCCAAGATTCCAATCCAGTTTGGGAGTACCTACAAACTGAACTTTTTGCTGAACTGGTAATTGGCTCTGTATCACCACTTACTACTTACTAGTGACAGAGCGGGGGTGGGGGTGGTGGTGACAATAAGGAGTAGTCAACTGCAAGATGCTTAGCAGCATTCAGAAGAAAATGCTACTTAACCTACAATGACTTTTCTGAATTGTTTCTAATTCAATGGAGGAAAAAGCCCAAGAATCCACATCTTACCCAATTTTTAAAAAATCTGGTTATTTTAGTAATCTACAGACACAGAAAAGACTAGTGCTTTTCCTTCTGTTTATATATAGGAACTGGCAAAATTATACCCCAATCCCCCAATTTAGGAGATTTAACATGGCCACATACAATATTAAGGTACTGCATTAGTTAACTAAGGATTTTGTAAAAAAAAAAATCCCCCCCCCCCGCCTCCCAGAATATTCATTTAACCAATTAAGAATTCTCATAGTGGCTCTAACACTTAGAAGAATAGTCCATCCTGCCCAGCCAAGAATTATTTGACACAAAAGATAGGGCATTATTCCCCCAAAAGGAAAGTGAAAAAGCAGTAAACAGGAGACTAACAAGATCAGGAGCTTAGACACTATTATTCTGTAGCTCAGTCACTATTTTAGCAAAAATAAAGCATATCCTAGCTTCATTTGTATGTTTCCTTCTCTACTATAATATCAATTCATAAAATTTCACTATGCAATTGGAGTTGAGTTTTGAGTACCAGGTAAATTCTAATACCACTTGTAAGAATTTCTTCCTATCACTTCTTCACCATCCCTCAACATTCCCAAAGAAATATACCGGCCAAATAAAAATTTCAGAATACAGCAGTCACTACATGACCTGGAATCAGACATTAGGATATTGGCACCAGAGAGCCTCTAAGACAAGTTAGCAGCAAGAGACATGCAAATGACTCTGCCATTCCTACTTGAGATCCTACCACAAAGAGCACCAGATGGGAGGAGAGAAGTAGTGCATGCAGGGCTCACAGAGAGCCAGAGAAGGCACCACTACCTGGAGGGTCTGGACTTGCTGGCCTGAGGCGGATGCCACCTGAGCCTCAGTCTGCAGCTGGACAGCAGTGACACCACCCTGCTGCTGAGAACAGGAACAGGAAGAGCTTGAAATGTGTCAGGAAGGAAAGTTATAGCTCAAGACATGATATCACTTTACCTCCCCTTTCAAAAAGGCTCATCTTGCGTGCAATGGACTTTGGGTATATACGGATCCCCACACTGCATCTGCTGTGCAGGAGGATCAAAGAGCACTAGCTCTCTTCCCAGAGTGGATCTCAAAATGAGTATCAACATCATTTAACACAAAAGCTTATCATGCAGCCCTTCCCTACACTTTCAGCTCACAGAATCATCCCAATGTTCTTTTTCCTTCCTTAGTAAGTTTGGAAGAATAAAATTAGCAGGTTTCAACAGTCTTGAAAGTTTACTGAAGAAGTTCTGGGATTTATATGCAGTCATTAAGAAAGAAAAAAATGAATCACTGTGACTCAAAAGCATGTTTACCACATCATTGCTTATATGTCACCAAACTAAGATTTATTTCTCCCTGACTAGATTGCCTTAGAAGCAATGTTCCCAGTGAGTTGATCTTATTTCATTTCTTTGTAAGTCCTCACAGAAGATCAGTCCATCCACTAAGGTAATTCCTGGAGGGCCTTTTGGAAAAGCTCGTCTCTAAGGCAGTGGAAAGAAGCTGCAGTACCACCCAATTAATGTGGAAGGGAAGGACAGCAAAGGAGGAAACACAATTGTGGTATTAACCAAGAGCAGCCCCTTCCTTTGGCCATTGGATAGAATCAACTCACTGTCAGTACTTCCTCTATTTTCTCCACTAACTACCTTAAAATAAAAAAAATCAGCTTAGTTCCATTGTGAAGACAAAACATTCTCAAGTGATCAGTGTGAACAGAAGGTCAAAGGGAAGCATAGTACATGTCTTTAGACATTATTTAGAAACCTACCCAGGAGAATCTTGTTCAAAGCCAGCCTAGCACTACAAAGCCAGCACTACAAAGCTGTGAGACTGTTGTCTTCTATCTCCTATTAATCACTAGAAAATGGGAAGTGAGGCTGTGGCTCAAGGGTAAGGCGGTAGTCTTGAGCTGAAGAGCTCAAGGACAGCGCCCAGGCCCAGAGTTCAAACACCACCACTCCCACCCCCCCAGGAAAAAAAAAAGCATCAGAAAATATCTGTGTATAAATTCAAGAATGCAGCTCATTCTCATAAGGAAACAAAGGAGTGGCAGGAATTCCTTCCTCATATGTACTTATCCGTAACAGTGGCTATTGAAATATTATCCTAATGTTAAACTAGAACTTTTCAGAAATATTATGGTGAATCAATCATGGAAGAGTGCATTCCCTGAAGCTCACCATCATCTACTGTGGCCAAACCTTTACTAAATCATGTTAGTTCACACGAGAAATGGGAGGGAGAGAGAGGGAAAGAAAGAGGGAGAATGCCCCAATTTCCATCTGAAAAACAGATAGGTGTCTTATTTTCAGTGAGGTAAAAAGGAGTATAAACCAGATCCTTGTGGACAGTACTTCAGCAACTGGTCAGACCCACTATTTTATAAGATCTGGTACCTTTTAACTAGTTCCCAGAGCAATCTACAGATCACCTGAGCCAGTGCTTGTGACCTTGAGCCCTACTGTGATCTTAAAGCAGTCTTGCTTCCATACCTGCTGCTGGATCTGCCCAGCCTGTACAACAATCTGCTCTGTAGAACTATTGCTGTTTGTTGTATATTGCTCCATGGCCCCTCTGAGTTAGAATCCCGTCCACAGAGTGCTTCGCTCTGGAGATCCAGAAGGTGTTGAGGTGACACACTTCTACTAGAGAAAGGTACAAGAAAAACTACAATGAGGTCGTCAATAACCTTAGTGACATCACTGTTATGTAATATATGCAAAAAACAGATGAAAAGAATAGGAAATGTTCATATTCAATATTGTATTTAGTTAGGATTATATGGCATGATTATTATCATTACAAATCACATTTTCCTGTTTTAAAAATGCTCCTAAGTCATTTATTGGTAACCTTATCTTTTAATAGATAAGGCAACATATGCCTCCATCATACTCATGAAACTATCTTTCTTACAAGGCTGTCTAACATGGAGTTCTAGGTCTGCATGTATCTGAGAATCAGGTTTCTTTAATTATGTCACACACATGCTGTCCACCAACCATGTACTGGACTCTGGAGTCCAGTATATATGGAAAACAAGTCAAAACTTCAAAGTGTACTATTTATTCAGTAGTCTGCACTAGGCCTACAGGCAAATATTTGCTTACCAAACCCCACTCTATAAGCATGCATTTTGCATGTGTCAATTCAAAAACAAAAACCTCCACTTACCAGAACCAAGTGAAAAAGCGCTAATGAAGGCTTTAGAGTTGTACTGTAATCTATAAATTACTAATGTCAACAATATTTACAACTAGATATGGTAGTACCCCGTGCCAGAGCATATGTTCCAAGGCTTCTACTGGGTGCCTGACACCTTGAACAGTCTCACTTTCTGCATATACTCGGTTTTCCTTACTTGCCCAGCAGTGTTGCTACCAACTACAGGTACAGTGCATCTGTACCTCCCTGCTTTATGCACTGGTACCTCCTTAACAGCACCATTTGTATGATACTGCTTCACATCTGACCAAGAGCAACAGGGCTCACTAACCAAAGACTGGATCCCTCCAAAACAATGAGCCAAAACACACCCTTTGTCTTTAGAAGTTGACCCTCTCAGGTGTTTGGTTCAGCAATGGAAAGGTCACTAGTATAATATTCAAGGGTATATATAAACCTTTAAGGGAACGTGTAGCTGAGACCTCAAATTTATTCTGAAATGAACTAAACGATGGATCCACTGACGACGGGGAGAGATGGACAGGTTTTGGTACGGCAAGAGCAGTAGGAAGCAGATGATAGGAATATAGCCCAGACACTTTTTCAACTTCAGTATTAATTTTCTACAACTGGAAAAAATGTAAAATTAAATAAACTAAAAAAACAGATCAAGCCGATTTCCAATAAACCAAATGAACATGTTATCTGAGTCATAAGTGATAGGATGGCTACGTCACCATAATACAATGGCAAGTGGCCATGTGAGTGCTTGCTATACACATTGTTGGCTCTATTATGGAATGACATAGAGTACCCAATAGATCTAATAATACGAGTAGCAAAATAACTCAACTTGATAGTTTCTTCTCATTGCCTATAGGCCAAATGGTTTTCTGGTTTTCACAGTAGTCGGCTTTGAACTGGTTGGCAGGAATCAGTTCTTGAGAGATTTCTGGGTAGAGTACAGATAATCAACTCACATTGTATACTAAAAAAGAAAAAAAAATCAATACTTGGTGCTTGAAACTCTGTCTCAATCAAGCTGATCTCCCAAAAATAAAGATAATTTTTTTAAAACACTTTCACTTACCATACATCCCCTTGGTACATGCATTATTTTCTTTTTTTAATTTTTTAAAATTGTGTCCAGGTGATGTATACAAGGGTTACAGTTCCATTCATGAGGTAGTGAGTACATTACTTCTTGAACAGTTACCCTATTGCATGGATTATTTTCTATCTTATGAGACTAAGATATAACTTGAAGCACAAGAGAATGGCTAAAAAACATACAGATTTTCATCTTAACTAATTTATTCTGGTAACACAATTGTTCCAATTACAGAGCAATTAAATCTACTCTACTCTGAGGAGTAAAAATAGGAGCTTTAAACCTAGTGGCAATTCTCTCACATTTCTGTGGAGCCTGTTACTGAGACTGCTAATGCAACTGGCTCTCGAGAAGGCGTATGTTCTTACTTTCGTGAACTTCAGTTAGGAAAACTGCAACACAATATGACATACCGCCTTTCCTCAAGCGTTTCTCTGCCTTAAATGATGACAAGCCAGTCAGATTTGGTTTGTCTAGTTCATTCTCCTAATTACAGTTTCCAATGCTTTTTTTTGGGGGGGGATCTCTTTTTTTCCTTGGGGTTGGGGTGTTGGGGGAAAAGGACAGATGGCTGCATGTATGTATTCTGGTCAATATGAACACTCTCCTCTTAGAGCATCTTTCCCTCGTCATTTCAAGGTGCTGAGCATCAGGTTAGCCAATCAGTAGGAACCTATTCTCTGTGAACATACACATTATAAAGCTATAGCTTCTAGAAATTAAACTACATGAAATAAGTGCTGGTACTGAGCTTGAACTTGGCTTTGTGCTCTTGATGTTTTTGATCACAGCTGCAGCTCTATCACTTAATACAGGCCTACTGGTTAATTGAAGATAAGCGTCTTACAGACTTCTTTGCTAGCTTGAAACTTTTATCCTCAGACCTGAGCCACCAGAATAGGTAAGATTATAGTGTGAGCCACTGATGTCTGGCCTTTCTATTTTCTTGTTTTGGTGACAGGGTCTCACTATGTACCCCAGCTGGCTTCAAACCTTTTACTCTTGTCGTCTTAAGCTCTCAGGTGCTGGGATTACAAGTATGTCTTGCCTTTCTAACTTTTTTTTAAATCAAAAACCGCAGTAAGAAACATTTTGTATTACAACTTGATATGCACAGAAACACAACAAATGTGAGAAAAACAAGTTTCATGAAATACTTTTTATGTAACACATACTTGCATTTTATACTCAACTGTAGGAAAAAGCCTAGCTATTTCACAACTCACCCCCCCAACCCAATGGATCCTTATCTGTATCTGATCAAAAAAATAGGCAACGAAGGGCCATCCATCTTCCCCATACACCTACAGAGGTTTCTGGAGTAGATCATCCTAATTTGCTCCTTCTTGTCATTAATGATATCCTGTGTGCCACTGTTTTAGAAAGTACTTTCTGAATTGGTATTAAGTGTGAGAGCATGGCTAGCTGATAAGAGGGGGTGAAGACAGAACAAAAAATACTGGACAATTTCTGTATTTTCCTGTGATTAGCATACTAGACGTCTTCATGACCACAGAAAGCTAGAGGCCACGTTGCTCTTTTACAACACCGGGGCAAGAGGTTGCTCTGTAGAGGATGAGACTCTAGAGGAACTGAGGAAGAGTGGGAGATGCCCGCTCTACCTCTGAAGTGACCACATGGATCTATTTCCAGATTAGCAAGGTTAAACCACCAAACCCAAAGGCAAATGTATTTTTCAAAAGAGATCTTCAGCTACACTGCCCTGTCTATTATTATGTGAGGAAGCAAATTTAGAAAATAGTTTACACAACAAAGAAAAACCCTATAGTAAAAACAAGAGCTGTTTACACAGCGGGAAGAGTGCTGTCTTCTGTACTTTCTCAAACCTACCAGTTGCTATGACCATAGCACATGTGACTAAAGACCAAAAAACCCAAACAGAAAGAAAGTACGCATCATATGCTGAAATTAAGTGTTGAAGACTGCCAAGACATTTTACCAGAATAAGACTAATTTTTAGTCTTGTAGAACAATCTTTTCTTCTCGAAAGAGGTCAGTCACTATTACAATAGGTCAGAATCCACATTTTCTCTTTTCAGTATGAGGAAAAAGTTTCAAATCCCCTCTATCTGGTATTTCAAACAAAATAGCTGCAAAAAAAAACACCCCAAAACAAAACAAAAACAACCCCCCCCCAAAAAAAAAAACCCGTTTAGCAAGATCTAGAAGTGTTTTCCACCGGTGAGCTTTCCCCCTAGGCCAAACACTGCGTATTTATCTATACTCAGCATTCTGCAGCCAACAGCACAAGGCAGGACTTCTGCGCCATGGGTTTGAACCCGAAGCAGGGCGGGCCCGTGTCACGCCCAAATCATCACCCTTTCAAGACCCCTCAAGAGCTTGGTGGTGAAGAGAGGCTGTTGCTAGTTCACACAGGACCTGGCCCCACACCGGGCTCGGTCGTCAGCCCTGAGTGGCCATCACCTGTCAAGGCTCTACCAAACAGGGGTGGTCGTTATTTGCGCCTCTACCTCCCCAGCGAGAAGCTAACGCCTTACCACAAATTAAACTGGTGGCTTCGGAGACACCCCCCCCCCAAAGAAAAACTCCATTACCGCCAAGTGTCTAAACATCTGTTGAGAAGGGTACTTAAGTATCTAAGATGGGTGAATGGAGCTCATGTCTTGCCTGCCACCTCCCAAGGGGGACAGGGAGGTTCAAAGGAAGAAAGAATCGGTACGGGGTGTGGGGGGGGGGGTGAGGCTGGACCACCCCCCAGGAGACGAGAGGTGACGGCCTCCGCCATGGGAGAGAAGGATGAAGAAGGGCCCGGGGAAGAGACCGCGCAGGGCTATATCCATCTTCCAGGATCCAGACAAGCCATCCACGGAGGTGTGCGAGCCGGGTGGGGAGGAAATGACGAGCCCGGGGAGGGGGGGTGGACCTGGGCCGGGAAGGCGGGCCGGGCGGGCGCACCGGGCCCGCGGCCGAGGCGCGCGGGTCGCCGCGGTCTCTTTTCCATCACGGTGGGTGGGTGGGGTGGGGTGGGGGGGGTAAGGGCTACGGATCCTGGCTCGGCCCACGCAGGGATAAGGGCTGCGGACCCGCGGGAAGCCCTTTCCGGTCCGGGGCACACAGACCAAGCGGGCGGGTTTCAGGGTGAGGCCGGGGAGATCAGGAAGGGTGGGGGGTTCGAGCCCCGGGGGCGCGCTGTGTATCCGAGGGCAGGGGCTCTGCTGGCAGCCGAGCCCAACGGGGCATCCCGCACGGGCGGCCCCGAGAGGGCTGGGACCTCCAGAAGGCTGCCCCGGAGCCGACATGCCCGCTCCCGGGCCCCCGCAGGCCGTGGCCGGGAGTGGCCCGCAAGCTCCGGGCCGGGGGTACAGGCCACCCGACTCGGTGGAGCTCAGCCCGACTCCCCGGGCTCGACGGGCGCCTGGGCCTCTCCTGAGTGGTCAGCAAGACCCGCCAATCGGGGCGCTGGGGCCGGCTCTGGGCCGCTGGATATTGGCTCCTCTTACTCACCGTGCCTCGCTCCCCCGGTTCGCTGCCCGCGCTGATTGGCTCCAGTACCGGACTCCGAAACCCAATCAGAGACTCCAGCCGCCGCTGCCGCCGCCACTGCCGCTAGTTGGCAAAATGGCGAACTCGAACAAAGGGAAATAAGGCCTCCCTCCAACCGCCTCCGCGCAGGCGCGCCCAGAGGCCACGCCCCCTAATTCCAGGTCGGCCCTCGAAGGAGGACCGCGCAGACGCCCACAGGCCGCGCCCACTTCCGTACGGAAGGATTGCGCAGGCGCGCCAGGAGGCTCCCCTTAGACTCCGCCCTGCGCGTAGCAGCACGCAGGCGCACACTCACCTTTTTTTTTTTTTTTTTTTTTTTTTTTTGCCAACGGCTCAGCCCCTCGGAAGCGTCTCCTAGGACCCAGCGTTGTGGCTAGTGCGCAAGCGCAGCTCTTCCCGACTCTCCGTACACGCATGCCCGGGCGGCGGCGGGAGACCGCGGAAGGGACGGCCGGAAGTGACTAAGGACAAGCACCACCGAGAGCAGGCTCGCCTCGCCGGCTAGAGCGGCCCGGGTCCGCCCCGCTGCAGGATTGGGGGTGGCCATCTTGGGTGCGTGCAATCCTGGGGTGTGGAGGGGGTGGGTGTGCCCCGGGAAGGGGGGGAGGGGGCCCCTTAACGGCTGCCTCGGGTCCATTCTCTCCCCGGGGTAGGAGACGGGACGGAGCGCGTGTCCGGGCTCTTCCGTCTCCCACTCCCCTCGCCCGCGGCTCTGGTGGCAGGTCGCCGGCTGGGTGGCCGGGTTTCCCGTCATTTTTTCCTTTCGAAGCCGGATTCCCCCGCCGAGGGCGAGGGTGCGGGCGCGCGGGGCGGGGCCGGGGCCGCGGGCGTCCGTCCGTCCGCCCCCCGGGGGAGCGCGCCCCACGCCGCCGCGCGCCTTCCCCGGCCCGAGCGCGGGGTCTGCAGGCCTAGCTAGGGGCGGAGCGGCTCAACCCGGCAGGGCGGCCGAGCCCGTTTTGTTCAGGCCGCCTGCGCTTTTTATTATTATTATTATTATTATTATTATTATTATTATTATTATTTTTACCTGCTTTCCGCCCCCCTCCCTTCTTGTAGCCGAAGGAAAATAAAAACCACTTAAGTTCTGCAAATAGCGAACTCCGTAAGATGGCCACGCACCTAAATGAAGAGGCAGACGGGAGCCGCGTGCGTAACCGCCATTAACTTATCGGTGACCTGGAATTGAGAATAATTGAGGTCAAAAGCATACACACATCGCAGTTACATCGGCCGTGGGATTGTCTTTTCTTTTCCTCTCTCTCTAGCTGGTTTACTCGAGGAAGGGGAATTCAGTCCTAGACAGGGATCACGCATCACCTTCCCTTTTCACACCTACTTTGTGTCCTCCTTGTGTTTAACTCTTTTTTAAGTTGTGAGCTTTTATTCACATTGCAGAGGAGACCAAAACCAGGTAGACACAGTGGTGGGGGACAGTTAACGCGAACAGTAGTGATCGGAAAGAAAGTGTGTATATATCTATATAGTGTCAAATACAACATTTTCATTCCCATTGCACTTTTTTTTTTAGATTACCTATGTGAAAGGAGACCTTTTTGCCTGCCCCCAAACAGACTCTCTAGCGCACTGTATTAGCGAGGACTGTCGCATGGGTGCTGGAATAGCAGTCCTCTTTAAGAAGAAATTTGGAGGGGTGCAGGAACTGGTAAATCAACGTGAGTTTTGAAAGCAGCTTATTTCCTCTTGATTAAAGCATCTTTTGATCTCTGGCATACTTCATTTAAGATGCATGCAAAGAGGGGGGTTGCTAATGACTGCTTTTAAGTGTTCAGATTAAGTTTTCCCTCACAGAAATGGCCTCTGGTTTCTGCCTTTATCATACCTGATTCCTGTAAAAGTCTCTAGTCTCCTTTTCCTTTATCATCAAGTTTCTTTGATAATATTAGACCTGCCTCTCTGAAATCTTTGGGAACTGAGGTGCTTAGCAAAGTCTACAGGTGTCAGGTTGGCTTTTAGGTCCTGGACTTAATATCCTACCTGTTTTCAGTGAGAGATGTAGAAAGCACATCTTCCTTACAGACCCATTCTCTCTACCAATGACTTTACATCTGAAATACATGTAGAATCATAGACTGTCATTTATTCGTACTTCATCTAAAGACAAAAGCAGTTTTTGCCTGTCTGTGTCTGTCTCTGTCTTTTTTTGTTGGTTGTGGGGCTTGAACTCAGGACCTGGACACTTTTTTGCTCAAAGCTAGCACTTTACCACTTTGTGCCACAGCACCACTTCCAGTTTTCTGTGGTTAATTGGAGATGAGAGTCTCTCAGAGTTTCCTGCCTAGGTTGACTTCAAACCTTAAATATTCTTATATCTCAGCCTCCTGAGTAGCTAGGATTATAGATTTGAGCCAACTGGTGCCCAGCTTGATTTGAAATTTTAGTAATTAAGCACTTGTTAAAATGTTTCTCATGTTTAACATGGCTCTGTAGAAGATTATTGAATGAACATGTTTGGCAACTGAAAAATTTTTAAAACAATTTCAAAACAGACATTCAAATGTTTTAAGTGGACAAATAAGGGGGTAGTTTAAGGCAGGACAAAATATGGGATATGAGGAAACATACATTATCTGAAAAAAGAGAAAATAAAGGAAATGGTAGTTTCCTCATAGGTAAAAGTTATTTCTTGCTCTAAGGTAAACTCAGATCTATAAAGATTTAAAAAAAACAAACAAACTTTAGAGGGTGGTCCTTTTTAGTTTTCTTTCTTCTGTTCCAGTATTCCAGTATTAAATGACTGTTTTTCTTAGAGAAGAAATCTGGAGAAGTGGCCGTTCTGAAGAGAGATGGGCGCTATATATATTATTTGGTAAGATGGGACCAAATCTTGATATGTTGTAAGGACTGGTGAGCAAATAGACTACTGATCACGATGCTCTGTTTTAGATTTATAAGAATGTTATAAAGCTTCTGATCTCATTATAGCTCAGGTCGGTCAGGTGGTGGTGCTGTCTGCTTGGTTTACCAGGCTGCTGTACTGCTTCAGTCAAGCCTGTTGGCCTATTTGTCATTGACGGATGTTCAAAGGCTTGTAATAGTATGGGACACCTCCTGTGATTTCTTTCCTTGTTATAATGAGACAGAGAAAAGCAAAGTCTCAAGAGACAGGATTCTCCAAAGAGGATTATCTTATTTTTCCCTATCAAATGTAATCATCAAGTAATAACCAAGTTCCTCTCTTGGATGAATGGGGTGCTGCATGCATGTGGGATTCTCTGCCTGTCCACTTGTGCTTTGGCCTCGCAGGACATGTGGCTTCTTTAATAATGGTGATGGTTGACTTAGAGCCAACCCACTCATTGTAAGCCTTATCTGGATGGCAATCTGAGTGGGGAGATGGCCTCACCGGATGAATTTTGTCTTTAAGGCTGATGTGACTTCTAATGTTTTATATAGAAAAACTAGCAGTTTCTCGTTCTTTAGTAGAAAACAAAAATGCAAGTAATACTTTCTCCTGATGGTATAGATTCTTCCTTGTCACATATGTCACCTATCTCTTAGAAGTGGCACAAAAGCTTTCACTGTCTTGCCTAAAAACATTTTACATTGGGTAAAACTTATCTATCTCATGGGTTTCCTTGTGAGAAAGAAAGATTGCTTGATGACAGGACATGAGTCCCATTTAGTGGATTTTCCTGGTACCTTCCTTCCATAACAGTGTGGAATGGACAATATGACATTTGTCATCTGTGCTCTAGATTAATCTGTAAAAATGCACTTTTTTAATTTTCAAGATGTGTTGGAATCTGATGACTTTTTTATGCTTTCGTTTTTTAGCTAATGAGAATTTGAATCATTTCTTTGTATTTAGATTACAAAGAAGAGGGCTTCCCACAAGCCAACTTATGAAAACTTACGGAAGAGTTTAGAAGCCATGAAGTCCCATTGTTTGAAGAATGGAGTCACTGAAATTTCCATGCCCAGGCAAGGAAATGCAGGGCCCTAACTGAAGATTTAATTGATTGATGAGGTTTACTGTTTAACCCCAAAACAAACAACTTCAAAGCTGAGCCAAAAAAGTAGATTCAAAGGTAGACAAATAGCCAAACCTGTAAAGCCAGTTGAAACAGCATAGCCATTTTCCAGCTAGTCAAATGGTTTGGGATAAATAACTTGAAACACACACCTGGCTCAGTCTACTCAATGGGGAGCACTGGTGGTCTGTCAGTCACATTGCATTCCCTCTCTGATGCTTAAAGCCTAGTGTTGGTTTCTGAAGCAGTGTAAGCTAAAGAATGAACAACTGTGATTTCTCTCTTGGGCCCCTTCTGGTCTCCCAGACTTGTTAATCTTGGAAGAAAGTTGTAAATGATCACTGTCTTGCATTGGATGCTTGTATTTAGTCAGTGTGGTTAGCAGCTGAAGGATTTGTCCCTGTGATTTCCCAGAATTGAGCTGAAGGAAATGACCTTGGTTATTCAGTGACTCTTTACTTCCTTTTCAGGATATTGTCTTGTCACCCAGTGTAGAATTAGTGCTGACCTTACATGCTGATTCATCACAAATCCTGAGTTACTTTGAACATGTGTACAGTGACCTTTATCTCACACTGATCATGGTTTATATAACAAGACTGATGTGCGTGTGCTTTTGTGTGTGTATGTGTGTATGTGTACCCTAGGGCTTGAACTCAGATCCTGGGCTCTGTCTCTGAACTTTTTTTGCTCAAGGCTAGAGTGCTGCCTCTTGTGCTGCAGCTCCATTTCTGTTTTTTGTTTGCTTGTTTGTTTATTTTTTGGTGCTTAATTGGAAATAAGAGTCTCATGGATTTTCCTGCCCAAGCTGGCTTCTAACCATGATTTTCTGATCTCATTCTCCTGAGTAGCTAGGAATATAAGCATGAGCCATTTGCGCCTGTCTGGCCAAAGACTAATTTTAAAATGACAATTCTCTAGGAACTTGGTTTATAAGTTAGCATTTTTTAAAGCTACCTTTTTGTCCCTGGGGATGTTAGTTATAATAAAGTGATGTTTTGGGAGAAAGGTATCAAGTGATGCTAGTTTGGAAGGAGAGTTCATGCCAGGGTGTTGTAAAGACTTTATTCTCAATTATCAGCAGCTCAGTATTTCCCAATATTCCTTCTTGACTTTTTGTGGAGATCTTGTCTTTTGTCTTACTTCTTCTTTTTATCATCATTAGCATTCCATTATAAGCATATGTGAAAAGTACCAGGTTCTTCTGATCCATGCACAGACAGTTTTCATCCAAAGAGCTAGAATGATAGTGGCTTGGAACAACTGGAAAGTGCTACCTTATTAAGCAAAGAGAAGTGACAGCTACTGGATGTTAGGGCTGCCTAGGAACATTCATGGGTGATGTGACAAGAATTGACATCCAGGCTCTTACTATGACTTCCTGTAAGCATGAGACTAGGTAACTACGCTTAGAGCGTATTCAGCCCAAAGGAAAGGGGAAAGGAGCTAAATCCTAGATTCTTTCATCACAACCAATCGAGGTGTTTTGTCTTTTTTTAGGATCGGATGTGGTCTTGATCGTCTGCAGTGGGAAAATGTGTCTGCGATGATCGAAGAGGTATTTGAGGCAACAGACATCAAAATTACTGTGTACACACTCTGAACAGATGAACATTTTGGATGTGTCTGTGTTTTCCTGTGTCATCACTCCTTGGCCATAGGAGTGAGCAAACTGACTTGAAAATGAGCAGAGGAAAATGTTTGTGTAAAGGACTCAATGTCACAGGCAGTATTTAGGCTGTTGTATATCATTGTTTTGGGGACACTAGTGGAGGGATTGCTTGAGATATGTTGCTAATTTTTTTCAGGAGGTTGGAGAGTAGTGGCCTAATAGGAGGGAGGACCTGTTTTGCTCCAGTACTCATCTTAATTTTTTGGCTGGCCACTAGGGGGCAGCATTGAATTTTTTTTTTTTGTCCCCTCTGCTTTTTTTAAGAGCACTTTCAGAAAGGGAAGAAAGTTTGAGTCACTTAGGTTTGTTTTTACTAGTTGTACACTTAACTTGATGTTGTTTTTGTCTTCACATTTATCCTAGAGAGAAGTATGTGTTGTTTTCATTACAAAACAGAGAATTGAGGTCTACTTTGTTACCAAGAATTTGTGGTGACTGAAAAAATGGAAAAATAAATCTTCTTCTTGGAGTTCAGTGAGGTTCTCTGCTCATGTCTGTGCTGTTTGGGACTTGGGTAATTGGAGACAGGAGGGGTTGACTTGAAGAGTTAGCAGACAGGCTACTGGGAAAGTAGTAAGGTAAGAAATAAGAATGAACAAGAGCAATAGATCAGCATGATTGGCAGGCAGGGTTTAGAATCTTATGGTGGTAAGTTCTATTTACTGCATAGTTTCTGTGTCTGAATGAAACAAATCATACTTAAGTGCCTAGTATTATGTTAATTTAGGTAGAGTGAATCCCAAAGTCTACATAAATCTCTTTAAAAGCATAAGGACCTTTTCCTCAAAAAATAGTTCTATTTTGATGTCAAGGTGGGATTATAGGTTTGTGTTTTGAACCTCTCTAGAAGATTCTGGCATGCAGCCACCTAGGATGTCAAGAATATTGAGTAAATATTAGTCCTTCATACTTTAGACTTGTGTTCTCATCACATTTCAGACTGCTCGGAGGCAACTGTCCGAGAAAGTACTAAATTGTGTATCTTTGTAGAGCAGACAAATGTTGCTTGGCTTTGGCAGCAGGGCTAGCAAGTTCATTGGCAAACTTAAACTGAGGCTTTTCTGGAAGTTTGCTTCTGTCTCTGAAACAAAATGAAAGGGGAAAAGAAGGAGAAGATGTCAGAAGGTACAAAACTGAATGAAAATGGGTGGTAGCAGAAAGCTGAGTATTTTAACTTTACAAAGTGAATTTTTCATTTTAGTTATTATTTTTTCCTATGGTGGGGATCAAACCCAGGGCCTTGTATATGTTAGGCAAATGGTGTTCCATGCCTATTCTTCTGCAAATAAATCCTAACGCTTGGATCAAAACCTTGGTTTCCTACATTTTTAGAAAAGGTTGTGGCTAATTCTTTTCATGGGGCATGAGCCTTGTTTTCCTTTGTCGAAACCTCGTCTTACCTGGGATTGGCTGCATGTGGAATGCTGGGACTTGGCCGGGTTGTGATATAGCAGGTACTCTTGGGGCCAAACTCCAAAGACTTATCACACTGTGTGGATGGCGGCTTGGCTTGATAATCAGAATGAACACCGTCTTCTTGGAAATCCAAGTTAGAGTTTGGCAAACACCCAGAAATTCATATGCAGAATTTTGAAGACATAACTCACTGTTGTCCTGTCTTCACTGGCATGTGCCAGATGTTACGTGCCTGTATATGTATATGTATATGTATATGTATATGTATATATATATGTATATGTGAGTACTGCATTGCTTTTCACTTCTTTTTAATCAAAATCTAAGTATGATTATGATTATGATTATTTGTCAGTTGTGGGGCTTGAACTCTGGGCCTGGGTGCTGTCCCTGAACTCTTCAGCTCAAGGCTCGAGCTCTCCACTTGAGCCCCAGCACCACTTTCCAGTTTTCTGGAGGTTAATTGGAGATAAGAGTTTCATGGTCTGGCTGACTTTGAACTAATATCCTCAGATCTCAGCCTCCTGAGTAGATAGAATTACAGGCCTGAGCCACCGGTGCCTGGCGAGAAAGCTCATTTCTTATTAGTGGACAGTTGGGTTGTGGCTACCTTACTTCGTTCCCTGTGCTTTTTGTTCTGTCCTCTGCCATGTGTCTTTAGAGAAGGGAAAAACTCATTTAAACAAGTAATCCAAGGGGAGGAAATTTTTTCTTTTCAATGCTAGAGAGAGGGAATCCAGGATCTTGAACATGCTAGGCAAGTACTCTACCACTGAGCTACCTTCCAGCCCTTTCAGAAGAAAATATTTAAGATCAAAATAACAATGGGAAGTGTGCATGAGAGAGTTAGCACATGTGCTGTGTCTATGAGTGCTGGTAGACTTTTCTTTATAATGCGATGGCTTGGTTCTTAGCCTAGGACACCCTTTTCCAAGTCTCATTCCCAGTTCATGGTTGATTTCCCAAGGTGAAAGTTTGTTAAGAAACCAGGCCACAGAAAGACCTCACTACATTTTTATTACTATAAATATCGCTGGGTTGTTTTTTTCCCCCTCTCTCAAAAGCACAGCTCAAGAACTTAACATCAGATGCATTTACGGACATATATCACAGATCTGTACTTGGGTCTGAGGACCTTTGCCTTAAGTAGCCCCGTTAGGATGTCCTTAAAACCTTCAGCCTCAGAGGCCTGGTGCTCATAGATGGTTGCTTTCTTCTCCTTTTAGGCCACTTTCCTCTTTGCTAAGGCAGTGGTAGAGAGATGAGCATAGCCTAAATAATGCAGCAATGAGAAGTCCCCTGTTGGCCTTGTACAGGAAGATTGGTTGGTTTCAAAATGTTGTCCAGCTCCAAGTAGTGGCAGGAAGACAGGCGTGTCCCAAATGGCATACAAATCACTGCTTCTCTTAGGGGCAGCACGCAGTCCTTTGTGGGGGGGGAAAAAGCATGTTATTAAGCGTCCTGTTGCTGCTCAACAGTTACAAGTTTCTGAGCCAAGGTTGCTATATACCTTCCCCAGCAAGTCCCTGGGCTTTTCCTTTGTAGTTCCTGTGGTTCCTGGCTGAGCTGAGATTCCATTTCTTTCATTTGTGTTTTGGTGTGGTTTATACAAATGAAACTCTAGATCTACTTTGATTCTGTTCTTTTGAAAACACATGGCTAGACATTCTGTTATTACTATTTTTTGTTTTTTTAAAGAAAGGATGAAGTAAGTCAGGTACAGGATGTTGAGACTGGGAGGATCAAATCAGTTTAGGCCATTTTAGGCAAAAAGTTCATGAGACCACTTTTTAACCAATAGCAGGGCACAGTGGTGTGTGCTTATTAGCTCAGCTAGTGGGAGGCTGAGATGGGGCAGACTGCAGTTTCAGCTAGTCTAGGCAAAAAGATTGGATGACTCTATCTCAAGAGAAGCATGCCAATGGCTCCAATGGTACCGTTTCATATGTACCAAAGAAAGAGGTATATAGGTGATTCAGTTAAATCTGGCTTAGCAATGAACTTTTCTCTCAACTTGGTTTTTGTTTCCTCTTCCTCATCTCTTTTTCTTCTTTCTCTTCTCTCTCTTTAATAGTAGATACAACCTTTAATTATTACCCAAAATAAAAAGAAACATCCTCTTTGAGATACTTAATTTTAATGAAAGAAAAAAAAAACCTCCCTGGAAAGCAAAGCAAATTAAAACAAACAGAAACTCATCTCTGAATACTTACCAGTGAGGAAGCCAGAAGAAGTGGCCCAATAAATGATGTTCAAGAAGAAATAGTGAAGAAGAAATGGTGAGGCCCTTCTACTAAGCTGCCATCATCATTCTGTAAAGTCTCAGTTGGATTTATAATGACAGCGAGAGTATCTACACCAACCAAATCTTGGAGAAATTTTAAAAGTTTAAATTTTGCCTCTTTAGAGGCCACTCTTGGAAGCTGTCTATACTGCTGTCCTCCAGGACCCAGGCTACTGTTCTCAATTTATGTCATCAGATTGCCACATGTTATTCCTCTACCATAGACTCTGAATTCAGTGATTTTTTTTTTCTAGAAAAAGGACACAGAGTCTGAAAATTCTGTCTTCACAGACTGTCAGATGCCCATTCTGCATACCCAGTGGCCCTGTGTGCGTGTCTCACAGGCAGCATCTGCGCACACCATTATTTCCTAAATGTGGCTATGAAACAGTATCTTCTCTTAAGAGTATTAGGGGTGAGAAACACCAAAATAAATAGAATGATCTTCATGGAAGCATGTATCTTTCATGGTTTATTAATAACCTGTCTTGTTGCAGAATTAAAGAAGGTACCAGGGTGGTAAAAAGCCTTGTCACTGGGAGATTTTGGTCATTGACTCGGGCTTTGTAAAGGGGTTCAGCTCAGTCATAGCCTTTTCTTGGGAGCAAACTAGATGAGGCCAAATTCAAAAAAGGTAGTAAAGGATCCTTTTACCCTCTTTCCTAAGGATAATTGGCCTGTTTCTGTAAGAGTCTAATTTACCCTCAGCAAGAGGCCAAATTGGCCTTAATTGTGTCCTAATTATTTGCTTAAATAGCTAATCTTTACTTCCAGTTCTCCTATCACCTCCTGATATCTGCAGGAGGCTATTTCTGAGCTGGTGCCTAGTATACAAACATCTTTTTAACCCTTTAGACATTCCTGTGTAAACTAGCTTGTTGCTTTGTCACCCGATTGCTGGTATTCAGCATTCTTCATGACTCTGAGCTCTTCTCCATAAAGAAAATGCACTTGGCATTATAAATCCATACTATCATTATTGATATCTCAAAGCATAAGCATTTGTTTGAAAACCTGAAAGCATGTCTGCCCCAAACCAAAAGATGAATACAAATTCCCATGGAAATGTCAGAATTTCCACCAATGAAAGAACCTCCCTTACAGGGTGAAAAGCCTGTGCAAGAAGCTGGGCCCTCATGTCTTATACCTGTAATTCTGGCTACTTAAGAGGCTGAGATTGGAGTATCAAGGTTTGGAGTCAGCCCTTGAGCTTCTTATCTCTAGATAACCAGCACAAAGCTGGAGTTGAAAAGAGTCTCAAGTGGTACAGTGTCAGCTATGAGCAGAAAAAAAAAAAAGCCAAACAGGAGGCACTGAACTCATGCCCCAGTACCAGCACAAATCAAACAAAGCAAAAAACCTACATTAGAGATAAATGGAGGCTAGACTGCAAGCGAGTTTGGGAGTCGGGAACCTAGGAGTACGGATTAAGTCTGGACACCTGTTCAAAGGGATTTGCTTAGAGGACTCACTTCTTGTCCTACTTTGAGTATTCGTATCAAGTTCTGGGAGTAGGAGGGAAAAGGACTTAGGCACTAGGATGCAGACAAAAGAGAAAAAAGAGCAAGCTGTCAATCTCTCCCAAAGCAATCAAGTGTTAGGCCACTTATTCTTCCTGACCTTAGATCTTCTGAGTGAACAGCTACTCAGAGATGGTGCCATTGCCCAGGAAAACTCACACTAGCCTGGAGCCAATTACCTATTTCAGGATGTCCGCCAGCTTCTCCTCATAGTATAGGAAGTTCTCCTGAATGTCCTCCCAGGGCTCAAAGGCCTTCGATTGCCCTTCTTCTTGCTCTACGAAATTCTGCCAGATGTACTCGAAATCTTGGGGCTTCATGATTCGTAGCTTACAGCCAGCTTCCTTGAGCTTCTTCAGAGCAGCCTGGATCTCTGGATCTTCCCACATGAAGAGTCGGCCCACCAGGATGAGCAGGCGCAGGTTCTTGGTGTTGCCCAGGGTTTTGACGATGCGATCGGCACAAGCTACACAGGGGCTGGAGGACACATACCAGGTCACGTTGTAGCGCAAGGCCGGATCGAAGGTCGGCAGGATAGTGTTGAAAAAGGCCTCCTCTGCGTGGGCAGCCGCATGCTCATCTTCTAGATAGCCTCGTGATGCCTGCACTTGGCCTCCCTTGCCCTGGGCCTCTACCACATAGCAGAGGAAGGTCTTGTTCCGACCAGAACTGTACTCCACATTCCGGAACTGAAACTTGAAGAAGTTGACAGGTAGTCGCTCCCTGTAGAGCAGGAGCACAAAGGGTCAGGAAGAAGAGAGACCATGCGTTATTTCTAGGACCAGCCTAGTGTAGGTAGATTTCTAAGATGCACTCTTACCAAAAAGAGGCTTTGCCTACACTAACGTCAGTGATAAAATAAAATTATATTAAAAGGCAAGAGACTTCAAGAGCATTTATGTGGGGGAAAAGAGGGAACTGGGATCATGGTTTGCATTCTGCCCATTCTCCTAGGAAGGAAAATCGCCAACACCATTTTTACCATCACTCTTAGTGCATTCCTTCCTCTTGCTTCCTCCCATCCTTCTTCTCCCTTCTCTTTATTTGTTTGGCATTACTGAGGTTGGAACTCAGTCACACTTCTTAAGTGGGCACTCTGCCACTTGAATCATGTCTTAGCTCTTTTTCCATTAGTTAGTTTTCAGAAAAGGTCTCATCCCCTTCCCCTGCAGGGGCTAGTCAGAGACGAATTAACCTACCTATACATTACAAATACACCACGATAGCTGGCTCGTTTCATTGAAGTAGGGTCTCCCTAATGCTTTGTCAGGGTTGGTGTTGAGCCACAGTCCTCCCCTTCGCCACTTCCCAAGAGGATTACAGGTGTGAGCTACCATACTCTGCTTCTTGCCTTTATTTTCACTAGGTAGCCCAGGCTGGCCTCACACTCATGATCCTCTTATGAATGTCTGGATTGCAGGAAGATCCTGCAGCTTCTGTTCCTGAGTCAGTAAATTCTTTACCAAGACTGAGGCTTAGGAGTTATACATGAGACAAAAATGTTGAGACTGAAATCCACCTTAAATGAATTCAGAAAGTCTGGAGGTAGGGAGAGGGTCCCAGGCATCAGTATTAAGAAAACAAAAGATGTTGGTAACATCAGAATGTGGTTTGGTTTGAGGCACAGTGTTAAAAACAGCACATTTACCAAGTGGCAAGTATGTTAAATTTCTCATGACAGAGCAAGACAACGATTTCTCAGAGTATTCCATGCTTTTATTTCTCCGTATAGCTGTATTTGGGGCACACAAAGGCTTTGTCTCTAATTCCATCCTCTCCTGTTTCTCCAGTAGGACTTTTCCTTCAGGTGACAAGGTTGTCATATAGTCAGTGTCCAAGCTCATGGACTGTAAGAGAGAATGACTTGGGGATACCCTGAAGCAGTGAAGTTCATGTATAGCATTGAGTCATTTCAGAACCTTGAGAGAGTTGGCCAGATGTTTCTAATCTAGCAGCTAGCTTCTAGCTGGATGGAGAAAAATGTAAATAAAATAGCCAAGAACAATCAGAAGGCTGCTAAAAGTGGATAGGCAGAATAGAGGACACATGGACCTCCTTGATTTAGGTAGTACTAGGGAACAGTTCCTTGCCTTTTAATTTTATGTTTTGGTGGATCTGTGGTTCTATGACTTACTAGGCTGATGCTGTACTACTTGAGCCAGACATCCAGCCCTGCTTTTGCTGATTATTTGGAGATTCAGTCTAGAAAACTTCTCTGCTTTTCTGTCTAGGCTGGCCTTGAACTGTGATCCTCAGATCTCAGCCTCCTGAGTAGCCGGGATTACGGTGTGAGCTCCCAGCATCCAGTATATTTCCTTATCTTTCCCCAGAAAGGTCACCAAACTCCCTTGGGCATCGGGGGAATCCCTGGGTCCCAAGTTCTTGGCTACTTACAGATAAGTAGCAAATGCCAAAGAGTAAATGAGTCATTTCTCTGCAGGATTCCCTCCTCCTCCATCCATCACCAAATTCTCTCCACTCAAGTTTCCATGTCTCTTGCTCTACCATGGAATGACTATGTTTGAGGACCCAGCCCAGGATTCCTTCAGGTCCTATATTTAGCCCTCTAAGCCCTTCTGTCCTTGGTCAGAGGTGTTTATTATTTTCTTAACATTTTAGCAGAGTGGATCATCAGAGTGGATCACCTCCAATCTTGTGGAAACTCCTTGCATACTGAGTTCTGAACTCTGCTGCTTATGCATGGGTCCTTGAAGTGGCTTTTTGCTCTTTGGAGAGCATAGCTTATTTATTTAGTCATGGGGCTTGAACTCAGGGCCTAGGTGCTGTCCCTAAGCTCTTTTGCTCAACGCTAGTGCTCTAGCCCTTTGAGCCCCAGCCTTACTTCTCATTTTTTGAGTGGTTCACTGGAGATAAAGAGTCTCACTGGGACTTTTCTGCTCAGGCTGGCTTTGAACCTTGATTCTCAGATCTCAGCCTCCTGAGTAGCTAGGATTGCAGGCATGAGCCACTGCACCCGGATCCCTTTTTTGTTCTTTAAGGCTTGTTACCAGATTACCTCCTGTACCCCAGTCCGTTCCAGAGCCACCTGTAGAATGGATTTTCCACTGGAAAATGTAGTAGAAGTATGCAGGGAGTCCAGCAGTAGCAGTCCATGTGGTCCTGCATGTTTTGTTCTGAGGCTTGCCTCTCCCCTGCTTTGCTCTAACTCCACAGAGTGCAGCCTAACCAAGAACAAGAATTTGTCCTGGCATCTAACTGAAACTCAACTGGATGATTGTGGGAAGCCCCTCCCTTGTAGGTTCTGACATGTGTCCCTCCTCCTTTTCTCCTGGCACCAGAGAAGATCCCGAGAAACCCAAACCCCACTGGAGAGAAGAAGGGCCACCGCTCTCTAAATATCTATTTCTGACCCCGCTGGCCAGCAGCCCTAGGGGCTGTCCTGGCCTTCAGCAGGGCTTTTTATACGAGGTACCTCAGGAGAAGTGCTTTCAAGGGGCAAAGGAAAGAGGAAAATTTGGCTCCCAGAGTTTCCCTTGAACTTGGCCCAGATGAACTTGTTTGGCTTTTCAATAGGTTTCTTGGAAGTTAAATGAGAAATTCTTTGGGTTCTCATAGACCACAACAGACAGGGTCTGGAAGGAAAGTCAGGAGAGCAGAAGTGGGAGATGTCTGCAGCTTCTGTAGGGAGCAGGACAGCATGGCCATCTTAGGTGATTTTAGGACAGACAGTAGAAGGAGTCGCCTAACCTTTTAAAATCATAAGCTTTCTTTTCCCCCAGCAACATGACATGCCTAAATATGGTATTTATTTTAGCCCTTTATTCTCATCCTGGCAGATACTACACTGAGAAAGGTGTGTGTGTGTGTGTGTGTGTGTGTGTGTGTGTGTGTGTGTGTGTGTGTGTGTGTGTGTGTATTAGTGTGGTGGTGCTGGTGGAGCTCTCTCCTATGTCCTGTCCTGTCATCCACAAAACCAGCAGCACAGTTCCTCTCTTCTCCCCACAGACTCGTGTGCGAGCACCTCTATTAGGCATTGTTTTCATATGTTTTCTGAGAACAAGGCCATTCCTACTTCTTCTGCTTAACTGTCAGTCTACTGGACATCTCATGAAACAAATAGGGAAGCCCAGAATCCTAATATCTAGCAACAAGTAGGAAGATGGGCTGCTTGATGAGGGAGAAGATATATGGTACCTAGACTTCCTCAGGTTTACATCTCAAAATTGGCATTTGCTATGCAAAAACTCATAGTGAACAAGAGCAATCTGGAGGTCAGAAGTGGATCTGATGTTAAACTTTTGCTCCAAAATAATCCATGGAGAGGGAAATCTATTCACAGGTGTCTGAATGTCCACTCATTTCAACTCCCCCACACCAGACCTGCCAGCGATCTGTTTGAAAGAGGTAGAGTTTCATTTGGCAGTCTTCTTTTGCAGAGTACTTTCCAGAAAGATACCAAGGACTTAGCATAATCAAGGGGAGGAGTGTGGATCAGGAGAAGGGGATTCTAGGTTTAAGGAGGGTTTTTTTTTTTCCCTCAAATTTGCAGGATCAGATGGGATTTTATCCAAGGCAAGCTGGGCATCACCCTCTTCTTCTTAGGAGATAACTGCTCATTCAGCTTTGACCTCCCATCAGCTCTCTGTAGAAGCCAGGGTTGCCAGCTGGGCTGTCTTCCCTTCTGAATGGCATGCCTCCCATCTCCTCTGTGTCCCCCTGCTTAGCCAGAGTAAAATGCTGAGGGCTAATGCAATAACCAAAAGATTTATTCTGTCATTTATTTCTGGGCCATCACGTTCCCTTTGATAGCAGGGTCTACAAAAACACACATGACACTTCTAGAGACAAAGACAGATATACAACTAGGTATGCCTTGCAGGCCTACTCACTGCTTCCTGTGACAGAGAGATGAGATGGGGATTCAGCCAACATCAGAACCCTAGAAATCTCCTAAGCTTGCTGCAGACCAAGACACAATCATCAGGAAAATTCTTGTACCAAGGCCGCCTGGGCCTCTTAGACTCCCCTGAGTGTATCTCCACAAGAGGCTCACCCCAGTTCATTCCATCATGAGATCTGGCGGGGAGCCTAGTACACAATGGGTGCTAATTCATTAGTTCATCCACTCATCCACTAATATTTATTGAGTACCTATTAGGGACTGAGTGCTAGAGATAAGACAGTGAAAAAGACATATTCCTTGTCCCCATGGAGGGTAGATATATTGATGGGGGAATTGGGTCAGAAGAGAACAATTTGTGTTCAGTAAATATTTGCGAATAGGAAAATCTTCTTTATGGTTTATTTTTTATTTGCAGTGTTTCAGAGTCAGACAGGCCTAGGATTCATGTCCACATGCTATCTTTGGGCAAACCACCTGTCCCTCTGAGGTTTAGATTCCTTATCTGAGAGAAGTACTCCAGCCCATCCGATTTCAGACAACAAGTAGACACTCAGTAAATTAAAGCTAGTATTGATGGATGGAGCCTCCTCTAGCCCTCAAGTCATAATCTCTAGAGCTCTATCCTGAGCATTACCAACCCCATCCCTCCTCTACTCTTCCAGAGATTTCTTTTTATTCCCTTCTTTAGTGGTATGTTTGCTAATTGTTTAACAATGAGCTCTCTGAAAGAATATAAAAATCTCAAATTCTTAACACTTGCTGATTTCTCTAATGTATTTCTACTATGGCAATTTTAAACTAGCAATATGAAACACTTGATACAGATAGAGAATTGATGTACACAGTGGGGCTTTCAAGCCAGCAGGAGCTATCTCCCCCTCCCACACCCTCCCCCATGCCCTCTATTCCCATGGTACTTTGTTTATATGCTTAGGTCTGCTTTCTGAGTGTCCTATTCAACCAGAGTCACAACAAGCAGAGTTGTGACTCCTCATTCCTACCAGGCACCCCGCTCCTCATGTGAGATGTTTCCCTGAAAAACCTGCCCAATCTGCTAGCTTTAACACTATGCAGGAGGCTAGGCTAGGAAAGGAGCTGCCTTGCTGATCCTGGATATTCCAGGGCCAGAGGAGAGGAAAGCTGTCTCCGTTCCCTGGCCTTACATAGATATAGCTGCACCGCTGGGCTATTTTAAGCCTCTGTTTACCCAGAAGGGCCCAGGAAACAGATTTCCACAGCTGTTCCCTGTGGCCAGGAAATACTCAGGGCTCTGCTGATTCAGGCTCAGATCAGTCACTGGGAAAGCTGCCCCTCTAAGCCTTGGATCTTGTAGGTGGAGCTAAGAGGAGATCTGTTCTAAGAACCCTGCAACTCAGAAGAGCCAGAAGAGTGGGCAGGATGCCTGGCTAGGAAGGAGTCTAAAGACCTGCTACTTCCTGGTACTTTGGTCTTGGATCTGTTAACTCAGTCCTCATGAGTCTCAGTTTCCCTTTCTGTAAAATGGAAAGTATTAATCTCCCTATTTCAGCATTGTGCCAAGAGTGGTAAAGTATGCTGTCATTATAAAACTTTGGACAAGTATCAGTTATATCAGAGGATCTAACCCTCCAGGACTTGATGCCCCAGGAACCCAAAGCATGTTTGCTGAACGAAATAGTCTAACTTTGTTCTTGCCCCTGTTCTGGGGAAGATCACAGAGCTGTGTGGAGTGGGATTGTGCCTACATGTGTGTGACCAAGGACAGCTTGGTCTTAGAGAAAGGCTCACTTTCCACAGGCAGCCACTGGAACTGCTCCTGGCCTGGTTGCCCCAGGCTTTCCCTGTGTCTAGATTCATCTGTGCCCAGCTGTACACTTAATCTCAGGATGAGGGTGGGCTGAGGGGAGAGTGTATGGGCAAACGGGGGCTACTCAAGCCTCAGGAATGAGGCTACTTTTTCCTATATACTCTCTTAAAAAAATGACTGAGTGGGAAGGGATCTTAGATATCAACCTGTGTAGTTTCCTCATTTTGAATTTAAAAATGATAAAATAGAGGCCAAACCTAGGAAGTTACTTGTCCAGCCCCAAACAATAAGTCCAAAATTTCTACCCAGGGCTGCTTCTCCTCTCAGGAGCATCATAACTCCATTCTTCCTGAATTTTCTCTTAGTGTGGTAAGCTTTCTGCCTGTGCAGATTGTTGGAGACCCTTGACAAAGCCTAAGGATGGAAACCTTAGGCTCAGGGTGTGACTGTGGCCCCTCATATATCCTTCTGGTCTTCTGCTTAGGAATATTGTAGGGAAAAGGAAGATGACTGGTTGGTTTTATTCCTGGAGCTGGCATGATCTGATGCCTTCTCCATAGCCATAACCCCCTTTTTCTGGGCTTCAGTTCTATAGGCTGTGGCTGAGCTCATGGAAATGTTTTTCTGTCCATATAAATCCTCCGTGCTGTGATCAGGGTGGGAGTGGGTAGGCAGAGTGGACAGACCATGGAGAGGCTCAGCAGAGATTTAAGATTGAAACTGCTTCTCACTTGGCTTTCGGGAAGGACAGATCTGTCTTCTATGTTTTAGGATTTTCTATTCCAGAGCAAAGCACTAAAGAAAGTAGTAGAAACAGCTACACAGAGGAGAAACCCACTCAGCAGCAGAGCAGAGAGAGAAGCTGACGCTGACTTTGACTAGGGCCTTTTTTAATTGTGCAAGACTCACCAACCCCCTTGGGACTGAGCTACCCAGAGGGACAGGTGAGTCCCTATGTTTAGAGGCCTATGAAGTGGTATCCTTTGCCTCTAGGGAGCTCCTCCACCTGCCTTCCCATTAGAGAGCCTAAGATGTCACCAAGAATCCAGCAGAAGTGTGTTCTGTTCCCCGGAGACCACTGCAGAGACACAGGTGTATTTTCATGGCCACAGGCCTGGCCAGGGGGCAGGTGTGTGTGTGTATGTGTGTGTGTGTGTGTGTGTGTGTGTGTGTGTGTGTGTGTGTGTGTGTGGCAAACACTACCTCTAAACTCCTCAGGTCTGCTCCAAGCCCAGGCCTGCTCCAAGCTCAGGCCTGCTCCAAGCCCTTGCTTTCCCAGGGAGTGACCCATCCACATGCAAATCTCACCCACTGATGATCTCAAAGGGTGGCAGATCAATGAGTTCCTTCAGCTTCTCTGGGTGTTCGGCAAGATCCTCCAGGTCCTCCCCATTTTGGGAAGCTGCCTCAGGGGCAGCGGTGGCAGCAGCAGCGGCCTCTTCTTTCTGGGCCATGGAGAAGCTGTGGAGTCACAGAGAGAGGAGAGGCTGTGGGCCTGGCCAGGGCCTGGCAGCAGAGCCCCAAGCAGCTGTCAGCAGCTAAGTCTGGCTGGGGATGACAGAAAGAGGACCCGCAGGCCAGGCTTTGTGCTTGCGCCCCCACAGCCCCAGGCTTTATAGCCAGGGCCTTCTGTCCCTCCCCGAGGCCCCCTCCCTCTATCTTTTTTTATTTGAGTGACAGCAGATGCCAGAGTGGGGGAATGGAAACTCTGGCCATGAATCCCCTATTTATCAGTGAGCAAAGACAGGAAGCTGGCAGGTGGGAAGGGCTGGGCCTGGTCCTCCTGGCCTCTTCCTCTTCTTTCACACTGTGCTCTTCCCTGGTTTCTGAGCCAACTTTTCCAGCTTCATGGGAAGACTGTGGAAGGGGCCCTGGAGTCATCCTGAGATTCAGGGGAGAAGCCATCTCAGTTGTAAGCAGGATGATGGATGCAAAGAAACCTAGGCCATTTCTACTGGAGGGAAAACTGGGTTTGGGAAAGGAGGGCTCTGGGAAGGGATAAAATGAAAACCAAGGATTTAGGAGGGGAGTATGTGTAGTGACTGACTAGTATATGATACTTCCATGACAGGAGTGCCAGGAGCTGTCATTGCACTGAGCTTCACGGCTTTTAAATGGGCTAGGCAAGGAATTTGGTGCAATGCCTGTGAAAGTAGACTTCATGCACTCCACAACCCTGGAAAGCAATGGGTACTCCCCCTCGTGTTGCATGTGGGGAAACTGAGGCTCACAGAAGGATTAAGGGCCTTGTCTCAGGATCATACAGTTCATAAGTAGCACAGGACATTTTACTCCAAAGGCAAAACATTTCAACCCCAAGCTTTGTTCTCTCTCAGTTAATTCTCAGATAATTTGTTGAGTTTAAGAATTGAGATGGCCTTGAAGAACAAAGCAAACAAAAGTCACTGTCCTGATCTTGGAGCTTGGAGGATGAATAAGGTAAGTAAAATAGATGGTCTGTTTGGTGTGGCTTAAGTGCTAAAAATAAATAAATAAATAAATAAATAATAAAGGCAAGGCAGGGAAACCAAGAGTGATAAGGGAGGAGTTTACATTTTATAGGAAAGGACTTTGAAAAGTAGACAATGTGGGGAAAAAGAAGGTAAGAGAATGAATCATATGGATAGAATGAATCAGGCAATGTTCTCAGGTCTGACAACAGTAGTCCAAAAGCCACCAACCGGGAGTTTTGCAGGTGTGTTTGAGGAATTAGCAAGCATACCTAGGGCAGGAAGTCAGACAAAGATCTTAAGCTAAAGAGGCTGGGGTCCTTTCTCTGCATATTGGGAAGTCATTTGTCTCTGGACAGAGGAAACAGAGTTCCACTTCTATTTCTTCAGGAACACCCTGGCTTCTGGCTTGAGCTTGAACAAAAGCAGGGAAGAGGAGATACAGAGGGACAACAGTTTGAGGCCAATTGAAACTAGATGGGAGTGGGGAGGGGGAGGAGGATGGGGAACTGAGCTAAAACAGCAGCAGATATAGCTAGATAGTTTCTACAGTGTACATGGTATGCTTAGCAGGGGCCACACCTCTTCATGTTTGGGGCAGTGTAAACACTCTAGGACATTCTCAGGGAAGCAGAAAGGAGGGTTGGGGTTACCTACTGGTTGGAAATGAGGAACCTAGAATCACTGAACTGGTCTGAATCCAGCTCTGACTAGGGGTTAGATGCTGGGAGAATATAGAAATCCCCAGAGCATGACTAGGGAATAGGAATTGGGTTGTTTGAGTCGCTTGGAGTGCTTTCTACCAGAGAGGTCTGGGCAGCACAGCACATGGGTAAGCATGATTGGTGCCCAGTACTTTGATTTTCCCAGGATGTTCTTGGCATCTCCTTGTAGTTCAGGTACAATCACTAACTTTCACACCTGAACACATTCCAGTTTGATAATAAATCATACCCTACCTGTTAGACTTCTTACCAAACCCATTCTTGCTCAGGGATTATTTTCTCAAACATCTCCAGGAAATCAAGTATGGGGTAGAGGTGCTTACGTGCACAATGAAAAGGCAAGAACAGCTGATGAACATCATGGAATGTTTATTGTGACACATACACAGAGAATTCAAATGCAAAGGGTTTGCTCCATTCTTTTTTTTTTTCTTCTATTGGATCAACATTTACTACGGGCTCCTTGGTGCCAGGTGCTGTAGTAAATACTAAGGATGCAGAGATGAATAAGTGGGGCGCCAAGGCTTTATAACATTCAGGGCATCCATCAGGCACTCAGGCGTGCCTTGTCTCATTGAGTGCTCACGCCAGTCTCACTTGGTGTGAATTATTGGCCTCATTTTGCAAGTCAGGGACCTGAGGCTTAGAAAGGAGAAATGATTTGTATTAAGATCAACAAGGATTTGAGTTCAGATCTTCTGAGATCATGTCCAGTCTGATTTCCAGGGCTGTACCCAGACAGATTTGTTTTAACATCTGTAATGCAGTTTAATTAGAATCCTTTTTCCTACTTCCCAATTTGGATCAACCAAGGAAAGCCAAATGTTTCCAGGAGGATAGATCCAATTAGTTCACTGGTCCTCCAGGGGGGAGGCTCCTTTAGGAATAGATCTTCCATTTGGACTCTCATATATAATCCTGGATCAGGAGAGGAAAATGTTCACAGTCCCATCTCAGGCCTCGATTTTACACCTCTGGGTGAATTGACCAAAAGCCTCTGCTAGTGATGAGCTGCCCTTCACTGAGCTTGTTTATCTCCTATGATATAGGAGTGTCTCTCTATCAAGGATGGTCAAAGGGAGGAAAGGGAATTAGGGTAGGTGGGCAAAGGCCACGGGTGAAGAGGAATTACAGCTAGCATTCCCTGACTCCCCAACAATGCTGAGTGACACTGGGATGTGGTAGTGCAGAGGGGTCCTCAGACTAGTCCTCCTTCAAGAAGGACCGTCTCATTCCCAACACACCCCTAGGAAATTTGGGAGCGTGTTCAAAGCCTGCCCACATACTGACAATGGACAGCTTCCTTTTCCACTGCTCCTTTCCAGCCTCTCTCACACCAACTGCCATTGCTGGAGGCCTGCTGACCTGCTCTGGCTATTTATGGTACCTCCTGGAGACCTAAATTCCTGGCTGGCCCCTGGGTCTCCTTTCCAAGTCAGAATAGTTCCCCACACAGGGCCCCAAAGTGCAACAGCTAATCTGGTGGATCAGATGCCAGAAGCTACCCTGGTAGCTACCCTTCCATTCTCTTTTTAGAGCTGGCATACCAGCTTCTACCTCCTATATTAACCCTTTTGGGGAAGGTTCTGTTAGTCTTCTTGACTGTGCAGAGGGGACTGGACAATATAACATTTTGTTTAAAGCCACACAAATGCTGATTCAGTGGGGCGCCAGGACCTGAGCTCAGCTCCTTAGCCTTCAAGTTCCTGGCTTTTCTCTGTCTAGAATTGGGTAATAGTGGAGAATTGACATTAACATGCCCTGGTTGCCAGCCTGGTGTTACCCTAAGTGCCTGCAGATAAATTTATTTTCTCTTCATTAGGATGTCCTGTTTTGCAGCTTGTTTTACTGGTGAAGAAATAGATCCAGAAATTGAGTGACTGGCCTAAGGTAGTTCTGCTAGAGAAAGTAGAGCTCTTGGCTTATTGAGTTATATTTTCCAGTCCTGGAGTTTGAACTCAGGACCTGGGTTCTGTCCCTGAGCATTTGTGCTCGGGGCTCGCTAGCGTTCTACCTCTTGAGCCTCTTCTAGTATTCTGGTGGTTAATTGGAGATAAGCGTCTCATGGACTTCATTGTCCAGGCTGACTCCAAATTGTGATTCTTAGATCTCAGCCTCCTGAATAGCTAGATTATGGCTGTAAGTCACTAGTGCCTGGCTAGAGTCATGATTTTAGCCTCTGTTGGTCACTCCCTACTGCTACCCAGCCCTTTGAATTGAGAGAAGGGGATGAGATGGGAAGGTGGAGAATGCGGGAGTTCTTGCAGGGAGAGGGGGCTCTGAGAAGTACTGGTCCAAAGAGGGGTGTGTGTTTCTGTGTTGGGGATTCTTACACAGAGATCATATAAGTGGTACCGACCAGAAAGTCTGTCTCTGTAGGCCCTGACTCTTGTAGGAGTGGCTAGAAGGAGCTAGGGTAGACACATCTTGTCCCATTTCCCAGGGCCATCCTGGAAAGCATTCAGGAGTTCTCCTAGTGGCTGAGGAGGAGGGGAGAGGGTCTAGTATACCTGCTCTTATTACTTCTTGGCAAGATGCAGGGCTGTCCTCACCACGAGGGGATCAGAAAGGCCAGGAGAGGGGTTGGAGGAAAATAGAAGCCTCACCAGGGGAAAGTTTAAATTCTCACTCTGTGAAAGAAGATACCCTTGGAGTGTGTTGATGGAGTGGGTGCTTTATGTGCTGGGACAGCTGGGACCCCAACAACAACGTTGCCCAGGGACCCAGCCCAGGCATGCTACTCCTCCGGTCACTACTGAGACAAGTACACAAACAACAGTCATGGGCAGCAGACACCCTCTGGCGGGCAGCAGTGTGTCCTCTCTGGCAACTGCTCTGTTGACATAAACATGAGGTGTCTAGGGCTTTGAGCGGCCTCCTCTGGGGGTGGGGAAGAAGGCCCAAGGGTCTTTCAGAGTCTAGGGCTGGGATTGGAGAAGGCACCCAAATCACAGAACAGCCCAGGACTTTCAGTCATCTTCTGTACTGGGCACAATGCTTGCTTTGCCTTGCAGGACATGCTGCCCTGGGTAAATGGTGACACCAGGACTTGAGTACTGGTCACCATAGTCTTCCATCTGAGCAGCCATTCACAGCACCACCCAGTTTCTCTGGCATTGCCTGGCTGGAGTCCCCAAGGAAGGTGATCTGATAAGAATCATACCCATGAGGGTGACTAATAGTCTTTCTCTTTGCAGGTGTGTTTGCCAGGCCAGTCTGTGTACTGGGAGAAAAACTATAAACTCCAATCAAGCTTTGAGAGATGAGAAAAGTTTTGGAATGTGCTTAGGTGAGAGAGTTGGAGACTTTTCTGGGACTCATCTGACATGGAATATTTCTGAGTGGGTCAGGGGAGCTCAGGGACATAAACACTAGACAGTGACGAAGGCTTCCAGTAAACGACCAAATGACTTCAGGCTTGCATGATAGAAAAGGGATATGAATGTGTTAAGGTTAGGATTTTTTTTTTAAAGTTATCATTTCCCGATTCTATTTCCCCTTAGAAAGTATGCTTACAGCAGAAAGTACCCCTCAGGAGCTCTGGCCCCTAGTGTTAAGAGGGTATAACAAGAACTGGAGAAGCTGGAATTGTGACTTTTATGACTCATCTCCTAGCCCAACTCATTGAGTTGAGTCTACACATGGGTATTTCCTGGCTATTGTTCTATACTTTCTGCTATGGTCTGAATATGAAATGTCCTCAACAGGCTCATTGTTGAACCCTGTTCCCAGAGGGCAGTGCTGATTTGGGAGGTCCTGGAGACTTTAGAAGGCTAAGTCTTAGCTGGAGGAAGGGGGACAATGGGATCAAGGCTTTTGAAGATTATACCTAATCTCTGATCCTTTCCAGTGTCTCTGCTTCCTGTCTACCATGAGGTGAAGAAACTCTTCCATCACATGCCACCATGATGTTCTCCCCAAGCATGTGGGGACAAACAACTGCGAGCCAAACCTGTGAAACTGTGAGCAAAATAAATCTTTCCTCCCTGAAGTTGTTCTCTCAAGAGTTCTTGTCACAGTGAGGAGAAAGCTAATACACTCTCTATAAATTATAGCATCGCTCTGGGGAAGGCGGACACAGACTTAGAATGGCTGTCCCCAGTTTTAGCCTAAATTGTAAATAAACCTATTTTTTTTCCCATTTTCTCTCAGGGTAGATGAGAAGCCAGGGCCCAGGGTCAGTTTTTTGGAGGAAGGTGATGGGGAGATAGGAACTCTGGTAACAAAATGTCCTCAAAGCTAGAGAGAGGTGAAGGGCTTTTGGAGTGGGTCATTCTGAGGACAAGAGGAAGGTTGAGATGTGACTGAGTCTCCAACAGGTTGAGGAACTTAGGAACTACTAATGAGGATTAATAGAAAAGAGAATCCTTAAAATGAAGGTCTTTGCGTGTTTTCCAGAACTACAGAAAAGGGAAATTCTAGGAAGACTCTGAAGTTTGGCTTAAGGCAGAAGTTCCCAGTGATGATCCCGTGGATAGGAAGAAAAGGAGACTTTGGAGCCTTGAAGTGGCTTCTGGGTGTCTTTGATGACATCAGCTGTACCAGCAGGGAGGTTGGAGAAGTCTGCCTCCTTCCAGGCCAGCTGACCTTCCTCTGATCCCTGGACATACTCATCAGTCTGCTATCTGACCTCATCCCTCCATGGTTTAGTCTATCGCTGGCTGGCTCCTTGCTGTGATTCATGGGGAGGAAGAGAAGCACGGCAGCCAGAACATGTGGTATGGGAAGTGTCTCCCACTTCACACGCCCAGGAAGCAGGGGATGGAGGACAAGATGTCCCCTTCCAAGCATGCCATTACTGGTGGGCTTCCTCCACATAGGCCCACCCTCCTAACAGCCTATTAGCTTTGATTCCATTGTTTTGTTATATTGCTGATGAGGTTAATTTCCAGTCACCTCTGAACACTTCTGTATCGAGGATCAAGTCTTCAAAATGTGAGTTTTTGCTGGATGCTCCTGGCTCATGCCTGTAATCCTAGCTACTTAGGAGGCTTAGATCTGAGGATCTCGGTGTGAAGCCATTCCAGGCAGGAAAGTCTGTAAGAGTCTCTTATCTCTAATTAATCAACAGATGTGGAGCTGTGGCTCAAGTGGTTAGAGCACCAGCCTTGAGGAAAAAAAGCAAAGGGACAATGCCGAGGCCCTGAGTTTAATCCCTGGTATGGACATAAAAACCAAGCCAAATCATGAGTTTTTGAGGGACATTGGATATCCAAACCATAACAGGCAAACCACTGTGCTCTGCTGTCCTCTTTCCCCAGGATAGCCTGATTCCCGCATCTGGAGCTGGGCTGGAGTCCCTTCAAGGAGGGCCTTGGAGGGTCACTGTGCTGCCACCCTTTGAGAAGTAGAGTACTACAGCAGCAGTTTATCTTCTGGCTTCAGATGAGGACCAGAAATTTCTGAAACTACCCAAAGACCTTCTCTCCCTTTTTCACTTGATCCTGTCGGGGTGATGTCTCTTTTTTTTTTTTTTTAAAGTGTGACAACATGCTTATTTATACTTTCACTCAATCACAAGTATGTAAGTGCCTACTCTGTGCCCTGCCCTGTGGCTGCAGTTACAAAGGTGGGTGGGACCCCATGTTTGTTCTCCTGGGGTGCATGTGACCTGCCCTCTGGGTGGAGCTGCCCACAGCGGGGGATCAGAGGCTACAGTGCCCTCTGGCTGGGTGAGCAAAGATGAGAACGTAGTTACTCCCTTCTCAAAAGGTGCTGCCCCGCTGGCCTCTCCTTTGTGACACCTGCAAAGGTTCAGTTGTCTCAACCTCCAGAACCACAGCCTGTCACAGGGAAGCAGGCTCCAAAATGATCCATACCGCTGAACTTCAGTGAGCCGCTGAATCTGAAGATGCCAGAACTCCACCCTAAAAATTCTGGGGACTATCAATGGGATGCTCAGGTCTCACCCCTGAACTTCTGAGCACCAGAGAGTCCGATTAGTAGATTGAAAACCCCTCCATTACCTCACCTCACTTCTGGTGGAGGACAACCCTTCCCATAAACTGCCAGGCATCTGGGCCTTTCAGCAGTTCTTGTTTTGGGTCAGGGGTTGGGCGGCCATTAGGGCAGCCACTCCTTGTCACCTTCAGAGCTTTGAAGCATGAAGTGGAAGGTGAGAAGAAAATAAGAGGAGACAACAATTACAAAAAAGAAAAGCCACTGAAGTTTAGAAAAGGGAGAAACAAGAGAAGACTGGATTCTGTTTTTCGGGTGATCTGAGTGTGAAAGCATTGCTTGGGTCTGGGAGAGTGTGTGAATGGAGGGAGACAGCAGCCATTCTCTATTACATGCATCCCCACATTGGCTCCCCTGTGCCCACGCTGACCCTGGGATGCCACACCCCCCCACCATGGACATATCGCGTCAGACCTTCAAAACCAACAAGAGGGTTTTATTCTTTATGTGGAAAAAGTTTCCACCTCCTTCCCATTCTGTGAATTCTAAAGAGAAAGGGCACTTTGTGGGGGGAGGCAGGAACTCCGAAGCATGGCCCTATCAGGTGTGCCCAGCTCTGCATCCTGCCCTCCCACCCCCCTCCCCAGCCATCCTCCCTCCTCTCCATCTCCCAGGGCCTCAGTTACCCTGCTCTGTGGGCTGTGGCTGCTGTGCAGGACACAGGCTGTCCCTCCAGAGGTGGAAGGTGAGGGCAGTGGTCACAGTGAGCCAGGCCAGGTAGGGCAGCAGGAGCAGAGCAGCCAGCTTGTTGATGGGGTGCCAGATGCACACCGTGCTGACCACCAGCCCAAACAGCAGCAGCAGGTACATCAGTGCCTGGACAGAAGGGCGTGGACGGGGGGGACAGCATGGAGCTCCAAGAGCCAGAACCTTTTCTTCTCTGTGATACCCAGATCCAGTAAGCCAAGTCCTCCAGGCTCTGCATGCCACAGGAGTCTGCTACCCTGTCATTTGCCCACACCTGATCTGAGCTGCCCTTTTCTAGGACCTGGTGATTCCCTTTCCTGTTCCCTCCACTGCTGAGCACCAGGTGCCTTACCTGACCCGAATTGTCAGCTGACAAGAAGAGCGTCAGGACAATCCAGCTGAGGATGAGCTGTAGAGCATAGAGGCCAAGGGGCAGTACCAGGGGCCACCGAAAGCCCCCTCCCAGGTCCTTCCACACCAGGTAGGAGGCATAGCTGCAGAGAGATAATGGCAGAGGGGCTCAGCAGGAGGGTTCTCCATGGCTCCAGCACTTGTGGGCACAAGGTCTCTTGGCTGTCAGGAAGGAACCTCATGGCCTGAAATGCGTCATGAATTGAGAACTGGGTGGGGGGACCTGAGGGATGAGTTGGGCCTGTTGGTTCTGGGAGGGGAGGTGTGGAGAATTGGAGACAGTAGAAGGCAGATTGCAGGCCTTGGGTTGGAGGGTTTTTGTCTGTGGGATCCACCCAAAGAAGAGGGATGAGGGTGCCATTCCGCTGGAGCCCAGGGGCTCTTGCTCCCACCCCAGCAGATACCAGGGCCATGCACTAAACATGCTCACCCCATGACAGAGTAGATGGTTGTCCACACAAGCACTATGATCTTGTGAGGTGGGCACCAAGGCAGCTTCTTCGGGACCTCACACCAGCCAGACATCTGATTTTGCGTGATGGTCCAGATCAGAATGGGCCCCAGGTGGGGCAGGCCCACAAAGATGGGCCCCTGAGGCCGCATTCACCTTAAAGAGGCAAAATCTGGGGATGCAGAGAACATGCTTACCCTCAGTCCCTTCCCTGGGTCTCCTTGTCTGTCTCCTCCTCCTAAGCTGCTGCCATTCCCAGGCTGAGCCCGTCTTTGGGATCTGGTCATGGAGGTCCTGCCATGCCCATTGTTCTGACTTCCATGGACTTATTTTCTGACTCATTTGGCTATGATTCCATTCTGGTAGCTGCTTCTGAGTGCAAGGCTTTCCTCCCTCTACGCGGATCTGAGATCAAGGGGTCAGGTTCACATTGATCGTCTTTTCAGCCTTCCAGAGTGGACAGCACTTGGCCAGGTCCACAGCAGGCACACGAGGACAGTATCTTCCCTAAGCTGATAGCTACCATCCTAGAAAGACTACATTCTGCAGGCAGAAGCCAGAGAGATGCTTGGAACCATTTCCAGTCCCCAAACGGGCCTGCTCATCTGCCCTGGCTTATCTCACTTGACCAGACTGAGACACTCAAGAGCGTACCCAGCCTGAGCTCTCGCCCGAATTCAAAAGCAGCCCCAACGAACACTTCTCTAAAGCCTTAGCGCTGGACTGTTCCTGAAGCCATGGGGATGCAGTTCCCTACACAATTCTGCTTTTGCCGAGGGTGGGATTGCAGACAAAAATGTCTAGATTTGCCTTGGTGTAACTCTCAAGGAAAGAACTGCCATGCTCATTGCGTATTGTATTTGCTGCATGCAGAGCGAGCTCCTTAGCCTAGGCCCCCAGCCCAAACCATTCTTCCTCTCTGCTCATATTTTGGGTCTACTTTCCATGTAATAGGATATGAAGGAAAATATCTGATTATTTTCAGTGTGCTAGCATGACTGTCTTTTTTTTTCTGTTAGCAAGAGCTACTTGTCCTGGGGACTGACCAGGATATCTTTTTGATAGCATCTCTATGCTCCTCACTGTCCGTTTGCTCAGCTTCTGTCTTCCTACCTTTCTCTCTCAGTTTTCCCTGTTTATCTAGTGTTGCCAGCCCTCGTGGCCTTTGTCCTCTTTTCTCCTGTCACCCGGTACTCCCATGCCCTCTTGTTCCCAGGTCTTACCCCTCTTAGCTTCGGCAGCACTCCTTCTAGGCCGGGTGTCTGATGGTATATGATATGTGCAAGGCAGAGGAGGGGAAGGGAGGGATGGGACGAAGGGTGGAGCAGGCTTTCCAGCTGCTCTGTTGTCCTCAGATGACAAGGGTGGTAACGATTCTGAGGAGTCCAGGTTGCTGCTTGTGTGTTCTCAAACAGTTCCTCTCAGCAGGGAATGTCCTCCTTCCCTCATCTAGATCCGTGTGTGTGTGTGTGTGTGTGTGTGTGTGTGTGTGCGTGCGTGCGTGCGTGCGTGCGTGCGTGCATGTGGTGTGCTGGGGATTGAACCCAGGACCTCGTGCCTGTGAAGATAGATCTCTACCATTGAGCTACATCCTCATCTCTACTAAACCCTTCCTGATGCCTGGTCTTCAGAAGGAGTCCCTTGGCCCTGCTATGACAGTTCAGGCCTGGCTCCAACCCTACTGGTGGACGTGGCCTCTGCATGGTATGAATGTACACTGTGTCTGTCCATGGAGGTGGGAGGGGCCCTCTGGATTTCTCCAGAGCCTTTCTGTAATCAGTGGGGTTCTCAAATAAGGCAAGCGCTTGCTAGCTTTGGAAATGAGCTCATCATCCATGAACACAGTTCCTGGTCACAGCCCTGACTGGCTTGACCTCAGGTTTGGAAGATCTTTCCCAAACTCCCAGTATTTTTTGCCTCCAAGGCAAAGGTAGAAGACAGGGGTGTGTGTGTGGGGGGGGGTGTGGTGGGGAACCTGGACAGGAGGAGACTGGTGCTTCCTGGAAGAGTCCTGCCTCCTGGTGTCCCTGGAGGGAAGTAGCAGAGCATGTCCCCCACTCCTGGCAAAGTACACTCTCCAGGGTGACTCAGATAGAGCTTTGTCCAACAAAGAAAGACACCTCCCCTCCCTGTGTCCTGTCAAAGTTCTGACTACCTTTGTCTTGCTTATCCTTTAGTCACAAAGTCTCTCCCAGGTTCATGATTCCTCTCCACCTGCTTTCTTGTGCTATCTCTCTAGGTGGGGAACTAAGCTCTCTGGGGGTGTCCCACTCTACCCAGGGGACAGGGGACAGGGGAGGATGTGGCAGTCAGGGACAAGAGGCTGGAGAACTACTAACTGGGATGAGAGCAGAGGAGTTGCTTCTTTATTTTTCTTATATTGGAGTGTGTGTGTATGCTTGTGCATGTGTGTGGGCTTGAACTCAAGGCCTAGGTACTGTCCTTGACCTTTTTTCCCCCTCAAGGCTAGTGGCCTTACCACTTGAGGCACAGCTCTACCTCCAGCTTATTTTTGGAGGGGTGGTAGTTTATTGAGAATAAGAGTCTCACAGCTCTTTCCTATGAGCTGGCTTTGAACTGTGATCCTTAGATTTCAGCCTCCTGAGTAGGTAAGTTTAAAGGTGTGAGCCACCAGTGTCTGGCCTGAGTTGTATTTTTACTTTGGTTGCACATAATACTTTCTGAGACACAGGATGATGTTTTGATACACATGTACATTTTAGATGGTCAAGTTAGGGAATTAACATGTTACCTCAAAAATTTCTCTCTCTGTCTCTTTCTGTGTCTCTCTGTGTGTGTCTCTCTCTCTGTCTCTGTCTCTGTCTGTCTGTCTGTCTGTCTGTCTGTCTGTCTCTCTCTCGCTCTCTCTCTCACTCTTTTCCACCAGTCCTGGGGCTTTAACTCAGGTCTCGGGCACTGTCTTTGGATACATTTTGCTCAAGGCTATCACTCTGCCACTTGAGTAAGAGCACCACTTCCAACTTTTTCTGTGTATGCGGTACCAAGTAATCGAACCCAGGGTAGAGTGCATGCTAGGTGAGCATTCTACCACTAGGCTACACTCCTGGCCCCCAAACTGTCATTTCTTAGTCACAGAACACAAAACTTACGGTTCTTATCAAACTGTAGCTTTGTATCCATTGACCAGTGTCTCTCCATCTCCTCCCCGGAGCCCCTTCCGGTCTGCTATCTGCACACTTCCATGTGTTTTGCAGTACCATTCACAAGAGTCAGAGTCAACGTCATGTGTTTATCATGGATAAAGAAATTGTGACATGTGATGTGTACGTGTGTACAATGGGATTCAGCCTTAAAAGGCAGAAAGGAAATCCTATCATCTGTGACATGTGTATTAAACTAGACACAGAAACACATACTGCAGACTGCATGATCTCACTTGTGGGCAGATTCTGAAGCAGTTGATCAGAGATAGAGAAAAAGAGGCAGAGAGGGAGGGAGGGAGAGAACGAGAGAGAGAGAGAGCGAGTGCGCCAGTGAGCAGCAGAGTGAAAGTCACGTGTTGGACGTGGGAGCTGATAACTTGGGCTGTGATATAGCTGGAGTTCAGCATAGTCCTCAGGTGCTTGCCCGGTCACAGTGATAACATTTACCATTCTATGGTAGGCACTTATTATCTATTACTTCAATAATGACAATCATTACTCCACGCAAGATAGATTTTTTTTTAATCTGCATTTAACAAAGAAGAGAATTAAGTAATGTGACCAAGTTGACTGGCCAGGGATCTGGTTGAGCATTTGGATCACTGAACTCTGCAGGCAGGCATTCTGCATTGAAACTGCATCTGTTTTGCTATGAGCTGGCCACCTCTTCTCTGTCAGGATGCCCCCAGAGCTGGGGAACAGAGGCAGACAGCAGTGGGCTTTTATTTCCGTGGTGTTTTATCTCCTAGGCACAGTTCTACTAGGCTTCATGCTGCTGACAAGAGCTCCCAGACGACAAATCAGCGCAGCCCCGAGTGCAGGGAGAGAAAACACCTCGAGGGGTGAAGCAGCTGTGGGTCCTTCCTGGTGTCAGCCGCACTGGTGAGCTGGGTCAGCGTGCTGAGGAGACCGTCGCTCTGTGTCCTGGTCTAGATACATGGGACCAGCTTCTTAGCGCTTCCGAGGCTGTGCCTGCAGAGTTAGGTTAAGACCTATTAAGACCCAGGAAAGACCTTCATCTTAACCAGACCCTAGCTGATGTGCACGAAGGTTATGGCTGGAGGAACTTTGATAGGGAGGGGTTGAAAGGTGCACCACCATCTTCCACTCCCTCTTCTCCTTTCCAGACACGTGCAGGTAAGCGGACTGACTGCCCAGCCTGGACTTCTCCCCACCCCTCTTTAGAGCTGTCCTGGGGCAGGACTCTGCCAGGAAGTACCTGGCCACGCCTGCCTGGAGATCCCGCCCACCTCCACTCTCCTGATGCCTGGGCCTGGCTGACCTCTCTCTGTTCCTGGACAAGCCAGCAGCCTCTGAGAGCACTTAGACAGCAAGGTGAGCACTCACTGTGGTGGGGGCAGCTGTGTGGGGGGTGGGCATTGTACAGGGGTTGTCTGGATGTCAGGAGAAAGAGCCAGGCCAGCTTCGCGTGGCTGGCTAGGTGTGGGGACCCTCTGCAGGAGGAAGGACTGTGTTGGTGGTTAGTTGGAGATAAGAGTATCATGCACCCTCCTGCCTGGGCTGGCTGGAGTCCGTTCTCAGCTGCCTGAGTCGAGAGGATTACAGGCCTGAGCCACTGGTGTTGGCTCCACTGTGGCACTTCTCATAGCCTGCATTGATATCTGGCAGTAGGTACTGGGGAAGCTGGGGATAGCCAGTGAGGTGGGGTGGTTAAGCTTCTGGGATGTGAGCTGAACTGGGCAGCTAGAGTCTGCCACTTTGTGCTGGAGAAGACAACTGTCTGGTGAGAGTGCCATCAACATCTAAAGGCCATCACTTTGGAAAAAATGCTACCTAGGATTGTCTGGGCTCTGGGGCAAGCAAGCTGGGGGAATGGCTGAGGAGTCAGCCATGGAGTTGGGAGATAACAATGGAAAGGTCACTGCACTATAAAGCCTTGTCAGCCCAACTCTGGTCCCTTTTCCTCTTAGAGTCAGGGAAGAACGAGGATGGAGTGAGGAGCTCTCGGCTTGGTCCCATGGGCAGGCGGGCTGGGGGACTGCTCCACCTGCTTTAGACCAGGTAAATGGGTGGGCTCAGGATGCGGCCAAGTGAGCTTTGCGAGCGATCATACCAACCTCTCCAGGATGGGAGGCCAGTCCAGGCAACAGGGCCCTGGGCAATGGAGGGGATGTGGCCTCTGGTCTCTCCAGGCCCCAGGAAGGTTGTTGCTATGGAAACAGCACAGGTTCCCACCTTTTAGTCCCTTTACCTGGCCCATCCCCTGCCACTAGGCCTTCATGGGTAGTGACTATGGCTTGTTCACAAACCATGGATATGTCTTTAGTTCCTTCTATTCCTTTTTACTTTATTTTTGGTCTATTTCTTGCCAACTTTATTTCCTCTAGAGGAAAGGAAGAAGGGGTGGGGAGATTAAGGAGGGATTCTGCAGGTTCTGGTCATTCCTGGGCATCCTTCCTCTCTGTCTTCAGTTGTACTTTTGGGCTCCATCCACACGCTGGGGAGGAAATGTAACTTCCTTATCTATGAAATGGAGACACAAATGACATCAATTCATAGGACTGTACGGGATGAGATAAACCATGTGGAATGCTTTTACACTGCTTCTGAGTAAAAGCTTTGTACACAATGTAATTACAAGAGCTATTAGCTGGGTTCTCTGGTGGCTCATGCCTACAATCCCAGCTACTCAGAGGCTGAGATCTGAGGATGGAGGTTCAAAGCCAGCCCAGGCAGGAAAATCTGTGTGATTCTTATCTTCAATTAATCACCAGAAAACTGGAAGTGGCACTGTGGCTCAGAGTAGTAGAATACTAGCCTTGAGTGAAAAAGCTCAGGGACAGTATCCAGGCCTGAGTTCAAGCCCATTATTGACCACAAAAAAATAAATAAAATAAAATAAAAACTTACCAGGGCGATGACTATGGAAGGACAAAAGAAATGGAAAGGGGCTTAAGGATAGTTTGCTGCTCGGCCCTACTCCTGCCAGCTCACCTGATTCAACTGCAGGCCCTGCAGGTGGCCTGGCTGGCGAACGCTGAGGCTCTAGCCATAAGGTTGGGCTTTTAAGGCAAAGGGAGCCATACTACCCCCAACTCGTACCCACATTTTCAGTGAGGACCTAGCATGGAGGGGTGTATCTACCCTAGTCAGGAAGGAGCTAAGAAGTGGTGTTGTCTTCATGGAAAGAAGGAGGGAAGAGGGTGGACAAAGCTCAGCTCTCCATGGCTGGAGAGATGAATGTAGGATGGGGGAGAGATGTGGTGGATGTCAGATGTCAGATGCTTCTCAGTGTAGACCCTGGTGAGACAACCAGTGGGACTTCCAAGGACTGTGAAGGAGGGCCTCTGATCTCAGCTGCCAATTTACAGAGTTCTGTTCTCTCTGCCTCTCCTTGAGGGCTGAATTAGACATTGTCTTTGGCAGGACTTAGCCTCCATGGTACCTGAGACAGGCCTGGTGCTCAGAGAGTGTTTGTTTAAGAAGTGTCTAATCAACAGTGTTTGAGGAGGGAGGGCAGGGGAGTGACCCAGCACGGAGTGTGAGGGCTGGGACGTCATGAGAAGGGGTTCAAGTAGAGAGACGAGGCGGGCAGGGAGAAATCAGAAAGAGCAGGGAGGGAAGGCCAAAGACGAGTGTATACCAAGTATGGGAGCTCAGTGACACCAGCAGAGTCTGGGGTGTTGGGAGTGGGAGGAGCTTGAGGCAGGGAAGAGGGAGGGGGCGGAAGTGAACGCAGGCATTTGTAGGAGTGGCTGCAGAAAAGTTCAATGTGTGGCCACGCAGAGAGGCAGTCAAGCATGCAACCAGAGCATGCTTTGGCCTTGCCTCATTCCAGATGCCCTGCAGGCCCCTGCCTTTTCCTTTTTCTGCTTTGAAGTTTTGTTACTGGTGTTGTATTGTGTGTCTGGTGTTGTATTGTGTGTCGTCCTGTAGGCTGTCTTTGGACCTTTCTGGCCAGAGAGGCATAAATAAATACACGTTTGGACAGCACTTTATTGTCAGAAAATGTCTTTGTCAGAAAATGTCTTCCATCCTTATAATATCTGAAAGATTTATATT
This sequence comes from Megascapheus bottae, assembly GCF_031878675.1. NCBI lineage: Eukaryota > Metazoa > Chordata > Mammalia > Rodentia > Geomyidae > Megascapheus > Megascapheus bottae. The sequence continues at coordinate 8,503,653 of NC_143530.1, forward strand.
TCCCTTCTACCTTTTTTTTTTTCTGGTGCCAGTACCAGGGTTTGAACTCTTGTACTCCTGTTTGGTCTTTTTGCTCAAGATTGGTGCTCTCCCACTTGAGCCTCTACTTCTGGCTTTTTGCTGGTTAATTGGATATAAGAGTCTCATAGACGTTACTGCTCTGGCTGGCATTGAGCTGAGGCTCAGCTCTCAGCCTCCAGAGTAGCTAGGATTACAGGCATGAACACGGCTACCTAGCTTCTTTTCACTTTTGTTGTTGTCATCATCGATCGTGGGGCTTGGGCACTGTCCCTGAGCTCTTCAACTCAAGGCTACCTCTCTGCTACTTGAGCCACAGTGCCACTTCTGGTTTCCTGGTGGTTAATTAGAGATAAGAGTCTCATAGACATTTTGTGTCTGGGCTGGCTTTGAACCATGATCCTCGGATCTCAGCCTCCTGAGATTATAATCATGAGCCACCAGCGCTTAGCTCTTTTCACTGTTAAGAGCTTCAGAAAGATGGAACGTCCATACAAAACACATGCTGGATGTGAAAATTCAACTAGTAATAAATTCAAATAAAGCCAATAAAGGGAATCTAGTACTTGTTCATGCCTCTGGTCCTCTTACTTTGTGTTGTCTCAGTGGGGAGCAGTGGGAAGGAAAGAGATTGGAGCATGGCCTCCTGGACCTACACTAAGGGAAGTTGTCCCTTAGTGTCCTTAGAGACAACTGAGCATTTGGGTTCAGCAGGTCGTGGGTGAAGAGTGCCTAGGTCCATGTAAAATACACGTGGACTTCAAAGATGTGATCCACCATGGATGAAACTTCACTCATCAGTTTTTATCTGTTGTCTGCTGAAATAACATTTTGTATACAATGCATCCAATACAAATATTACTATTATTAAAATGTCTCCTGTTCCCTTTCCTTTTACAATGTGTGCCCTAGAAGGCATACAATTACATATTTGATTTGCATTGTATTTCATCACATACTACTAGTCCATATCCTTCTCTGCACAATTAGATTCACACACATGTACACACACATTCATATGTGTGTGTCTATACCTCTACTACTTTTGTGTGTGTGTGTGTGTGTGTGTGTGTGTGTGTGTGTGTGTGTGTGTGGCTTGGGATCAAACCCAGAGCTATTTTCATAAGCTCCGGCCTATATTTATTTATTTTTACATCAATGAGGTTACCAGGTATCTCTTTGCCTTTTGTTTTTATTCACCTACTGATTTTGCTGTATCAGCATTTGTAGATCAAGGTCGACATTGTATTTTGTTTTTGAGGCAGGGTCTCACTATGTGGCCCAGGCCGGCCTCAAACTCACGACCCTTCTGCCTCCGCCACCAGAGCGCTGGGTTTAAGGTATGTATCATGATGCTGAGCTTAAAGATGGATACTTGGGCAGGTAAAGAAATTGATTTACATTAAGCATATGATAAGCTTACTCAGCACCAATACAAGATGGTATTTGAACTCATCCTTTAGATCCAAACACAGCTTCTTTCTTATTCGGAATTTTACTAGGGTGTACTGAGTGACAGGAAACCATTGGCATGTTCTCTTTTTGTGTTTGCTTTTTGGATACAAGGTCTCACTGTATAGCCTAGGCTGGCCTTGAATTCCAGATCCTCCTACCTCAGCCCCCTAGACCTACGGGTAATGGTGTTCCCATTATGCCTTTATCTGGAAGGTTCTTGAGAGAGTGGGAGAAAAGAAAGAGGAAGACTTTCTCATCACTCAGCCCCACTGGAGCCAAGCTTACAAAAGCCTGACTTGACTTTAATCCTTTCTCCCCAGGCCCCGGGCCTTGGCTGGCCCTCGGGTGCAGGAGAGCCGGCAGCATCCAGTGACCAAGCGGATGTGCCCCCAGGAGAGTTTCTTCCAACCCTCCCAGTTCCTCCTGCTGGTGGGGGTCCCAGTGGCAAGTGGCCTCCTTCTGCTCAAGTGTCTTCATTGGCATTGTTCTCGGTGGCTGCCGGGAGCCTGCTGGAAGTCAGATGGTCAAGTGGAGGCCATGTCACAGCCCACCCCGCTATCAGAAGATGAGATCCCAAGAGAGTGCCCACCCCCCACGCTGCCTGAGGTGGCCGCCTTCTACCAGGAGCTGCACACGCCCACTCAGGGCCGTACAGTCACTCGCCAGCTGATGCACAAGCTTCTGGTATTTTCTGCCCGAGAGGTAGATCACCGTGGTGGCTGTCTGATCCTCCAGGACACTGGCATCTCCCTGCTCATCCCGCCAGGTATGCATTCCTGATCCTCTGTCCTGGTGGAGTCCCTCAGGTTCACATTGGGGTGCCATAACTGAGGGGGATCATTCGGAGACGTCCCTGTAGTGTCTGCAAATCGCTTATATCTCTCATAGAACTTAATGGTTCCAGAGATGGGCATATCCTACCTCCTTTAGGACAGCTTCCTGGTAGGAAAAGTGCTTTGGTCTAATGACTCAGTGTGCTGTGTTGATTTTCCAGTTCAGGCGGGAAGAGCCCATTTCACAAGTTCAAGCAAGACATGGCATGGCCTCATGGTGACCTGGAAAGGGAAGGAGGGTGTAGCTCAGGCCTGCACCCCAAGTTGGCTCACGGGAGCCCTGTTTTCATTCCATACTAACTCCAGCTGCTCCACTGGGGACCCTCTTTCCTTCTGGGCTTCCATCCCACCTCCTTGTCTTAGCTAAGTGGGGTTCCTACTCATCAGACCGGATCTGAGCCCTCTGTCTCCCCAGGTGCCGTGGCCGTGGGTCGTCAGGAGCGGGTGTCACTGATCTTGGTGTGGGACCTGACAGATGCTCCCGCATTGTCCCCATCGCAGGGGCTGGTGAGCCCTGTGGTGGCCTGTGGCCCCCATGGGGCCTCCTTCCTGAAGCCCTGCACCCTCACCTTCAAGCACTGTGCCCAGCAGCCCAGCCATGTCTGCACCTACAGCAGCAACACCACCCTGCTGGATGCCAAGGCCTGGAGGCCCCTGGGCCGGCCGGGGGCCCACAGCTCCAGGGACGAGTGCCGTGTCCCACTCTCCCACTTCAGGTAGGCCCGAGTCCTTGGGCCTCTCATGATCCTGAGCCCTCCCTCATGCCATCTGTCCAGATCCTTTTCTCTGTCTCATCTCTTTGGATAGAACCACTACTTTATCTGTCCTACATGGCCTGCAGCCCCTTACGCCCTGAGGCCCTCTCCAGGCTCTCTGTCCTGAGGTGCATGGCAGCCTGTTTTACCCGCCGAGATGTGCTTGACTCTGTCTAGGGTTGCTTCCTATCCTCATATCTTTCCCCTTCTCCCTGCTGTTGTCTCTGCTGCAGTCCGCTGATGAGACTGTCTAGGGGAAGTTTGTCCCATTGGATCCTTTATCATGTGTGCTCCCTCCATCCCTTTGACATTCTAGGTCCTTAGGCACTGTGGCCCCCTTCTTGCCTTCCATTACGAGAGCAGAGCTGTACGTGGGATCCTGAGCCCCCTCTTCCTAGCCGGAGAGCACCTGTTGGCTTTTCTTCCCCAGTCACGGGCACTGTGCCATGCTCTCTTCTTGACCATCTAGCTGTACCTTCTCCCAGGCCCTCCCTCTCAGTGCCTCTGGGGTGGTGTTCCAGTTTGCACTCAGATGACAGATGGGGGCCTGGTGGTAGGTGTGCTGGGGTCTCTGCCACTCTCTCTCTCTCCACAGCCTCTACACCTGTGTGCTGGAGGCGCCTGTGGGCCAGGCCCCCCGCAAATGGCTGCAGCTGGCTGTGTTCTGTTCCTCACTGGCACCAGGGCAGACACACCTGCAGCTGCGGGTCTACTTCCTGAACAACACGCCCTGTGCCTTGCAGTGGGCCATGGCCAACGAGAAGCCTCACGGTGGGCGTCTGCGCGGACCCTGCCAGCTCTTTGACTTCACAGGGGCCAGGGGCGACCAGTGCCTGAAGCTCAAGTATATCTCTGAGGGTGAGGGAGGGGGCTCCAGGGGACAGGGAAATAGGGAGACCATGAGAAAGACTGGCTCAGCACTTCCCATTGGGCTGGAAGTCCAGGACTCCTCAGTTTCTTTCTGGGACTCCTGGGCTGGAAGTAATTTCAAGGAGACCCTTGACCTCTGTAGCTTCCTCCAGAAGCCCCCTAAGGCTTTGCCCACTTCCTTCCTCTGCTGCCCCCTCAGCCTTGCCACCTGCTCCAAGGCAGGGTAACAGGAGGTGGGCAGAGAGGGGCTGTGGGAGCAGGAAGCTAGGGGAGCTTTGCTCTTCTGTCTACCCTCATCTCCTAATGGTGGGGGCAGGATGGGTAGCATTGCCCACACACTGCCTTGTGTGGTTGTGGACAGGGCACATGGAGTAGGGGGTGGAGGAGGAGAGGGAGGTTGTAGGGAGGGTGCTGGCCTGTGTGCTGTATGTGTGTGTGTGTGTTAGACAATCAGGATGGCCTTGGGGCTCCCACAAAGGCTCCGGGAATTTCCATTCACTCGAGCCCCTCCTGCTTCCCATGTCCTCATGTCTCATGGAAGGTCGCCACTTCTGAGGCCCTCTGCTCTCCATCCCTCTCCAGGTTGGGAAAATGTGGATGACAGCAGTTGTCAGCTGGTTCCCCACCTCCACATCTGGCATGGAAAGTGCCCCTTCCGCTCCTTTTGCTTCCGGAGAAAAGTAGGTAAGCAGAAGCTCCTTGCCTTCTTTTCTGCCTCCCTTCCCCTCCCGTGGTCCCCTCCCCCAAGCCCAGATGCTCTGCAGTCCAGCCCCAGGTTGTGCACACAGACTCACTCTAAAAGGGGAGGGACTGCAGCAGATCTTTTCAGGGAGACAGGAAGATGCCCTGGGTTGCAACTTCAGAGCCCTCACTCCTTGCTGTAGAGTTCCTTTGATTCCTTCTGCACTCAACCCTTAGTCATCTCTTACCTTCCACTCCCCCACCTTCCCGTTGTAGCCAATGACATCGAGGACTGCTCTGCACTAACTAATGAGATCATTGTCACCATGCACACCTTCCAAGACGTGAGTTGTGCTGAGGGGAGGGGCAGAGTCTATAGTAGTCCTTGGCCAGGTGGTCCAGGGCATTGCTCTGGCCCAGCCAGTCTGGTTGAATCACAGAGGTAGGTGAAGAAGACATTCTTCACATTGGCTCTCTGAGGGTCTTAGCATCTGTCTCCAAGTTATCCCACAGGCTTCCCTGTTTTTGTCCATGGATCCATGTAGCATGAGGTTGAAAGCATTCAACCTTACATTTGACCCCATCTCCCAACTCAAGGGAACTAGGGCATCAAGGAGATTTGGTCTCTACCTAGGCCAACCATCTCAACCTGAGAGCCAATGCTTGGCATCTACAGTGGCGGGGGGGTGGGTCCCCAGGATGGGAGTTAGGTGACTCACCCTCCTGCCTACAAGATTCTTTAGGGGGACCATGGTAGCGTTTTAATGGAAGGCAGTCAGCTATCCTCATATTGCCACCTGGAGTGGAAAAGTTGGGGTGGAAGGAAGGGAGCCCTAAGGCCCCAGTAGAATATTTATCATTGCATGAAGAACCCCATCCGTCCATCTAGAACTTCTCTTGGTAACTTAAACTATACCACATGCTGCTTGGTCTTCATTGCTCCAGTTCCTAAAGAAACTAGTAGATACACTTAAGGTTGGGTGTGGAGTTCTAGGGTCAGGGATGCAGAGGGTCGAGGGCCTGGTGAAGTGGAGATGTGAGGAATAGAGCTAGGCCTGTGGCTCGTACTTAGGGCCTGGTCCTCTGACCCACTGTGTCTGTTCTGCTTTTGACTCAGGGTTTGGAAACTAAGTACATGGAAATCCTCAGATTCCAGGCTTCAGAGGAGGAATACTGGGCCACGCCACCCTCTGTGTCCCAGCCACCCCCCTGCAATAGGTGAGGTGAGGTGAGGTAATGGGTGTCTGGGAGATGCCTGGGGTTCCTGTACCAGCACCCACAGGCCAAATAAAGCCCTGGGGTGAAGGGGGAGGCCTGGGATAGGCAGAGTGGGACTCTTTGGTCCTTCCCTGAATGAACAGCCTCCCTCCCCTCTTCCCCCCAACCCCAGGCTGCCCCCAGAGCTCTTTGAGCAGCTGCAGATGTTGTTGGAGCCATATAGCATCACGGGAAATGACTGGCGTCGACTGGCATCCCACCTGGGGCTCTGTGGCATGAAAATCCGGTAAGGAGGGTGAGATTGGAGGGGGGTGGAAGTATGGGGGGGGCTAGCATGGGTGGGCTGGACCCACTTCAGAACATTTCAGATGATTTAAAAGTTAGACAATGGCTGCTCCACATTCTAGTCCCTGAAAACGGCAGCTCTTTCCATGGATTGCTCTGTCTTCAGCAGCTAGGGTGATGCTTACCTGGCCTGTGGCAGGTGCTCTGTAAATAGTCAAGAACAAATCAATTACAGGTTACTAGTGAATGCTGGCCATGCAGCAGTCTGAGTATGACAGTAGCTTACCTGATGATGTGTGAAAGCTTGTAGCTGGTAGCTTACCTGATGATGTGTGAAAGCTTGTAGCTGGGTACCTAGGCCCATGTTAACTCAGTGAATGTCAGCAGTCATGGTGCCCTGTAGCTATGGCCCCTGCCAAGAACTGACCAAGGATGTGTTTGGAGCAGTAAGTAGGTTAAGATAGAAACCATGTCTTATAGCAACAGCTTCCTCATTGGTGGGCAGGATTTCCAGGGAGGAGGGCAATCAGGGGGCTTGGATGAGGAGGGAGGGTGTTTGAAGTGGAAGAGAAAAACTCTATTAGAAAGCCTAGTGCTGGAAAAAACCTGTGGGGTCCTCTTATATAAAACTTGGGCTTGGTTAAGAGGAAACAGGCCTGGAGAGAAATAGGAGCCAGAGAGGTTGCTGGAACAGTTTCCCCTCCTCCTTCTCTTCCTCTCTCCCTCCCTCTCTTCCCCCCTCTCTCTTCTCTCTCTCCCTCTCTTCTCTCTCCCTCTCTTCCTCTTTCTCTCTTCTCTCCCTCTTCCCCTCTGTCCCTCTCTCCTTCTCTCCTACTCTCCCTCTCTCCGTCCCTTCCTCCCTCTATCCCTTCTTCCCTCCCTCCCTCCTCTCTCCTCTTGGAACTTGAACTCAGGGCCTGATCACTGCCTATGTGCTTTTGGATTCAAGGCTAGCACTTTCCTCTTGAGCCACAGTTCAACTTCCAGCTTTTTGGTAGTGAATTGGAGCCAGTCTCATGGACTTTCCTGCCAGGGCTGGCTTTGCACTGTGACCCTCGGATCTTAGCCTCCTGAGTAGGTAGGATTGCAGTGTGAGCCACCAGCCCTGGCCAGCCCCCCTAGAAGGCCTGGGTGTCTGGGAAGGCAGGTGAGAGCAGATAGAGGACCACAGCGGGAGTGGGGCCCCCATGCAGGGCACACAGAAGAGAGGGAGCCCTCCCTGCTGTCTCCTCCCTCTGGGCTAGGTTCCTGTCTTGCCAGCGCAGCCCCGCGGCGGCCATCCTGGAGCTGTTCGAGGAGCAGAACGGCAGCCTGCAGGAGCTGCACGACCTCATGACGGCCATGGAGCGGCTGGACTGCGCCTCGGCCATCCAGAACTACCTGGGCCGGGTGCCCTGTGGAGGCCGAGTCCAGGAGAACCGGGGCCTGGAGCTGGATGAGAAGCTCTGAGAGCCCTGGGGCAGCGCTAGGACCCCCAGCTCCACGGGATCAGAGGGTGGATCAATCAGGTGGACCGGTGGTGCTTGGGGCTTCAGCCAGGCCCGGAGTCTGCAGCTGCCCAAGTTGCCTGGACTGCCTGTCCACCTTCGAACTTGGGCCTGGGTGCAGTTTTCCCCGTGGCCGTTAGGAGGCGCGGGAGCCCGGGGATGGTCACAGCCCAGCCTGCATCTGGACAGAGCTCCACTTCATAGACTAGGGTGGTCTGTTTGGTGCCCTGTCGAGTGGCCTGCCCGCATTCCTTGGCATCTGCAGTCCACAAGTATTCATCAAGCTCTTAGGTCCCAGCACTGGGCTAGAATCATGGGGGAACACCAGATTATTTGAACCAGGGCCCTAGAGCCTCGACAAGCAATTGCCTAGAAGGGATGAAGATGCACTCATATGAGCCATGAACAACCCGGACCCACATCCCTATATCTATCCCCTTCCTCAAGGTTAGGGGTAGGAGCTTGGAGAGCTTGGTGAGCTTGGAGGTGTGCTCTCTTTCGGAATTGAGAAAGGAGAGAGCTGAGTCCTGGCTGGGACAAAGAAAAGGCTCCAGGGAGAATGTTGGGAGGGACATGGGGGTGGGCTCAGGGGAGGGTGTGTGTGTGTGTGTGTGTGTGTGTGATTGCCCACAGGAGCCACAAGTGAATGTGGGAGACAGGAAGGCGCCCGCCCGATGGGTGTGAGGGAGATGGCAGCACATGCAAGGCCAGATCCAGAGATAGGCACATGTACCTGGAGCACATATCTCTATCTGCTCCACCTCTATCTCCTATGCTTGTGCTCATGCCTTGTTTTCCCTCTCCCACAAAGCATTAAAACAGAAGAGAAACCTCAAAAATTAGTGTTCTTGTATCATCTCCAATGTGATCTATTGGGGTTTGAATTCAGGGCCCCCAGACTTGTTCAGCTGGTGCTCTAATACTTGAGTCATACCTCTAGTCTTCCTTTTTGCTAGTTGTTTTAGAGATGGAGTCTTGTGGACTTTTCTGCCTGGCATGGCTTTAAATTTTGGTCCTCAGCATCTTGGCCTCCTGTGTGGTTAGTGTAAACCTGGGCCCAGCAAACTGTGTGAGATTTAAGTCTCTGATTGCCTTTTCCTCTGTTTTCTGACACGGCTCCATCTCTGAACCCTGTGCCAATAGCTATCATGTTGTCTCTATCTAGTTACAGTGCCCTGTATTTGCCTGTTTCTTTCTTTATTTGAAATCCTCAGTCATTTCCCTCAGGCAAAACCAGTGTCATATATTGAAAGAGCCCAGGTTACCCTAGGAATGCAGAGGTGGGATATTTACCTATGGATTAAGATACAGTTTAGCCTCAGGACATAAAGAATAGGGATTAAAGAGCACCCCACTCAGACACTTATTTAGCACCTACTGTGTGTCAGGCACTGTACACAAAAGACAGGAATAGGCCGGATCCTGAACGGAAAACAAATGGCTGCCCTCAACCTAGAGCAATGCTTTTGCCCCCACACAGGTGCTGTTCATTTGTCCAAGGGCAGGCAGTCTCTCTGGCAATGTTAGCAATTCACTTCTGTATTTAATTAAAAATATTAATGCATTTTTAAAGGATGGGCAATATTGTATAGTAAAATATGAAAATTGCTTTTCTTTGTCACTAGCCCTATTTTGCTTAGATTGGTCAGTTTGGATGTGGGTATGAATGGTTTTATGTGGAAAATTATACCTGTGGGGGTGAGTTGGAGGGAAGCACTTTGTGCGTTGCTATTCCAGTATGAAAATTACCCAGTATGGTACCAGGCTTCATTTCCCTTTCCATTAGAAGTAAGCCTTCTCAGAGAGTTCTTTCCTCTCTTCCTTCTCCTCCAGCCTCAACTGTCCGCCGTCACCCCCCTCCCTTTGCTTATTCCCTCCCACCAGGGGCTGATGGTCACTCTGGGTGGGGGTCTTGACCTTTTCAGTTACTTAGCCAAGGATTCAGCCATTCTCCTCCATAGTCCTGGGCTGTGATCTCATGGCTCTTTCATGCCCTTCACAACAAATACCTCTGTGTACTCCTCTCTACCCTGCAATTGTGAACAGAGCATAGCATTCCTGTAAAGTATTAGAATGCTTTCTGGTCCCCATCTGGTTTCTCAAAGCATTCCCAGGACTGGCAAAGGGAGGCTCAGAAGCCCAAGGGTAGGTGCAGGCCATGGTATGGGAAGTGGGGGACCCTTCCTTTCTCAAGGCAAACCCAACTGGCATGTGCTTAATGATGCTGAAAGCCTAAAGGATGACATCCAGTGGTGGTCAGGAGACCTGGTACACAGTTGTGGATCCGGGGTGGACTAAAATGGCTCTCACCTGTCTGGGCTGCAATCCCTTCAGCTTCAGGATAAAGCAGTCACACCTGAGGTACACCAAGATCCTCCTTCCAGTCCATAGACCAAACGCAATATGACTGATTGCTGCCTGTGGTCTCTCTAACAGCTCTTTCCCTAGTAGGGTACCTGCCTCCTCCCTAGGAACAGAGTCATGACTCTTCTGACTGCCATAGAGGCTCCCCCTGCTGGTTAGAGCCCAGGGTGGGGCAGGGGCTGTGCAAGTCAGGTGTGGTCTAGGTCTGCAGACTGAGAGCTTTCTGTGCCCAGAGATCCCCTAGTCCTCAGCATACCTCTGAGTGGCATTCAGATCCGCAATGTTCAATAGACACATGTCAAAGGCCACATAGAGGAATTTTCATTTTTCTAGAGGTCACGTCAAGAAAAGGTAAAAAGAAAGAGGTGACATCAATTTGAATAATATATTTGGTTCAACCTAATATATCCAACATATTATAATATTCATCTATAATTGCTAAAAAATTAATGCTCTCTTAAAAACATTTCATGTTGGGTACAACTTCATTTGTATGCTGCTACAGTTTGGTTCTGAAATGTCCCACATTGATGAATTGGCTCTTCAATGCCTCCTCCTGCTCCATGGGCCTTTTTGTACTTCAGAAGCTACAGACAAACTCTATTTCCAGACTCCTTAGGAAATTAGATATGCTTATATTCTTCCAACCAGATAAACTTGGGTGGGGCTTTGATTTAGAATTGTAATAATGTGTTCATATGTGTGTACGGCTGGGGTGTTGAATAGACTACTAAGCTGGTGTTTACTTTGAAGAGCTAGCAGTGTGCCCTAGAGTACAATCAATCCTTCAACTTTTCCCATGATTGTGACCCATTGAGGTTTCTCCATATATTGTTTTCGCTTAAACTAGATAGCTGGAGACTATAGAGTGCCCCACAAACACATTGCCCACTGTGCCAATGAGTCTTTCTCTGAACTAACTGTCCTTTATTCTGTATCATATCCTTCTTCTCTGGCCAGTGTTAAGAGGGTCTGTGGTATGAAGGGGCTTTGACGAGACCTGTCCTCCTTATTCATCCTAACACAGGCAGACTTACTCATCTGCTCAGCACACATTTCACTGCTTACTTTGTGCTTAGAATCATAGTGAGCTTCTTTTTTTTTTAAATCTTGAGGTAATCTCTTTCCTGCTGGCTTTAATCCAATTTACACTAGTTTTCTTGTTGGTGGAGATGTGTTAGCTTCTGGCCACCAAAAAAAGCAAACATGAATTCTAGCTGTTTAGTGTCCTCTTGCTCAAGGACACAAATATGTTTAGTGTTAGTTATCAAGCTTCAGGGGATTCAGATTCCAAACATAGTAGGAAAGACTTAGAAAATGAAGGATGGAGCTGGGTGCTGGTAGCTCACGCCTGTAACCCTAGCTATTCAGGAGGCTGAGATCTGAGGATTGAGGTGTGAAACCAGTCTGGGCAGAGAAATCATGAAACTCATCTCCAGTGAACCACCAGAAAATGAGAAGTGGAGATGTGGCTCAAAATGATAGAGGGCTAACCTTGAGCAAAAGAGCTCAGGGATAGTGCCCAAATACTGAGTTCAAGCTCCATTGCTGACTGGAAAAAAAAAGATGCTGAAGAGGTTGAACAAAGGATCATAGCAGAGTTCTTTTTTTCTTTATTTTATTTTTTATTGTCGGGGTAATGTATAGAGGGGTTACAGTTACATTTGCCAGATAGTAGGTGAATTACTTCTCACACATTGATACTCCTTCTCATGTTTTTGTCCCCATTTCCCTCCCCTTCTCCCTCCCAATTATCTAGTTTTTCCCCCTTCCCTTTCTTATTTCAAATAATCAAATAAATGTATACACAATATACCAGGTAACAAAGTCAGATATAGTAACAATATGAGATTAGCCAAAAGAGAAGAGAAATAACATAATACATTAGGAACAACAATCACACAAGATGAAGTTCTTGTTTCCATATCCTAGAGATCCTTTCATTTAGTCTCATCCTATATGACCTTATGTACCTAGGTTTTGTGCTATTGTAATCCTCTGCTAGGAGAGTCATAGATGTGTACTAATTATTACAAATTAGGGAAAGCATTGAGCCTATGTTCCTTTGGGTTTGGCTTACTTCACTTAATATGATTTTTACCAAGTCTTTCCATTTTCTTACGAATGGAGCATTGTCATTCTTTCTGATGGCTGCATAGAAATTGTGTATAAGTACCACATCTTCTTGATCCAGTCATCTACTGAGGGGCATCTGGGTTGGTTCCATATCTTTGCCATGGTAAATAGCGTAGCAGAGTTCTTTAGTGAAATGCAGAACAAGACATGGCTTGTGAAAGCGTTCAATTCCTGATTGTTCTGTTCTTGGGATTTTTAGACAAATATAAAGTAAAGATACAATAAAGGAGACTTAGAGGCATTGGTTGCCTCAGAAATTCTTTGTACTAGAACTTGAACTCAGGCTCTCCTGCTCTCACTTAGAATTTTTGCCCAAGACAGGTGCTCTAACATGTGTCTCCACTTCTAGTTTTTCTCTGGCTGACTGGTGATAAGAGTCTCTTGGATTTGTCCATCCCAGCTGGCTTCAAACTGCAGTCCCCAGAGCTCAGCCTCCGTGGGCAGTTAGGAATCCAGTTATGAGCCTCTGTGCTCAGTTGGGAACAACATTCTTATCTGTGCACCCACCCATGGGTTCCTCTGAGTCAGACGCTCATGGTCTCTGTGGGACAGGATTCGGAGCAGTTTTTGGTCCAGGGGCTCTCAGGAGGCCTCCATCATTTGAAGGTTTGTCTGGTGACCCCTGCACGTGGCCATCCAACCAGTTGCAGAGGACTCAGTATCTCTCCACGTGGCACTCTCAACAGGATTTCCTGAAAGTCCTGGCAGTGTGGTGCTGTTATTCATTCCTAGATGTTCTGTTGGGGGTAAAAAACAGCTGTGCGCTCTCAGGCTTGGAACTGTTCTCTGCCAGGCAAGTCAACATCCTTCCTCTCAAGTTGTTTGTGAGTAGAGGAGGTTCGCCTTATTTATGCATTTTTGTTTCCCAATCTGATGTTTTAGAGATATGGTGCACATTGTGTGATTGCTAAATGGAGCTAAGTAGCATACTCATCCCATCACGTACTTATTTCTTATGGCAAGAACCCTTAAAATACCAGCTTTCAGCAGTTTCCAAGAACACACCACATGATTGTTACGAACTATGCTAAGGGAAGACTTAATGTTGATCTTTGGTCACTCCCAACTGCAGCTGCTTAGAGCGGGGTTGTAGAAAGCCTTAGAGTGGTGCCATTTCATTCTCTTGCTTGGAGTCTGGTGAATTCACAGGGCATCTTGGCAGTTGTTTCTCAATGGGGCCCCTCAGAACTGGATGCAGTGGCCCCATTTCACAGGCAAGGAGACTGAGGCCTGAGGACAGCAAATGCACATCAGACAGGTTTGGGCTTTCAACTGGAGCTTTCCCTTCACTGACTGTGTGACCTTGAGTGAGTTGCTCAAAATTCTTCTGCCTTCATTTCTATAAAATGGGTAAACTACAGTGCCACAGTAGTGGTACCCTCTTTGGGATGACCAAGGGTTAAATAGGACAGTGTATCTGAAGTACTTAGCATAGCACCTGGCACTTAATAAGCACTCAGCCAAAGTGGGCTGCTGTAATGAATGTGCATGCTGACTACGACACATTATGTACTGGAGTAATTTTCACAGTGTGTTGGATTTTCCTCACCAGTGAATATACTCCCCGGAGCTTGGAAACCAGAGGATAACCCCCCCTCTCGCCCACTTCCTTCTAGCTCCTGCTTCCCTGGCGTTTGCCTCTTCTTCCTCGACACCCCAGGTAGCTGTTATGCAATGGCGATGTTTGTAGAATACAAGGTTCTTGCACAGCTCCAATTTGCTGGAGACCGTCAAGGAAGTACTTCATAAGTCTTTAGAAATCGAAGGTTGAGTTATCTTTGGGGGTCCATGGCTGTGTGTATGGACGTACATGCACACACACAAACGTGCACTGTCTGTCTATCCTGGCAAGATTCTTGCAACTCATCTTTAGAAACACAGTCCCCTTGGACAAGGCGATCTAATATCTTTCCAAAGGGAATCTGAGGGGTGGGCTGTATGAGTACCCCTAGTTCTAAAGTAACTCTCAAGATGTGACAGTCTCTCGGGGCTTCCTGACCACTCTGTATCCATTATGTCCCTGGACTCTTTCCTCTGGTGAACTGAGGCTGGGAGGGTCAATGACCTTTCCATGTCAAAACCAGCCCTAGCCTCTCTAAAGCTGGGATCGGGATGTCACTGAATAAATCTCCCCAACTCCAATTCCAGTCCCCAACCCCACGCTTCATATCTGCTCCAGCCCCCAAACCTAATACAGCTAAACTTCAGGGTGGAGTCTCACATCTCCATTCGTTCCCTATTAAATCCCACTTTATCTGAGAGAGGTCTTGCTCTACCTCTATGGCTAAATTATTTATCAGTCAGATAGCCATTACTTAGGGCTATCAAATCCCTGGCATCCTGCAAGGGAGTGTGGAAGAGGCCAGCTGTCCACCAGAACATAGTTTCCCTCCTTTCTCTATAAAAGACTTATACCAAGTTGCATATGATTACAGGCACTAATTACTTTAGTGCAGGCCTACATCTCAGCACCCTGGAAGCTAAGGCAGGAAGATCATGACTTGAAGATCAGCCTGGGCTATATAGAAAAATCTTGTGTTGGAAAAACAAAATCACACAGCACATTCTCAGCCTGTCCAGTTGTGTTGCTGTTCAGTGAGTCCATGTGACAAAGTTCTATCCCCAGCATGTGAGCGGAGGAATGCAGGAGATTTCTAGGCTCAGCGATTCTGTTAGCCACCAGGACCCTTCAAGTTGCCTTGCTACCCTCCATGGGCTGCAAAGGGCCTTGGCAATGACGCAGTGCTATAGTTTGGATATGAACTGTCATTGTTGGAGGCTGGGTCCTCACTCAGTAGGCACTATTTTGTGAGGTTCTAGAAACTTTGGGAGGTGATTCCTATTCGGAGGAAGTGGGGTCACAGGACGTGTGTCCTTGGGAGATATATCCTGAGCTTTGCTTTCCTTCCTTCCTTCCTTCCTTCCTTCCTTCCTTCCTTCCTCCCTCCTCCCCTCCCTTTCTCCTCTCTTCTACACCCCCTCCCTAATTCTCCTCTCCATCTCTGATCTTTCTACTTCCCGTTTGCCATGAGGGAAGTACCATCTGCCACGTGCTCCTACCTCCATGATCTTCTGCCTTACCATCCACTCAGAATCTACAGAACCGAGGACTATGGATTGAACCATGAGCCTCTTCTTCCCCCTCCATGTTGTTTGCATCAAGATAAACGCTGACATCTTCATTCAGTGCCATCAGCTCACCCATCTTCCATCAGGTAGAAGACGGTGGTGTCTTTGAGGATAGCAGAACCCCAGATGTGAAGAATCTGAGACCTTGATTCTCTTCTAGAAGCAGAGCTGCCTGCCAACCAGAAGACTCTTTGGATCTCATGAGAGAAAACAACACTTCGAATATCTTTAAGCCACTGGGTTATTGTCAGGTCTTACTGTTCCAGCAGCTTCTCTATCTAGATTAGACAAGTTTACCCACAGGGCTGGCAAATGGTAAATGCTCAGTAAATGTTAGCTCTTGCTATGACTATTTGCCTTTCCCAAGCTTGTGTTCATCACTAAGCCTTTCAGTGGAGAATTCAGTGGAGCCATTTTCTCAAGGGCTGTTCAGCACAGGTGCTGCCCTGCTTTGGTACCCAAGCAAGTCTTGCTTTTCTTCTGTGTGAAATGCAAAGCCACCTCAGGCAGGGGAGTCCTGGTGAACTGGCTAAAGGTTTGCCAATATCAAAAGGCCTTAGGATGACAGGTGAGTAGCCAGTGCACTTTACCAGATTCACCAGAAGTTGTGAAAAGAGTACAAGTTCCTCAAGTCTTCTCCGGAAGGTGGCTTCACCTATAGATGGAGGCTATCTTCCTGCTGCATTGTGAAAGGTGGAAAATGGACATGAGACAATTCAAGTCCATAGACCCCAGGTCTTCTTCTTCAGCTTTTCTAAGTAGAGCTTTGGTCGCTGACCCTCTGGGTTCTGTATCTGAGGATTCAACCAACAGAGGGCTGAAAATATTTGGGAAAAATTTATTATTTGAAATTAAAGGAAGGAAACCTGTTAGAGAAGAGGAAGGGGGCTGGGAGGGCAAGAGAGGTTAATTGATGGAATGTATATGAGCAAAACCCATTTGAAGCTGGCTGGCTACTTGGTCCTGTTTGGCACTAAGAATCTATGCTGTGGAAAACGAAGGTGTTAAAAATTTACATCTTTGCTGTATGTGTACAGTCTGACAACTATTTACATAGCATTAATATAGGTATGACAAGGGAACTGAGAGATGATTTCAGGTGTAGGAAGGATGTATGTGTGCGTTGTAGGCAAATATTGCAGTATTTTATGTGAATGATGATCACATCATTGGATTTGAATCTGTGGGAGACACAGAACCAATGACTACAACTGTTCTCAGTGGGTGGAGCTCTGATTCATACAGTGGCCTGCAAATCGCTCTTGGGATCTCATGCTGTGGAGGTGGAGGGGGGCAGAGCCAATCAGATGACCTCTGTACATGGGTACCACCACCTCCCCCTCCTCAATAGTTATATAAGATGGGATGTTCCTTCCTTTTACTTGTTTTTTGTTCTGTCATGGCCAGTTCCTTACCTTTCCCTATAAGGCTTTCCTTTCTAGGTGTCCAGGATAGGATAGATAAATTCAACTTCAGCTCACATCGATGAAAGCTGTTCTTTGTCACACAAGTAGATTTGTGCACTCTACTGATGTATCTTTAAACACTCTATTAGTAAATGCATTGAATAGTATGCACGTGCCCACAGAAGAATTAACTCAACTATGGTAGGTTCAAAGGAGATCTCAAATAGTGTCATTCCTTAGAAGGGCCAAGTCAAAGTTCAGCAAAATAATACATCAGGAAGAGGGTGCTCAAAAGGGTGGGGGGGACGGGGTAGGCGAATGAAGAGGGGGGGAAAATACAGTTAACCCCATGAATGGCCTACAAAATTAAGGAGAGTGAGGAAAGGGGAGATAGGGGAGGATGGGTGAGAATGTTGAACGGGTGACATTGATCAGGGTACATTGTCTTCATCAACATGTCTGTTAAATGGCAACTCATTTATACAATTCTTAAAGATAATAAAGCTAACAAACAAACATTTCTTAGTAAATATTTAGGACTACCTGGAGATAGAGTTTGTTCCTCGTTTTGCCTGTGAAGAAACCAGGGCTTATGGGATTAACCTGATTTGTCCAATAGGATGGGACCAGTGCATATGATTTTGAAGACTCCAACTTCAGTGCTCTTAAACAAAATCTCTCTGTTGTCAGTATTTCAAGGTTTAGCATGTAGAAATGAGAAGCCAGTGATAATCCTGTCTTTGGCTTCTTGGCTTTCTTCCTACGAGATGATATTATCATTTCTTGAATTTTCCTCTAGAATTATTCCATGCATTTTAAATATGTATGGGAATAATGCATACTACTCACTTTCTTCACACTTTTCTGTGCCTTGCCTTTTTCATTTAACAATGGATCTTGGGGATCTTTCCATAATGCTCATTGGAAATGTCTACTTTTTAGATAGTTGTGTAATATTCCATTAACAGGATGAACCACTATTTATTTGATGGACCTTTAGGCTGTTTTCTGATCTCTACCTCAACAAATAATCCCCTGGCAAGTAGTCTTGAATAGATATCATTTTTGCATGCATGTTAGTATATTTTCATAAGGATCTCTACAAGACAAAATTCTGGGGTCAAAGGAATGTGTGTTTGGGTCTCTGAAGGTTATTCGTACTTTGCCCTTGGTAGGGTTTGTTTGAATGTGTGTGCCACCAGCACTGTTCTGCATTATGCAGAGTTGGAAGAGGTACGCAGATGAGGATGTAGAGACAGACCACGGGAACACAGTCATCTCAGAGAACGGGGCTTCAGAGATTTTTTGTGCACTCCAGTCTTTTCTCTCCCAGGAAAATCTCCGATCTTCTGCTGTTGGAGAAAGGGGAGATTTTCCTCCCACAACAAAGCCCACATTCTGTTTAAAGTGCTTCATATCAAGAACATCAATGAACCCTAAGAACTTTGGCAGACTCTGAAGGGAACTCAGGGCTGGTGGAGGCAAGCTTCAGCCTTCAGTTAAATATTAATAACAATATTAAACATTTACAATGCATTTCTTCAGTGCTGGGAATTGTGCTAAGCACCATACATGGATTACCTCATCAAAGCCTCAGGATAACCTTGCTAAATTTACACTGTCACTATCCTTGTTGTGAGGAGGCAAAAATGGAAGAAGGAAGGTTGAAGGTTCCTAAGTCGACATCATTAGCAAGGGACAGAGCTGGGATTGGAGTCCTGGTTTGTGTGATTTCACATTCCCAGGGGTCACACCGAAGCCCAGTTCCTGTGAGAGCAGGGGATGACCTCTGGGGCTCCTGCCTGCTTCCATACTACCTCCCCTTTAAGACACCTGCCTGCCTCTCCCCACCCCCCACCCCAGCCTCAGACTTCTTGCCTCTTGCGGCATCCTGAACTGCCTCTTTTTTTAGCAAAGGCTCAGCACGTTTCACTTCCAGTTCCCTCCACCAGCATGACTGACCCTTCTTTGGTTCTGCTCTTCTGGCCTCCCAGAAGTGTAGGAAAACAAATACATGGATTTTACACACACACACACACACACACACACACACACACACACACACACACACACCCCTTAATGATATATAGGTCTCCATTAGACCTCAATTGGATTGAATTTCAAGTGCTGTGGTAAGCCAGTAGGATTCCGAATGTGAGGGTGTGTGTTTGCGTATGCATGTTTGTGGATATGTGAATGTGTACTTGCCTGTGTGTGGTGTGTGTCTTTTATGCCCTCTGCATGAGGGTCTACCACCATGAGAAGGTTGGCCTTAGAGTGTCAGGAGTTGGTACAGTTAAAGATTGTGGTTGAGGAGAAAGAGAGCTCTGGCTTGTGTAGCGTGCGATGTATGTAGGTGATGCACAAAGGGGATGTAGGAAGGGCAGAGTGGAGACACAGGCTAGCCAGGGGATGGGGAACCTGAAGATCTGGAAGGAAATGGGTTAGTTTTATTTCTATTTTTCATTTTCTTTTTTTTTTCTGTGCCAGTACTAGGGCTTGAACTCAGGGTCTGGGAGCTATCCTTAAGCTTTTCTTTTCATATATTTTTTTATTGTAATTATAGAAGGGTTACATGATATTTGCCAGATAAAAGGTGCATTATTTCACAAACATTGATACCCTTTCACATGTCTTGGTCCCCATTTCCCTCCCCCCACCCCCACCCCTCATCTTGTTTTCCCCTCTTCCCTATCCAATTTCAAATAACCAAATACAAATATCCGATATATCGAATAGCAAAGTGAGATACTGTAACAATATGAGATCACCAAGGGACAGCAAAAGAGATGAGAGATAACATAGTACCTTAAGGACAACAATCATTAATTATATGGCTTATGTTTCTATATCCTAGAGATCCTTTCATTTAGCGTCATACTATATGGCCTTTTGTATCAAGGTTTTGTTCTATTGTAAATCTCTGGTAGGAGAGCCCAAGGTTTCTACTGATTATGACAAATGAGGGAAACCACTGAGCCTAAGTTCCTTTGAGTCTGGCTTACTTCACTTAATATGATTTTTTCTAAGTCTTTCCAAACAAATGGGGTGATGTTGTTCTTTCTGACAGCAGCATAGAGTTCCATTGTGTACAAATACCACATCTTGTTGATCCACTCATCAACTGAGGGACATCTAGGTTGGTTCCATATCTTTGCTATGGATCTTTCAACTTTGTTTTACCAAAGAAACTCCTTAAGCTTTTTTAAAAATTTATTTGGTTTTTGTTTTCTCAAGGCTGGCATTCTACCACTTGAGCCATAGCTCCACTTCTAGACTCTCATGGACTTTTCTTGCCCTAGCTTGCTTTGAACTGCAATCTTCACATCTCAGCCTCCTGAGTAATATGGATTATAGGATTACAGTGGTGAACCATCAGGGCCTGAATCTCTATTTTCCACTATTCTTAATGTCGATCTGCTCATCCTTTCAATGATACATCTCCCTGGTGAATGTCCAGCATTGGGATGTACTGGCCCCATGCTGAATGCCTCCCTCCAGGGATGGTTACAGGTGGGGAAAGCGGTTGCGTCAGCATGTGGACAGCTCTCTGCCCAGTGCCTCCCCCAGAATGCACACTCAGGCAACAACCATGGTTTTGTCCAGTGATTTTGATTCTCTCCCCTCTTCATTCCAGCTAAGCTCTTCCCCTGATCTCAAACATTTATTTTTCCTTCTTTCCTTTGGTTAGCCAGCAAGACAGGAGTGCACACCTGGCTCTTCTCTGCTGTAAATTCATCGAAGTCCTTGCTGGATACCTGCACAGACAGTTCCTGAGGGTGGGGCCTCTGCAGAGGGTGTGCGGGTTACCCAGACATCCCTGGAGACTCAGTCAACAACACCTTCCCTGATTCCATTCAGGAGATTTTGACGGAGATCCCTGCATGTCCTGGGGAGATGAAGGTATGGAGGAGACTCTGGCCTTCGAGCTATTTTATTTCCAGCGAGGAGCCTGACACTGGAGCTGACACCCAACACCAGGGAGCTGTCTGTACTTGCTCTTCCAAATCTTTCCCATTTCGGGCTCCAGTCTGGGCTTTTTGGATTTGTTCTCTTGACCCTCTTCACACTGGGGTGGGTACCCAAACAGTTGGCCAAGAGCCAGACGTGACCATGGAGATGAAGACAGCATATATCTTAATCCTGAGGGTCTCCTGAATAAGTGGGTGAGGGATGAATGCCTCAGCCTGGCCTTCAATAGGAAGTGTGCATTTCCATGCACAACCTCATGGGATCCCACATGCATAGACTACAGGCAGGCATTGCTTGGAGAAAATGATTTAATGATCACTGAGAGGGAAATGCTGCCTAATTGCTATTTTACCTTCTTCTCTCTAGTGAGGAAAGCATTTTTTTTGCAGTTGGAGAGGGAAGAATAAGCATTGCCAAGAGGGGACTGAAGTCAAGGACAGGTGAGGAGGTAGGAAAGCCAGCAGCAGAAGCAGTAATGGACTTGGGGCTTTGAGCTTGATGAATTATGTCCTGCAGCTTCGGAGAGACTTGACATGTGAGTTCAGAGCCATTGTCATTACTCTTTGATAAATTGCAGAGGAGGGATTTGTGCTCAAAAACAAGGGATGGGCAGATGAGCGCTTGACATTCAAAGAGGGGAGAGGAGAGAAGGAGGGAAGGTGCCCAGGGATGGATGTCCTCCTTGCAGGGGTGTGTGGGGGTGAGTGCAAAGTCAGCTTTGTGTCCTGATTTTGCTTCTGGATAAGGCCAGGGTTAGGGCAGAAATTTGGAGTTTGGGGTTCCATTTTCAGAGGGTGGTGTGGTTCTGGAGAGGATCAAATTCTGGAAAAAGATGGACTTTTCTTATTATCCCTTTCCTATGAGTACCTGATCTATAACCTGGACCTTCAGCAACCATGTTTGTTTTTCTGTCTCAGGTTGCCCAGAAGCCAACCTGCGACCCGTGTGAAAGTATGGAGAAGTATTCCTAGGGAGAAGGAGCAGAGGGAGGGGAAATGGGGCAGAACAGGGAAGGAAATAGAGGCAGAGCAAAGCCCCACAGACAGAATTCATCTCCTTTCTCTTCCTTTCTCCTTCTTCTCTCCACTCCTTTCCTCCCTTATTTCTTCTCTGGCACTGGGGTTTGTATTCAGGCCTTTTCCTTGGTAGGCATGCATTTTACCACTAGAGCCATACCTACAGTCCTTTTTTTTTTTTTTTTTTTTTTTGGGTAGAGCTTCTCACAGTTTGCCCGGAGCTGGCCTGGACCTTGATTCCCTCCTATTTCCTGGGTATCTGGGGTAACAAATCAAGCACCACCATGACTGTCTTATTTGTTGAGATGGAATTTCATTTTGGGGGGAGGAAGGCCTAGGATAGCCTTGAACCATGATCCCTCTGAATGCCCATCCTCCTGATCGCTACTTCATGAGTAGCTGGGATTACAGGTATGAGCCATTGCACCCTTTCCAATCTGCATTGCTGCCCTGACAGTCACCAGGATGTGCTGTGCCAATTTCTCAGTGTAGTCCCAAACGACACTGAGCAGCAGGCCCTCCATCTGTGACTCCCTGGATACTGCTGGTCAACCTGGTTCATTCTCAGAGGCAATGGGCAGCCTCTGGACAGGGCTTAGTGAGGGTGACTCTGCCATTTTCCATGTCCATATGAAATCTGTACTGGTCAAATATGCCAGCCTTTGACTTGACAATAGAGCTTTATTTCTAGCCTATACTTCATGTTCTCTGAGATCCAGCTGCATCTCTGCCCCATACCCTTTCCTTCTGAGGTCCAAGGCTGCTGAATCTCCATTCATCCCAAACATTTCTTGTCGTGGTGGCAGCCGGAGGAAGAACACACGGTGAATCTCATAGTAACTACTAAAATGCACGCTCGGAAGTGACACATGACTTCTGCTTTCATTTCCTGGTGCAAAGCGAGCCCTGTGGCTGGCTGTCAAGTTCAGGAGCCAGCAGTGTCTATTCCTCTGTCAGGGTGGGCTGCCAGACACTGGGGATGACAGTACAGTTTCTCTCAGGAGCTACCGATTCTGCATGGATCTTAGCAGTTGCATGCCATGTGACAGTCCGACAAAACAGATTGTCAGAAAAGATCTGAAGGAGGCTGCCATGTGGGGAATTGTAATTTTTCTCCCTAAGGATTATTTCATGCTTGTTGGATTCATCATACTCTGAAATCCTTTTCCTACCCAACCAGGATAAGTAGAGTCTCTCCAGTCACACAGCCATTAGTGATGCCACTCCATAATTCTTCCATGTGTCCCAATTGGCTAGCTTGGTTTTCTTAACATTTAAAAAAATTATTTATTTTTATACAGGTGATTCACACAGAGAAAGGTTATAGTTTCATAAGTTAGGTTACATTTATTTTTGAATCTACAAATGGTTATTTTACAGGGGTTTAACAATGTCACTTGTTCATTTATGGGTACAGTGTATCTTGGTCTGAGTCACCCCTTCCGGGTTCTTCTTCCACTCCCACTCCCCTTCCCCTGCAGTCACATTGTGTCCCACCTCCTTTCCCCCACATTGAGTAGTATGACTGTATTTGCCCCGGCTTTTCCCTTTTCCATTCATTACCCTTTCCTACAACTGCCCCTCCTGTGCAAAATATGTTTCGGCTTCTTGACATTTTGTTACCCTATCTGTTAATTGGTCAAACAGCTTACTAAGCCACAAAGATAGACTACAGAATGTGTAGTCTTTGCCAATGACACACTGGATAAGGGTCTAATAACTAGAATATACAAGGATCTTAAAAGACTTAAAAGCCCAAAGAATCAATAACTCAGTCAATAGATGGACAATGAACTTAAAGAGACATGTCTCAGAGGAAGAAGTTCAAATAGCCAATAAATACATGACAAAAAAGGCTCAACATAGTCAGCCATAAAAGAAACACAAACCAAAAAATACAAAAACAAAGACAACCCTGAGTAACCATTGAGCTACCTTCTGACTCCAGTCAGAATGACCATCATCAAGGTTGGGACAAAGAGCAAACGCTGCTGAGGATGCTTTGGTGGGAATGTAAATGAGTATAACCACTCGGGAAATCAGTATGCAGATTCCCCCCAAATTAAACACAGCACGACTCCACGACCCAAAGTTACCACTCCTGAGCATTTATCCTAAAGACTGCAAGACATAGAACAACAAAGGCAACTGCACAGTCATGTCCTTTACAGCATGAGTCATTATAGTAAAGTCATGGAAAGAGCCCAGAGTCCCTACAGTGGATGAATGAATGAAGAAAACATTATAGATAATGTTTCAAATCATAGATCATATAGGATACATATTTCATGTATATAGAATGGAATTTTATTCATCCACCAACATGAATATAATGGTGCCATTTTCAGAGAAAGGGATAGAAGAAAATCATACTGAGTGAAATAGTCATGCCTAGAAAGATGTAAGGATACATGTGTTTTGGTTATATAAGGATATTAGTCCCTAAATATAATCTCAGGTAACCACACATAGGGATATATGCATATATGTATGCATATATGTATAAATGACCAACCGGACTGAAGTACAGGACATGCAAGAACTGGCTTTGCTTCCACTCGATTCCTAGCTCCCTGGTCCCCCATCGGTCTCTATCTTTCTGCCTCATTTCATTTCTTCTTTGGTCTCTACATCCCAGGTGGCTGTGGCTACTCCACTGTGGTCACCTGAGAGTTTCAAATGTCTGATAATTTCCACTTGAGAAGTTTCTTACTATTTGTGAAACTAAGCAGAAGGTTTCAAAGGAAGACTTGGCTCCCCATCACTAAGAGATGGCCTCTTTTTTTTCTTTGTCATTAAAAGAACTGGAATACAAAGTTAATAGTCATGTGGCCAGAACAGAAATTACCCCCAA
This sequence comes from Megascapheus bottae, assembly GCF_031878675.1. Classification (NCBI taxonomy): domain Eukaryota; kingdom Metazoa; phylum Chordata; class Mammalia; order Rodentia; family Geomyidae; genus Megascapheus; species Megascapheus bottae. The sequence goes on from NC_143530.1 coordinate 8,528,132, forward strand.
AGCTACCTTTAAATATACCTTAACAAAGTATTTACTATTTGTTCTTTCTTATTAGAAGACATGGCCAATTCTCACTCTTGACTTCTACCCATATGGGGTGTTGAAGTGTCTGGAGACTCTTATGGGGGAGTCAGCGCTCTGTGTGTTGTTTCTGGATCTTAGACCAAAACCTTTCTGGAGGGAGTTTTTGTTTGCAGACTGGTTTCTGGGCCACAGCCACAGGCAGCACATTCACAATCCTGGTGGAGAGCTCATGAAAGAGGCAGTCGATTGCACTTCTTTGTATTTTTTCCCCCTCTTGTTTCCTTATCAACTGGGACAGTTTGTTTTTCCTTCTACTTCTTAGATCCAGAATTTGGAAAGTAAAAAAGGTGCTCCCCTGCTGTTTTCTACAAGGGACAAAAAACCCCCCTAAGAGTTTAGCTACCTGCAGTGCACCTTTGAATTTCAGCATGAAGAATATTTATAATTGTCTTTTCCAATCAGAGATTAAAAAAATATTTTCCAGTTTATTTACCTTACTTTGATTTGGAAGAAGACCATTCTCTACCTTTTTATTTTTCCCTGGCCTTAACAGCGTCTTTTGTGAGCTGGCAATTTGCTCTGCGGTCTCTTAGCAACCAGGAACTTTTCCAGCTCTCCACTGAATCAGGCCCTGGAGTTGTGAAGTTTATAACAGAACCTGCTAAAGGACAGTGTCACTTCCAGAGCCAGCATTTTTTTTGTAAAACGAATGTTTGGATGAGAAAATGAACCAGGGTTTCAGGACAAGTATATTCATAAAGGCAACAACAATAAGACACATGTGTGGTATTTTGGAGTGGCTCACTCCAGCTGACCAAGTGCTCTCTGGCTTCCTAAATCCCTACCCCTGTCAAACCAGCCATAGCTTATCCCCTGATTTTGGACTTCGAAGCAGATGGGGCTGGGCAGATGACCGTGCCCTGTTTGGTGGAGGTTCTGGAGCTGCTGCTTTTTCACAGGGGGTAGGAACAGCAGCTGGTCACATTGTTTTTGCCCCTTCCATTCTGCACACATTGGTTTCCTGTCCACTATACGCTAGGCACTTGTCCAGGAGGGACAGACAATACAATGACTCCGTACATCTCACAATCTGCGGGAGAAAACAGATATAGACAAGCCAGTTACCATCCAGTGTCACAAGCATGTCCGTCTCTGTGTGTGTGTGTGTGTGTGTGTGTGTGTGTGTGTGTGTGTGTGTACTGGGGCTTGAACTGAAGCCCTCACTCTCTTATAGCTCTTACTCTTATCACTTGAGTTGTACCTTCATTTCCAGTTGTTTGCTGGTTCATTGGAGATAAGAGTCTTTCAAATATGTCTTCCATGGCTGGCTTTGAATTGCAATCCTCCAATCTCAGCCTCTATGATTATAGTGGAGCTAGGATTATAGGTGTGAGCTTGTCACAGGATAAATCTGTCACTTTTCATAAAAAGTGAAGAATTATATAGTAGAAGACAAGAACATCGTATTCAGGCAGTTGGAAGATATGTGTGTTCCCCATGATAGAGTTAGGGATTATAGGGACTATGAGGCTGTGAGGAGACAGAGGTTATCTCTCCACCTTCAACCAATGTGTGCCAGGTGTCATAAACTCTGGCACGAGTCATTTAGGGGCAGGAAGCTCAAGATTCACTACTAGCCAGTGTGTAAGTTTGCTTACTGGTCTAAGTGATCTGTGACTACATTACAAGAAATACTCACCTCAAATCTTAATGGAATAAACCAATGATCATTTTATTGTGCTCCTTGGTTCTGTAATAACCTGTCAAGCTTAGTTGCCAAATTCTGTTTTAGTAAAAATGCCTGCATGTGGTGTTGGTGGTTATTGACTTAGGGCATCATACAGTGACAACATATGGTGACGACTATGAGTAAGTGGTGTTTACCTTTAAGAAATGCTGCCCCATTGAAGCTTGGGGCTGTTCTGTACCAGCCCAAAAGTGGAGAGCAGTCAATGCACAGCTATTAAAATGCCTCCTAGCTGGATTCACTGAGTGCTGGTGACTTTACTGTGGTGAGTTCAACAGATTCAGAGAGTTAGGAGTTAGAGGAAGGGTGGCTTTCCTTTGCTCCTCGGTGTCTGGGGACTTTAGGGTGAGGGTTCAGATGGCTGAGGGTTCCTTCAACATCTGGGGTGCTCATCTTTCTGACAGCAGGCTGGGCTGGCTACTGGATGAGCTCTGCTGAAGCAGGAGTATGAGTGTCTGCACATGGTCTTTCCAGAATGGAGGTCTCAGAATCATTGGATTTCTTGCCTGGAGGCTTAAGGCTCTGAGAATGAATGAATCAATGCTCTATAAGAGTCAAGTAAAAGCTTCTGTGTGGCCTTCCATGCTTTCACTGGGGAAATTATGTAGTGTTATTTCAAAAAATTTTTTTTGCCAGTCCTGGGGCTTGAACTTAGGGCCTGGGCACTGTCCCTGAGCTTCTGAGCTTCTTTTGCTCAAAGCTAGCACTCTGTCACTTGAACTGTAGCACCACTTCTGTGTTTGTTTGTTGTTTTTTTTTTCTGTTTATATGATACTGTGGAATAGAATCCAGGGCCTCAGCATGCCAGGCAAGCACTCTGTCACTAAACCACATTCCCAGCTCTCTAAATGCTTTTCTTAGTGGAGGGGTCAAGGGATTATCCAGATGAACAGTAGGGGGCCTACTATAGAAGGAACATCAAAATATTTGCAACTATGCTCAAAACAAAGAAGAGCATTCTGGGCGCTGGGAGTTGGTAAATTTGAGTTTGGCCGTGTTTCTCATTTGCTGTGTTGGTCTTGGGTTCACTGCTTTCCCCTTTTGGGCCGCAGCCTCTTCATCTGTAAAACAAGGGGTTCTCTGGGTTAATCTAAAGCCCTTTCTAATGAGGAGCAGTAGCAGAGCAAACACTCCATAATTACCTATTGATTAGGATGGAGCTGAATTATAACTATAGAACTAGATCTCCAGCGGAGTCATGTGAGCCATTGGATAAATACAATTTTTAGGATTTCTTTTGCTGAAGGAACTTAAGGAAATATAGTCTGGCTCTGAGATTTTATAGCTTAAAAAAAAAAGGAAGCCTTTGAAAGGTTTAAGATCTTGCTCAAGGTCCAGGAAGAAGATAATGATGGCTCCTGATTAAGAGAACCTGGTTCTCAGAATTTCCTTTAAGAATTTACCTTCAGGACAGTATCCATTACATAGCCCCAGAGGAAGAAGCTGTCTGGAAATTTTTCATCATATCTAGCCCGAGAAACAGTCAGCTAGGCTGGAGTGTTAGTTGATCAGATCTCGGCTGGCTGGCTGGCTGACTCTTGTGGGCTCCTTGGCCCAGGACTGGAGCAGAATGACATTGGAGCTTCATGATGGGTTGAGAAGAGGTGAGTTTGCATCTGGTTTGGGTACTAATTTGTTTTGTACCAGCCATATTCAGAAATGGTCCTTGTGCATATATAATACAGTGATTGAGTTAAATAATAAATGACAAGAGAGGCTACAGGAGATGGGGAAGCAAAGGCGAAGGCGTCTGATTTCAGCTGAAATTGGAAAGGACACCGAGTCACTCAGAGAGGGAGATGGGAAGGCAGAAGAGGCCAGTGGTAACAGGAACAAAAAGAGCTGGCAGAATGAGCCACATGGCTCATTATCATCCCAAGAATGGGGAGGCAGAGAGAGTGAGGGAGAGAGCTCTGTGTGGCAATATAAGCAGGTCCTGGGCATTGAAAATGTTGAGAATCCTGAAGTTACATTTAGTGCTAGAGAATAAAGCATGAAATAGAGATCTGCCATGAAACACTGACTCCTTATGAAAAATGGGCTTTTCAGAACCAGATCAATCACAGACAAGGCCTTAAATAGAGTCAGCTAGACAGAGCTGAGTTTGTCATGTGGTTTGGACATGGACTGGGATGATGTTCCCCTGTGCTAGGCCATCAGTCAGGATGATAAGGCTGGGGGCGTGGGGGGGGCATGCAGGCACCAAACAAGGCCACCAGGTCTTTCTGTGAGGAGTCTGATTTCCTCATGGCGTACTTACCAAGTTCTTAGTGTAGGAGCGACAGTCTTTTTCTGTCAAAAGTGGTGGCTTCACATAAGCACCGCCATTTTAAGGGTAGCGCCATCTTACAAGAAATCATTTTAGTTAAGCCCCATCCTCTTATAAGAATTGATTTTTTTTTTTTGTCAGTCTGGGACTGGGCGCTGTCCCTGAGCCCTTCAGTTCAAGGATACTGCCCTACCCCTGGAGCCACAGCGCCACTTCCCATTTTCTAGTGGTTAATTGGAGATAAGAGTCTTAAGGACTTTACTGCCCAGGCTGGCTGTGAACCATGGTCCTCAGATCTCAGCCTCCTGTGAAGCTAGGATTACAGGTGTCAGCCCAGCAAGAATTGCTTTTCTAAGGGCTAAAGGTGCGGCTCAAGTGATAGAGTGCCAGCTGAGTAAGACTTGTTTTTCTGACAAGTTCCTGCTTTGGTTGATTGCTTGGATAAACTTTTAACCCCTTTCAAATGAGACAATCAGGGTAAGTCTTGACCAATCAGAACAAAGGGCAGGAACACATTAGAAATGAAACCTGGATGGACTGCCTGCCCAGCTTCTCACTTGGCTTCCTGTCAGTATTATGTCCTTTGCAAAGGTAAAATCTTGCTTTCTTGAGTTCCTTTCAAGCTAGTGACACCTTGGTATCCTGAGATATCTCCAACGTTAGCTAGCTCTGGTCCTATCTACCCCCATCTCCAGCTCAACCCATCACTTTGTGTCCTGGTGGCGGTACTCTTCTCTTCTCATCCCTTCTATGCATTCACATCCCAGTCTTTCATCACCCTTGACAACATAGCCTTCTCTCCTCCCAACTCCATCCTTTCCCCTTCTCATTTGACTTATAAATCCCTTTCTCTGGGAGCTCGACATGTATGACAGTGTTTGTAGGATTAAAACCCGAAGATGGTTGACCTTTAGTTTCTAGGAGTTTGACATCTCAAAGCAGGGATTTCTAGACTCAAAGTCATGAATACACAGAAAGTCATATTAAGGCAGCCCGTTGAGGTAAGCCCAACCACAGATCCACCTACTTACTGAGGCTGGGGTTTTTAGGCACAGGTGAAATCTATTCTCAGTGTCTTTGGCAGGTCCATAGAACTTAACACACTTTGAGTCACAACATGTGTTCTCTGTTGAGTAGCGTGTGGTTTGCCCTTTGGCTGACTCTATCACCACCATTGGTTGCAGTGACGTAAAGGCCTCACCCTCTGCTGGTGTCTAAGGGGCAGGAAATGGACAGGGAGACCATGAGGAGGGGCATGGCAGGCCTAGGCTTGCCTTAGTTGAGAAAATGCAGCCAGACACACTCAGCACTTCCGTTACAGAGCTAGTAATACTGCCCAGACCTGAAAGGGAGACAAAAGGGAGTATCTTGTAGTCCCTGCTTTTGTGAGCTTTTATTCTGTCTACTAGCAGGGATGAGTCAGGCCTGGAGGACTATAACAGAAGACCAGAAAGCAGATAATCATAGAGAAGGTCACAGTCCTTTAGAGTTGTCAAAGGAGGCCGTGGGCCTCTCCAGCTGGGGGAGAGCCGTGCGGTGCTGTAACCAAGTCACGTTCTTTTAGATTGGCCTCAGCAGGGATGAGGAGTCCCCAGGAGAAGGGTGGGATGGAAGAGTGCCATTCCGGGTCCAGCAAAGAACAGGAGCAGAGGTAGAAAGAGGACAGAACTATAGACAGGGGAGTGGAAAAAGCCTCCAGATGATTAGTTTAGACTGCTAGTTCCCAAATTTGAGCTGGCAGCTGAATCACACCCTGGGCTCTCTTGGCCCAACTTCCAAGTGTGATTGGGTGGATATGGGGTGGGGGTTCAGGAATTCTCATTCCTACTTGTTGATGCTACAGATCCAAGCATTGCTTTCCCTAGTGTAGATCAGGGTGGGGAGGGGCGGGGTGGGGTTCAGATCTGGCTGTTGAGAACAAGAGCCTTATGTATGCAAGTTCTAATCAATTCTACTCTTTACACATACATGTACACATATGGATGGATGGATGTGAAAATGTAGATACACGCTTTGTGTCTGTGTCCATCATCCAGCACTCTGAATTTTAAATAGCTGTGGTCCTGGGCACTGAGAGATTTAAAACTCCCCCCAGATAATGCTACTGTGCAGACAGGTGGAGTTGTCTGCTCTCTCCTGGGTGAGCACCTGGCATTCCTTGTCTGTTTAGTTCCCATTGCTGAATGCTTCTTCTCTCTGATGGATTTTGGGCCCTCTTAGCTTTGCACATCTACTTGCTGTGTGACTCCAGGAAAGTTGCTTCAGCCTTCTGAGCCTCTAGCATGGACAGAAAATGTCGACTGAAGTAATGTGATGTCCTGGGTAGGATGTACAGGGAGAGATTGTGGAGCTCAGAGCCAGCACACACCATTTATTTACCACTGCCTCAGTGCTTAGCCCAGTCCAATAGAACTATCACAAGAGCCACAAATGGGAGCCATCCACTTAATTTAAAATTCCCTAGTAGTTGCATTAAAAATAAAGAAGTAAAGTTAATTCCACTATATTATGTCCAGTACATGTTACTGAACGTCCATATGCCCCAACTATGATCACTTTAACATTTAATAGAAACATCTTTCTTTACTAGGCAGAGAACTTTATTAACCTTTATTTTAAACTTTATTCTCAGGCTTCTTCAGCTTAATTAGCTGCAAAGAAAAAAACCATGTATGAACAAAGCTAGAGAAGAGCTGTGGTGTTCAAGGGGCTTAAAAACATTAGAGATACAGATTTTTTAAATCAGATCCACAAACAAAATAATTTTAAAAGCAGTCAGTATAAAATAGTGGCTCTCAGTGACTTGTTCAAGTTTAATCTCTTTTTAGAAGTAGAATTCTGTTTATTCGAAAGTTTTGGCTGTACTGGAGTTTGAACTCAGTGTCTTGTGCTTGCTAGACAAGTGTTTTATCACTTGAGTCATGCCTCTAACTCAGTTTACTTTTAGTGTTTTGAACAGGTTCTTACGTTTGTGCCTCGGGTAGTGTGGACTTTAATCCTATTTCACTTCCTATATAACTGATCTGACAGGCGCACATCACCACGCCCAGCTTATAGTGGTCAAAATGGGGTCTTGCTAACTTTTTGCCTGGGCTAGCCTTAATCCGCCATCCTCCCAAACTCTGCCTCTGAAGTAACTAGGATTGTAGGTGTGATCCACTGTGTCTAGTCCAAGTCTGCCTCATCAGAATTCTCCTTAAGATCTGGACCTTCATCATCACCAACCTCTCCAAGAAGCAAGAGGATGTTTTCCCATCTACAAGTTGTGTGGTCAGAGTTTTGGCTAAGTCTTCACCCGTCTGCACCAGGCGGGTAGGCGTTTACAGCGCTTCTGTCTTGGCACAGGTTTTAATGGTAAAGGTGTGAGCTGCCACAGATGCCTGAGCTGGAGGGCCATGAAGGCCACTGTTCTGGTTTGTAGACATAATCACTTCTTCAATAACAGGTAGTGTGTATCCTAACTTCTTTAAGGAGAATTGTGTTTTTAAATCATCCATTCCAGCTGTTCTATAAATCACTTTCCCTCTCCATGATTTCTGCGCCCAGCGGTGTGTGGGTGGGTGCCCGTTGTCTGTAGAGTTCTTGGCTCATGGTCTGCACGTGCATCTGGTCTGTGAGGAAATAGGGCAGAGTTGGTTTCTTAGGGAATGTTGGGCAGAGTCATGACATAAGAAGGCAGTGAGAGCTAATATGACTGTTTCATTTTACTTCTTTTCTTCCTTTGTTTATATATATGTATATATATATGAAATCTGCACACATGACTAGTAGTTCACAGAACTTTCTTTGTGATAGTGGCATGGATATGCACAGTGTACTCTAGAGTTGCTTAGCCACCTTATAAGGCCTCCTTTCTCAAACAGCGTTTGGTGAGTTTCATTATGTTATTGTCTTATATATATTCACATTTGCTATATATATGTAATATAATATATAGGATTTGATCACCTTCATCTCCCCATATCCTTTTCTCTCCTTCCTGCTGATCCTCTCCTCTGGACAGCCCCCGCTTTTTGCTCTCTTGACTCACTATTATTATTCTCATGGGAACATTTTCAATGAGATGTTTTTACTTTTTCCAAAAATAGGTGCCTTTGAAGCTGGATGCCAGTGGCTCTTGCCAATCATCCCAGCTGTTTAGGAGGTTGAGAACTGAGGATCATGGTTCGAAACCAGTCTAGGCAACAAATCTGTACAACTCTTATCTCCATTTAGTCAGCAAAAAGCCAAAGTGGAGGTGCGTCTGAAGTGATAGAGTCACAGAGTAAGTAAGTGCTCTGCAGACTTGAACAAAAAACCCAGGTGAGGGTGTGAGGCCCTGAGTTTGGCACCACCCAAAATATTGTGTCTTTGCACACTCCTGATATTTTACAGTGTCTCATTGCAGGCTAGCCATGTCTGAAGTGCTTCGTGGTCAGATGTCAGTGGTGTGATATCCTGTTATATTGCATGTATTCTGTGCATGTGTTCTGTCAATGACTTGACCACATGTACAGCACCTGGTCTTTGTTTACACACTGGATGCACAACAGAGTAGTGGGATCTAGTAAATACTTAAAGTCACGGTTATGTTTTTGGGCCGATTGCCCCCCTGAGAGCTCAGAGCAGTGTTAGGCTACAGGATAAAGTATCATTAGCCCATAGGTCAGAGTAAAGTATTTTCTTTGTTCCTCTCTCTCTCTCTCTCTCTCTTTCTTTGTTTTTCTTCTTCCTCTTTCTCTCTTTCTTTCCTACTCTTTCTTTCCTTCTCTTTTCTTTCTTTTCTTCTTTCTCTTCCCTCCTCTCCCTCCCTCCCTCTCTCCCTTTTTTTCTCTTTCCTTCTTGCTCTTTCTTTTCAGATGTGATTGTGAAAACAAGTAAGAATTCATGCATAATGGAGCTAAGCACCTGTAATAGTGACTTCCAAATCCATCGTGAAGTCTAATCAATTCTAATGTGCCTTGCCCAGGAAACCAATGTCTTAACCAAAGAGGGATAAGCTGGCCTGGGCATTGCATTGAGGAAGGAGCCCCCCCCCCCCGCCCCCCGTCACTAAGAGAAGTGATCTGTCAGTGATTTCTTTTCTTGGTGCTGTCTGGATCAAGGCAGCTCATTTGGCTGACAGGGAGTCCACTCCAGCTTGACGGGTGGGCCCCAAGGGGCGGGGACGGTACCAGGCAATCATACCTCACCGACTGGCACCATTACCATCATCTTGCAGCTCCGTGGCCAAGAGCACACCAGCTTTGCATGACAATAATCCCTTTCTTAAGTACTTGGCCTCCCACCCATAGACCCTGAGGTTCTGATTTTCTCAGAATGTACAGCTCTTCCTGAAATTAATGAACTGATTAATTTTCTGGCTCAAGAGTTTGTTCAGCCTGGATCAGACTCTGAACTGTAGGTTACTGATCAAGTAAAGCTGGTACCTCTCTCCCTCTCTCCCTCTCTCCCTCTCTCCCTCTCTCCCTCTCTCCCTCTCCCCCTCTCCCCCTCTCCCTCCCCACCCCACACACAGAGTCAAAAGTTCCCCTGTCCTCCTATCCTCCTGCCCTCTTCCTCTTTCTGTCCCTCCTCTCTTCGTCTCTTTCTTCTCCACCTCCCATGCCCCGGCCTCCCCACCTACACACATACCTGCTCATTCAATGTCGTTTGTAGGACTCGTGGATAGCATTTTGGTTACATGAGCACATTCTGGTGCTGACTGGGTTTGAGTCTTGGTTCTGTCATTCAGGAGCTGTGAGTTGTGGGGCAAGTTATTTCAGTTCTCAGTGACTCATTTGTAAAATGAGAATAGTAATACCAGTCCCCTAAGGCTGATGCCAGGATTAAACAGCATGGAGCCCTGCCTGGCTCTGCTGAGTGATCACTCAGTATGAGCTAAATGGCAAAGGTTGAGTGCTGGTGGAAGGCCAGTGCTGGGACTAGGGCTGCATGGCCGAGAGATACACGTGCTTGCTGAGAGAGGGATACTGAGACACCACACGCCATCTCAAAGTGTATCTCAACCAGGAGCTGTTCTCTGGAAAGATATTGCTTCCATTTCCTGCATATACAGAGCCACCTGGGAACAATAGCGTTAGACACATAAGCATTTGTCTGAGTCTGAAATAGGCTTAATGTGGAATGTCAGGGTTAAAGAATTTACCACACAGTTGCATTTCAATGATGTTTTTTTTTTTTTTCTTTTTCTCATTGATTGTGGGACTTGAACTTGGCCTGGGCGCTGTGTCTGAGTTTCTTTGCTCAAGACTAGCATTCTACCACTTTGAACCGCAGTGCCACTTCTAGTTTTCAAGTGGTTGATTGGAGGTAAGACTCTCACTGGTTTTCCTGGCTGGGCTGGCTTCCTGATCCTCAGATCTCAGACTCCTGAGTAGCTAGGATTATAGGTGTGAGCCTGTAGGTAGGTTCCCCCTCCCCCCTTTTTGTAAGGGTTGAACTCAGGGCCTTGAACTTGCTAGGCAGATATTCTACTGCTGAGCCATGACCCTAGCTTCCAGTGTCATTTTTGATTGCAACAGGAAGCTTTTTGTGCTTAGGATGCTCTTCTGCCTCCCTGATTTTCTCCCTTAGGGTAGCTTCTTATTTTTGTAGTCAGATTCTGACAGAATGCTTCTGCAGTAAATGTTAACCTAAGTTGTCCCTGATTTCCATCTGCCCAACACACTAAGTGAGCTTTTCCCAGCCTCCTTTGTCTATTTCTGTTATCTGGAGACTATTTTTTTTTTAAATTTATTTTTGTAAAGCAAAATGAAGGCTATCTGGGCCGTGCTGTTAACATCTGGCAGCGTGTGTCATTTCGGGGCTTCTTGTTACATGCTTTCCCTGGGCTCTTCCAGATACTAGTGAACATCTCTTAGGAACTTTTTACATCTTTCTATTCTTAGCTCATTTTTGTATTTTCCCGGTTCCGGTGTCAAAGCCTGAGTTACCCTCATTATGGGTTTTTCTTTTCTCTCCTCTCAGATGGTCCCAGCTAATTTTGTGTTATAAAGTTAACAATAGCTAACATTTGTACAATGCATTGCAATTCACACATCCTGGCACCTACATTTTCTTATTTTTATCTTCCTGGCAATTCTGTGAAACCATTTAGGTACAATTGTCCTTATTTTGCCCATGAGGCTGCTGAAGACGAGGCTGCTAATAGAAGGAGTCAGGGTGACTTAAGATTTTCCATTGCTTGTTTTCTTTTTAAAGGAGTGAAAGCTGGTTTTCTCCACAAAAGAAACGAGGCAATGCGCGATCACTTGAGGAAGACACAGGGAAGAATAGGAAAGGGAAAACACATAACGGCTCATTCAAATTTCCAGGGACTACAACTGTGAACCGTTGGTGGTAGTTCTTAGCAACCCTATTTCTATAAATTGTTGGTATTTTATAGAATTAGAAATGAAGTACATCTTGATGTAACTGCCTTAGGAGTATTTCCCCCGTGCCTGCCAACTCTAGTCACGTGTGTTGCTCAGTGGTGGGGACATTTTCTATGAAATCTGTCGTTGGGCGAGTTTGTCACTGTGCAGACATCACAGAGCATGCCCCTAGCCAGGACGGCTCTGACGTCATTGGTTAGATTTTCTTATAGGATCATGCTGCATATGCTTCTGCTGAAGATGGAAAATGTCATTATGTGACACACGAATGTATTTCAACATGGTTTCCAGTGTTTCTATCAGTGTATTAGAAATGAGGTAGTCATTCTCCTTTGCTGGGTATTGAATGCTCTGTAAGGGGTATGTATGTTTTTTAATACCATAAACATCTGTCTGAATCTGTTCCCAGATATGAAAAAAGGTGAAGGACTGTGGAAAAGAATAAATTGTTCAATGCATTCCCAGGAGTGTGTCAGCTTTTATTCCAGTGAGAAGTACTTGTATCTATGTATTGTGCCATGGGATATTATATTTTGACTAACAGTTCATATCAGAGATGAAAACCAAAATTTCACTGCTATTGTTTCGCATGCTTTGATTGCTCACAGGATAGAACTTTTCCTCTTCATTGTCTACTTACTTGTATTTTGAACTCCTATGTTCACTTGCTTAGACAAGCATTCTTACCACTGAGCCATACTTCCAGGCCTGTGTTTTGCTTGCTTTGGGATCCAATCTCTCTTCTGGCCTGGCCTGGATGTGTATCTGCACATATTTCTTCATGGTAGCTAGAAAATCAGGCACACTACATCCAGATTTTGGTTGAGAAGGGATCGCTTGAACTTTTTTCTGCTTGTACCAGCCTCAGACTAGGACCCTAGCAACGGTCGCCTCTAAACTGGGTAGAATTATAGGCGTGCACCACTGGGATCCAAACCCAGGGCTTCTTCACGCAAAGCTAGTACTTTCTACTTTGAGCCACAGCACCACTTCTGGGTTTCTGAGGATTCACTGGAGTGGGTCTCAACTAGAGCTCTCAGAACCTCAGCTGGCATGGAGGCTGGCCTTTTCCCAAGCTGGCAAGTTTGGGGTCTGAGGAGAAGGGCTTGGTGTACGGACCAGGACCAAGGCTCACCATCGGTGCTCAGCCACGCATGGATACTCACGTCTGTTTCCGGATCTCACCATTTGTCCTAGGAGCGTGACTGACACTTGTGAAAGAGTTCACTTTTGGGTGCTATCTCTTAGCTTTTTCACTCCAGGCTGGTGCTCCAGCCACACCTCTGCTTCCATCTCTTTTTGGTACTTAATTGAGGTTAAGAGTGCCATAGACTGTTTTTTCGCCCACGCTGGCTTTGAGACTTGGTCCTCAGACCTCAGCCTTTTGAGCAGCTGGGATTACAGCTGTGGGGCATGGCACTTGGCTCAGTCTCCATTTTTTTTTTTCTTATAAGTTGTGGGCCTTGAATTCTCTGCCTGGTCACTGTCCCTAAGTTCTTCAGCTCAAGGCTAGCGCTCTACCACTTGAACCACAGTGCCACTTCTGGTTTTCTGCTGGTTAATTGGAGATAAGAATCTCACGAACTTTTGTGCCCAGTCTGGCTTTGAACCGCAATCCAAAGATGTCAGCCTCTCAAGTAGCTAAGATGACAGGTATGAGCCACCGGCACCTGACTTCAGTCTCCAATTTTTGATGCTACCGTAAAGTGAAGAGAAAGTTCAAGTTGGCATGGGAAGTTGCTCCAGAGGGGGCAGCCACGAGGCCCCTATTTATAGAGCTGATTGAAGCCACTGAAAAAGCTTGGGTGCCTTGCCTGCCACGTCCTATTGTGGAGGTAACACAGCAGAGGATGGACCTGAGGTTCAGAGAAATGGAGAGACTGACTTGAGGCTATAGATCCACTTAGCAATGTCAGCACTGAGACTCAAACCTAAGTCTCTGATTCTGAACCACAGACCCCTGGCTTGTCAAGAGTCAGTGGGCATGGGTCAGCCTGCTGCGTTTGTGAGATGCTTGCAGTGTGGGCTTGCATCCCACAGACCTCGATCTTGATCCCGGCTCTCTTATCTGGAGGAGGAGTGAACTTGCTACTTTGCTCAGAGCCATGCTTTTGGGTGTTGATGGAATGGGAATAGTAATAAAATTCTCCTCCTAGGGTGGCCATCAGAATCCTATGTGCTCAGAACTCATCCAGAAGAAGGTGTTCTAACATTTGTGGCATGGCCTCTCGTGTGGCTTGCCACAGACTGAGTGTGTGTAGAATCCTGCAGGGTGGTGGGGTGGGAGTGCCAATACCTTCCCCTAGCAAATACTTACTGAGAGCCTACAGGGATCCAGACACATAGCTAGGCACTCAGGAGATGGCAGAGGGCAACAGGGCTTTCCAGTATCCTGTGGGATTTAAAGTCCAGTGAAAGCCACAACAGTTCATGTCTACCCCTCAGAAAAGATGTCCTGATTTAGAAGGGACATCCTGAAACGGTATGGTCCTTTCTTGAGATTGTGTGTGTGTGTGTGTGTGTGTGTGTGTGTGAAAGAGAGAGAGAGAGAGAGAGAGAGAGACAGAGACAGAGACAGAGAGACAGAGACAGAGAGAGACAGAAGTAGAGAGACAAAGACAGAGATAAAGATAATCTTGACTCACAATTATTTATTTAAATTATTTAAATTTAAGTTCTGGGACCAGAATGGGGAGGACCCTCAACCTGAACACAGAGAATTGGAAATTTTCTTTAGGCTATGTAATATTTGAGACACCCTGCACTGTGCAGATGGGGTGCTGGGTAGGGGGCTGGCTAGAGGGTTCTGCAGAGACACGTTGGCTGGAATAGAAGTGCGTGGGTAAGCCGTCATGGCACAGTGGAGTTAACCTATGGGGTGAGGTGAATGAATTCATACCAGGAGGGAAGGAGCTCAGATAAAAGAACAAGAGACCTGGCTCCTCCTTTCCACTGAAATGTGTACGTAGGGAACTTGTATTGTAGTAGGAGAGAGAAAGGACCTACACTGTGAAATGGCTAGAAGCAGGCTGGAAATAAGGAAAGCAGAAAGAAGAAATAGGTGGAGCCCAGGGAGTTGAGGAAGAGTGGAAAAGGTTGTACTCTGCTGGGCCAGGGTCAATCCAGAGAATGAGGTCCAGGCCAAGGCACACCCAAGGCCCCTTGGTCGTCATGGCAACAGCATTTGCAGCTGTAAAGGACTCAGAGTGGTAAAGTCTCCACTAGGGGCAGATAATTGTGTGGATGCTCAGTGCTCTGTGTTTGTGAGAACAACTCATTCACTTAAAACAAGTTTTCAAAGCTCACTTTGCACCCTCCCATGGATAAATGTCAGTGGCATGTGTTAATCTAGTAAGAGCTCAAAGTGCCCTTAATTTGGGAATGTTAATATCTCCTGCAGGTGCTTTTTGATTTAAACAGTTATTCCTCCTCATCCCCGGGATAAAGTGTTTTGATTTTTGGAAGTCACCTGGGATTGTTCAAATGCTTGTTTTTAGGTCAATGCCAAAGTTATTTGGCTTAGTGAAAACAAAACAAACAACAAATTATTTGCAAAGCAAACTCTGAGGGACCACTGTGTTTTTTTGACATTAAGGACTCCTTTTTTCTTTCCTTCCTTCCTTCCTTCCTTCCTTCCTTCTTTCTTTCTTCCTTTCTTTTCCTTCCTTCCTTCCTTCCTTCCTTCCTTCCTTCCTTCCTTCCTTCCTTCCTTCCTTCTTTCTTCCTTTCTTTTCCTTCTTTCCTTCCTTCCTTCCTTCCTTTCTTTCTTTCTTTCTTTCTTTCTTTCTTTCTTTCTTTCTTCCTTCCTTCCTTCCTTCCTTCCTTTCCTCTTTTTCTTTGCTAGTCTTAGGGCTTGAGCTCATGGCCGAGCACTGTTCTTGGGCTTTCTCAAGGCTAGATCTCTACCACTTGAGCACAGCACCACATCTGGCTTTTTCTATGTATGTGGTACGAGGAATTGAACACAGGGCTTTGTCCATGCTAGGCAAGCACTCTACCACTGGGCCACACTCTTAGCCTAGGACTGTTTATTTCCAAGTGGGTCCTTTTTTCATCCTTTATGTAGTACGTACAGCTAAGCACCTACTGTGTAGAGGAGGAAGTGTGTCAGCTGAGCTAGAAGGAGAAGGCTCCCGTGGGAGGGGTTGGCAGTTGCCTATGGCATAGAGAATAAGAAAGAGGGGTCTGCTGATTGACTAAGCACACAGAAGAAATAAGTGACAGGTGGTGTTCTGTCGAGCTAGGGTGCTTTCTTCTGTAAGTAGTAGACTCTGATGGTGCTGCTTCAGCCAGAGTCCCCCTTCACTTCATTTTGCTGCCCTGTCATCCAATTGTGCTTGTGATACCTTAATATGGCTGCTACATCCATCATTGTGGGCAGCATCCTGAGCAGAAAGGTAAGGAGGGAGACTTTCCAAAGCAGTCTTCTGCTCCTTTCTGACTTTTAAGTTCAAACATCTCTACCCATCATGGACATAGCTCACCTTTCTATAAATTCTAGTGGTACTTGGTTGGTCTCTCATCAGTGGGGCACTTTTCATGACAACTATTTGTACTCCGAATGGGTTTTAAGTAAAAGGTGGCAAACAAAATGGCATGGACACGTTGGAATTGTTTTCTGACAAGTGAAATGTCTAAGGTAGTGATTCTAGAATTTCTGCCATTTAGGAAACCCATTGTCATGGTCTGGGCCTGGAGACTTGGAGCGTCACAGATGAGATCATGTTACAGCTAGAATCTAGAGATGTCTTAGGTAGGAACAACCATCTCCTCTTCTCCACAGGGAGGAAAGGAAGCCTTTCTGAACACAAGGCTGGCTTACACATATAAACATAGCTACTCTGGAAGCTGAGATCTGAGACTTCAGGTTCAGGGACAGCAAAAAGCTAGAGGTGGAGGCATGGCTTAAGTGGCAGAACGCCAATTTTGAGCAAAAAAGCAGAGCAAGGCAGAATCCTGAGCTCTAGTCCCCAAAAAGAAGAGGAAAGATTTATTTAAAGATATCCAATCAACTCAGGACCCTACAGCATATCCTATGTAATTTTTTTCTTTTTTTCCCCCAATGGTCTTTAACTCAGGGCCTTGGTGCTGTCTCTGAGCTCTTGTGTTCGAGGCTAGTGTTCTGACACTTGGAGCCACAGTTCTACTTCCAGTTTTTTTTTTTGGTAGTTAATTGAAAGAGGTAAGAGTCTCATGGACTTTCCTGCCTGGCCTGCTTTTGCATTGTGATCCTCAGATCTCAGCCTGAGCAGCTAGGGTTAGGCATGAGTTGCTGATGCCCAATTATCCTGTGTATTTTAATTGAAAGAATTAAATTATATGTCCCAGAAATTTTCTTGGATTAGATCGTCCCAAATTAACTTGGGTAGAAAAGCTACTAATGAAGTAATAAATTAATAAATTGGTAATCAGCGTGCTATTCTTTATTGTTCCTTGGTTGTTTGGGAGTGAGAATTATCTTTGTTTGCTAGAATAGGTTCTTTGGGGCCCTTTATTCAGATTTACCCATCTCATAGTACATGCTCAAGAAAGAGCTACTAAGCTAAATTATACCCCGACCCACACATACAACTCCTTCGAATTCTTCACTAATGATCTGTGATGCCATGCTCTAATTAAAAGGCTGGTATTAAAAATGGCATCCTGATGAGTAAACACAGTCATATGTAACGGAGGGGATGATTCACTAGCTTGCAGCTACCCAAGTTTAATTAATGCTCCTGTAAATCCATTAAATGTTTCTTGGACCTAATAGTGTAAGTGAAGTTGGAGAGTGATCATGAGGAAAAGCTGGGCTCCCGAAGGGAATGAAAAGATGGATACACAGCCTTCTAGGAATCTCATTGTCTGCAGCCCAGGGAGGGACATTCTCCACTTCATCTATTTCTTTAGTCTAACAGCTATTCTTTGAGTACTTTTGGTCCTGTATTTGTTTTTTCTCCAAAGTCTGGATTTGAATATATGATTAGTCTCATCCTCTATTCTTCCTACAGGCATGTCTTAATTTTCCCCTTTCTTTACTCATTAGGGTGTTATTTTCTTTATCTATCCATCCACTACATAATCCATCTATTGTATCTGTCCACCCCTCCTTCCACCCCTCCATCTCTCCATCCATCCATCCATCCATCCATCCATCCACCCACCCACCTATCCCTCCACCTACCCATCCCCATGACTGTAATCATAGCTGCTCAGGAGGCTGAAATCTGAGGATCCCAGTTCAGAGCCAGCTTGAGCAGGCAAGTCTGAAAACCTCTTATCTCTACAACTGTCTACCAAAAAGCTGGAAGTGAAGAACACCAGTCTTTGAAAAAGCTAACGGATAGCACTCAGGTCCTGAGTTCAATCCTCAGTACTGTCCTTTTCCCCCACAGCCCATGGCAAGTGTTGAAACAAACATGTTGTATTTCCTTCAACGTGCCCCTGCTATGTGATCTAGAGTTTCCTTCTTGCTCTGGGGTTCTTCTTGCCTCATGGTTTGTTTGTCTTTCTTCTACTCTAGTCATCTGTATTTACCTCTCTATTTATGCAAAGTTTAACTTCCTTGTCTTGGGGGTGGGTGGGCAGATAGGTGGGTAGCTAGCAAAGTACCCAATTTTAGTTTCCCCTGGTGAGCATAGGTGACATTTGTTAGGATCTCAGAGAAAATGGTTTTCTCAATGCCTGAGGAGTCATTATTGTTAATAATGATGACATCCATCTATCTCATCAGGACCCTTGCTTGCTAAACTAAGAAAAATGCTTTTGTCACTGTTAGTAAATATAAAGTGTACCTACTCAATCAGCATGACACCCCAAGACGGGGGCTGCCGCTCCCTTCTGCATCTCCCGATTGCTCGTTTGCAATCCTGCCCTTCTTCAAACGACCATGTTTATTTTTTATTGATGCTTTCACTGCTTTGACAAATACATTTTTCCATGAAGAGAAACATAATTAACTTAAGTCATTTATATTAATCACAAGGGGGGAAAATCATGCAAAACGGGGGTAATTTTGTACTGAACAAGGCACGCTAGCTAATGAATATAGATGATGCTGATTTATGTGTTTATCCAGAAAGCATCCGTGAGAGGGAAAAAAAAAAAACAACATGGAACCCCATCAAGGTCCCTTCCCCTCCCCCCCAAAAGAGACTTGGAAAAAAATTTTCCTCCAGGTCTATTTAATGATGTTTGCTGGCTTATTGGTAGCCTGCCCACCGATGAAAGAGTACAATGACTTTTCAAGTGTTTATAGAACTTGACTGGTACTGGATAGCTCTTCCAGCATGGGTCTTCTCAGGTCAATCCCAAGAAGAAGGAATTAGGGGGTATCTGGAACTCCTAGGCTGGTGTACGAGGGAGGACTGATGAGGTCTGGTTCCCACCAAGGCACTGGTGAACCAGGTTAGATGTGGTCATCAGGGACCAGAGCTCAGACTCTCCAAGTATGTCAGTCCAGGAGGGGGGTGTATTTTGGTGGAAGAGTTCTTCATGGTGAGTAAGTGTAGTAATGCCTCACATTTGTTTAGTTCCCTCTACACCCCCCCCCCCACTTCTCACCCCAACAAGGGTTGAGCAAAGCAGTTGCCAGGGCCCACCCATGGATTGGGGGAGAAAGGTGTGGGTGAGGGCAGGAGGTGAGGATGGATTCTAGGGGTGCCTCCCAGCCATCAAATGTTCAAGCCAGAAGCCTACACACTGTGGGGAGCCCCGTTCCCCCAGGAACTGAAATCCTAGAGAATCACAGAAGCTGGCACTTGTCAGGGTGCCCCAGTCTGTGTCAGGCACTGCTCTCAGTGGTTTTCAAGTTTTAATCCTTGGCAATGGGTGTTAGTTTTTTCAGCCATGGCAGAGGATAACACTAAGGCTGGAGGAACAGAAGGCCATCTCCTCTTTAGGCTTTAAGTTTTTCCAATTCTTCTTCCCCATGGGGTGAGAAGCAGGTCCTCTGGCTATGAAGTACTCACAGGAGGTTTGTGCAAGGCTCTGGAACTCATTCAGAGCTCCACACTGTCTCTTTCCTGTGTGTTTTATGTGCTCTGTTCCCTTTGCTGTCACTAGACATAAACATGGCCACAAAACCTCAGAGGATTGTGAACTGGCCTTAGGGACACAGAAGGGACAGCTTAATGAGCTCTGAGATAGCACTCTGGGGACCACCAGGTGGAAATGACAAGAACGGGGGGGGGGAGAGGAAGTAAACATTGGAGCTGAGCCTAGGCTTTCCAGAAGAAGAGTAAGGCAGCTCAAGAGGTGGTTGGCCCACAGGAAATGTGCAGTTCAGCCCCTCCCTATTTTGCAGGTGGAGAAATGGAGTTGGGGGTGAGTTTGTGTTGAGCTCAGATCCTGTGTTCTCTCTTCCCATCCCAAAATGTCCTATCCAGAACTAGTTTTGATTATCCCCCCATCCTAGCCTCTCAAGTGGTGCTCCTGTAACAGGCATGGTCACACGATTTGGATTTCTTTTTTTTTTATTTTTTTATTGTAATTAATAAAAGGGTTACATGATATTTGCCCGATAGAAGGTGCATTAATTCACATATATTGATACCCTTTCACATGTCTTGGTCCCCCTTACCCTCCCCTCCACCCACAATTTGGATTTCAACCCTGATGCCATTCACTGTGCTCCTTTGGGAGTGGTGGCTCACCCCTTTAGCCTTGACCTCCTGCATCTCACCTGTGCATGGCTGAGGATGAAAGGGGCCACAGGAGCCAGACACAGGGGACACTAGTTTAACAGTGTGGCTACTGTGGTGGTGGTGGCTGTTATGATCAGATACAAGCTGAAGCCCACAAGAACTCACCTCCTTGTCACCACATCTGAGCAGCTGCTGGGCACAGGGAGAGGCCCCAAGAGCACAGGGAGAGGCCTGGCATGGAGAGGATGCTGCAGCATCTGCCACATGCCTGCTGCTTCCTGCCTGCTGACCAGGCTGCAATTTGTCTCCTGCCTGGTCTACGGCTCCCTGCGCTGGCTGGCTTAGCGGGTGCCAGCGTCCCATCCATCCTCCTCTGCCTGGACGGCGGTGCCAGGGACCACATCTGTCACTGTCTCTGGTGGCTTGGATGACTGGTGTGTCATCTTTGACAAATGTCTGTGCTGGAGAGCTGTGCGTGGCCGCAGTACTTACAGACTCCAAAAACTCAAATGCAGACGGGCCGCTCCACACACCAGCGAACACAAATGAGGGCTGGGGGTGGGGGCAGGCGACAGAGCGTGGGAGTGGACTATGAAGCGTCGGGTGGGGGGATCCTCTGTGCTCTGTGCTTTGGGGGAGAGGCTTCCTCTCCTTGCTCAGCCCTGACCTCAGGTGGAGTTATAGGGACAGCTATCATTTTTCTCCCACTGGCAGTGATGAGAGCTGCCAATCCTTAACAATTACCTGCTTGGGCTCCTGTGGTAGCTCGCTGTGTTCCCATTATATAGATGAGGAAACTGAACAAAGTAATTTGTCTGGAGCAAATGGCAGAGCCAGCCCAGGATGGCAGGCAGTACGTGTGGTTGGTAGGAGGTTGGGTGGGCTACCTGACAGGGACCAGAAAGTGAATGTGTTCTGTGCAACCCAGCTATCGTTTGAAAGTTAGAAAATAAATAACAGGTAGAGAAACAGGTAGGTTGGGTGTGATGGCATTTAAAAATTTCCCAGCTATGTAATGGCATAGATATGATTTCAGCCTATGATTTCAGGCTCAGGGCAAAAAATGGTCTGGAGGCCTGGCTCAAAGATCTCTCTGTGAGGCCTCAAGCTCAAATCCTAGTCCAGCCCAACCAACTAACCCAGTAAGAACCAACTAGAACTCTGGAGCTCTTGATACATAGTTTCCCAACTGCCCTGGACTTTCAGACCAGAGGATATCATAATGTAGGAAGGCTATATCTCTTGTGGTTTAGATGAGGGAGCTAGCCAGGGCAAATGGTGTAAGACCTCTCAGCTCCATGTTCCCATCTGTAAAGTAGGAGTAATTAGACTTATGTTCATAGAGTTGCTGGGTGAATGTCACTTGTCACACACTAGAGTAATATCCAAGAGTAAACAGGGTCCTTGGCAGGAGCTCCTGACCTCATTCTCATGGTTTTAATTTTCTTCTCCCCCACCCAGCCACCAATGCAGATGTGAAACAGGGAAAGGCCTGCTTCCATTGGTCAATGACAGTCCTACCTACCCAGACCGGGAACAAGACACTCAATGTCACCCAGCCCCAGGTGGCAGATTCACTTTTGTCTCCTGGTCCATACCCAAGTCCAATATCCAGCAGTCTTCTCTCATATCATCTCTTTTGACGTGGTAATATGACATTTCATTCTGTAAACCGTTCTTCATGCATTTTGTTGATTTCTTGAGTCTTCTAATGGAAGCCAGCCCACACAAGGGCAGGGTATGTGGTCTATGTTGGCTCTGGAACTCTGCATAGATGTATAATACACTTTTTTGTCCTTGTTGAAATAATAATTTTTCTGATTTCTGTTTTAGAGTTTTGAGTTCACCAAATATAACATACATTATAACTTATAAAGTATAATCTATTATGTAAATTATAAAGTAATGAATACAATTTATTATGTGATCCTGCATTTTTTTGCTTTGAATTTGTTGGTATATCCACTTACTTCAATTAATTTCTAGTTGTTCCTAGGGTAAAGCCCACTTGATTATAATATTTGGCCAGATTTCATTTGCCACTGTTTTATTTCAAATCTTTACATTTCTGTGAGTGAGCATAATTGGTTTACTATTGCCTTTTCCTAAACGATCTATATCAGGTTTTGGTTCTAAGGCAACAAGGGTTTTACAAAGTGAATTGCAGCATTTAATCTTTTCCTATGATCCAGAAGAGTTTAATTAACATAGGAATTATTTGTTCTTTAAAGGTTACATGGAACTCAGCTGTGAAGCCATCTGCTCCCCGAGCCTTTTTATAATGGTAGGTCTTTAATCTACCTTGCTATTCTCTCTTGCTGCATTGGCCTTGGTATTTTCCACTTCTTGTTGGGTCAGTTTAATTTGTTATTTACTGGATAAACAGATTTCCTCTGAATGCTCTGCGATGTTGCCACAGAGTTGATGAAGAATTCCTTTGTAACCTCTTAACCTTGAGTGAGTCTATGGCTATGCTATATCTCTTTTTCCATTGCTAATTCTGCTTGATCTTGTTCTCTTTGATCAGGAATCCAACAAATTCTCAGAATGTCATCACTGTGGAGAAACAGGGAGGCCTATGCTCACAGCCTGGAACTCATTGGCTCATGGAGATACAGCAGCTGGCAGGAGCCTGATGTACAGCAGTTCAAGATGGCACCAGTAGTGTAACCAGGAAGAGCTGGGTAAGAGGAGGTGGATAGTCTTGGTGGCTGGGCTCTGACACTTGGCTCAATCAACGGACTGTTACTGTGACATTTGCACAACCCTGTGCTCCCTGAAGTTCCTTATCAGTGAAACAGTGATGATGGCATCAGTGCTTTTCTCACACGGGCACAGAGATAGCTGGTACCCCATATGTATGAAGTACTTGGTGTAAATACTTGGCAGGCAGTGACTGCACAATGAATACCAGCCGTCATTGTGGAGGGAATATGCTAGAGAGAGTAAGAAGCCCATGACTCTTAGAAATCACTGGGAATCCTGTAGAAGAATGGACTTCCAGCTCCTAGCCTACAGATATTTGGGAGGAATTAGGATTTGAACGCTCAGAGAATGTGACCACCTTCTGTGGTCCCACGTGAGTTTGATGTGAGGTGTTAGCCATGATGTATTCTCTCATAAATTTCCTAGATCCCTATAATATAGTTTTAGGGGGGACTATACCATTGCACATCCTCAGTGACTGAGTTACAAGAAGGCTATACCTTGCAGTTCACCCTGTGATGGGCTCAGGAGAGGCCTAGCAGCTCTCCCAAGGCCATACAGCCTGTTGGTGAAGGTCACTTAGGTCACCCGAGGGCCATGGGATTTCAAAGCCTATGTGAGAACATCCTGAATGTTGAGAAAAGCAAAATCTACAAGAGCTATCACAAGAGATACACTAGGATGAACTGGTCGATAGTGCTGACTGAGCCGCAGTAGGTAAGCACTGAAGAGGGGGCTGAAAGGGAGGGGAGGAGCAGGGCTCGCTGGAGAGAGATCTGAAGGTCTGTGCTCTGACCCCTGGGCAGCCAGCTGCCACAGTGTAGCATTCTTTTCAGAGAACGATTTTAGGTTGTCTACCACTAGAGGGAAAGTATTTATTTGCTGTCCCTGTATTGTTGTATCTTATAACCACCTGAAGATAACAGTTTCCTGACAAATGATCAGTCAAGAAGGTGTTAGCTGGCACACCAGGAGTTGTCTATCCAGACAGAATTTCAAGGAGGGAGAGGTATGGGTCTTACTTACACAGTATGGGCCAAAGAAATGAACTCTTATGGCTGTGCATGGCTGACCTATCTAGGATTTATGAATGATCGTTCTCTTAACATGGGATAACAAAATGACTTGTTCATCAGAGTGGATTTTCATGAGAATGCATACAGCATTCACACTCATGGGGATATGGATAAAGGGACAGAGCATTGTGATTTCTGTTACTAGATTTCTAATAGTTAGGGATGAGGGGAAAACCTTACCCACAGGGCTAGGATGTTAACGCCATCTTCTTTCTGTGCTGGGAACTCCTTTTCCAACTCTAAGGCTTACCATCCCAGGCTTTGGTCACTGCACACTTCATCAAACAGTCATGAAGCACTCCAAGAGCTGGGTTTCTCATAGATTTATACTTCTTTTAAAAAAATACAACTTAATTCTTTTGTTATTACTAAGGTGTCCTACAGAAGGGTTACCCTTGGACCGTTCAGGTAATGAATACATCTTTCTTCTGGATAATGTCATTCCTTCCTTTACTTTCTCTAAGTTCCAACAATATGTCTTATCAACCGTCTGCAAACATTTTGCACAGGAGACCATTGCCACAGCTCTAGTTTCCAACTAGAGAACACTATAAGTACCTCTTTTAGAACCAGAAAGAGCTATCCAGGCATTTTTATTTGTGATTACAGAAATTCGTACAGGCTTTCTAAGCTTACTAAACAATTCTTAGCATCCCGTGCAAACTGAAGTCTCTACTTGGTGGAGTCCATCACAACTGATGCTGTATCCTGCCAGTCCCCTTGTGCACTTTGGTTTCCACCAGATGCCAGTGGCCTCTTCCTGCAAACGCCTGATGCTTTCATTTGAAGGCCTTTATTCTGGCACAAGAAACTGGTCATGGAGCTAAAGTAAGGGACAGAATGAAATAACAGGAAGTTAAGGTCCAAAAGAAGAGCCCTCATAAGTATATGAGAATCTAGTTTTCTGGCCCCTTGGTGGACAATGCTGAGAGATTTTCGATGTGGCTTCCTAGAACCAAGTATAGTTGTATATGGTGGGGCACACTCATTCCATGCCTTATTTTCTTGCTAGTGTTTCCTGAGCTCACTTCCTGGGTTCTTTATTATTTTTTTTGCCAGTCCTGGGGCTTAGACTCAGGGCCTGAGCACTGTCCTTGGGTTTTCTCAAGGCTAGAGCTCTACCACTTGAGCCACAGCACCATTTCTGGCTTTTCTATGTATGTGGTACCAAGGAACCGAACTCAGGTCTTTGTGCATGCTAGGCAAGCACTCTACCACTAGGCCAAACTCCCGGCCCTCACTTCCTTTCTTGCATCCAAATCCCGTCTCAATGCCCGCCTCTCTAACACCCATCTCCAACATCCCATAAACAGCCCCTCATCCAAACCCAGCAGTCCACACATGCTTTTTGGTAGACCAGGTAATGCTTTGTTAAGAACTGCAGGAGGCTCCTTTTTACTGAGCTAGTCTGCCCTGTGATCAGGACTCTGGGGTTTGTAGATTAGGGGATGATTACCGAATCATGTATAATCTGCGCTTGAATGAAGCTTAAGAAAATCCATCTCACTCCATACTCAGCATCTTTTCCCGTGAGTTCCCGGAGGGGTGAGTTGGAGCGGGGGGAGCCTCAAGGATGGGTGAGCCTTCTCTATGTTTGGACAGAGTCAAATGCCAGCACTCCACTGGGCCAGCTCCTTAGGGTCACAGTCCCCTCACGAGGGTCCCCAGACAGCAAGAAGCTTCTTCAGAGCCAGCCCAGTGTCCTTCATCAGTCCGGACTCCTGACCTTGGCCATGCTGGCAGGGAACTCCTGTCACTCTTCAGTCAGAAAGAGCTGGTCTGGAATCACAGTCTTCCTTCTGCATCTTACCATATGACCACCGAATCCCACAGCTTCTCCTTTCCCACCCTTCTCACCCATCCTTAGAGAGCAGGTGTCTGTTTCTCCACCCCCCCATCTGGGGTGGGGCAGGGGGCAATGTTCTCTTTTCTAATTGGTTCTCTGCTTGTATCAGGGTTGTAATACTAGTGAGGGGGACCAGTGTGACATAGGTTTAGTGACAACATGTGACAAATGCCTGGAACACATAGCACCTAGCAGCTGAGCACATCCTTGGGATGGTCTGGGATGCTGGCTAATGAGCGTTATTACTACACTGCTGTTATTATCGCACAGAAGGCATTAGCCTCTCTATCTTCTGTCCCATTCAGTGGAGCTGTAGCATCCATCTGGGGTGGTGGAGGTTGAGAGTGTCATCCTTGCTTGTCTTTCTCCGGCAGGGTGTTCTTATTACTATTCAGCAGGGATCTCTTTTGTCTACCACTCTTGGGCACCCAGGGCTGTTTGTGAGCATCTGCTGCTGCTGGGGTGGGGATGGAGTGTGCTCACACAGTGGTACAGAGAGAGAAGAGCAATGTGACTTTTATTCAGTGTCTTCAATGGTAAATAAAAGAGCATAGGGTTGGCCTAGGGGTTCCATAGATGGGTATAATGCCCTTGAATCCAGCAGATCTGTCTCATTGAACAATGCCAGAGAAGACCTGGATGCCCCTTCTTTTCGAGATGGTCTTTGATGACTATTTCCTGGGTTTCCAGGCCCATAAAAATTGCCCCTTCCTTCCTCATGTGACCTCCGTAGCCAGTCCCGGCCTCCTAGATTTTAGGCAGAAATTCTCTTTTGTCAGCATCTCATTTACTTGACATTTGTTTTGGTTCCAGTCTACCTTGTTTGGTTTTGTGCTTCAAAGCAGTTTTCTTGCTTTGCTATTCCTAGACAACACTTCGTTTGTTTCCCCGAGAAGGTGGGAAGAGAATGGAGACCCAAAAAGAAATTCTATCAACACACCAGAGCCTATGGGCTTGAACCATGAACATTTTTTGCTCACCCTTCTAGAAGCTGGAAGTCTAAGACCAAGGCCTGTCAGAGTCCATTGATAAAAGTCCTGCTTGCCAGTGTGTGGACACCTGTGTTCTCATCTGATATTCAGGAGACAGAGGGAGGGGAAGCAAGATGTCTGTGCCTCTGCTTAGATGGCATTGATGTCCCCCATGTGGGGCTGTGCCCTTCTCACCAAATTATAGCCTCAGGGTTTTCACATTTTGGGCCTTCACACTGCTGATCCTCAATACTGGGCTACAGTTGGACTGTGTGTGTGTGTGTGTGTGTGTGTGTGTGTGTGTTTGTGTATCTGTGTCTGTGTGTCTTTTTGGTCCTCAGGTATCTAAATGCAGGAAGCACTGAAGAATCCCACCTGTCATTTCTGATCACTAGGCCTCTATGCCTCTGACCCCAGTCATGGAATGGAGAGCAGACTTATAGGTCCCTGGACTCCTTCCTCCTGTATTTCTGAGTTAATAGTTATTTTTGAGCTAATAGTTTTAACAGTTGTTTAGTTATAATGGTTATTTAGTTATTTACTTCTAATAGTTATAATAGTTGGTTCTTCTGGTCTGGGCATACATTTTGGGAACTACTGAACTCAAGAAACCTTTATCCTTTCCCCAGTCATCCATGAACCTGAAGGCAGAACTTGTCCGGCTGAGCAATCTGTGTCGTTATTGTTGTTCTAAGGGGGAAGTGGAGAAGGGTCATTTCCCTGTGTTCTTATGATAATAATTGGGCCACAGAAATGTTAGCTACTTACAGGCCCTTTTACAAACAAGGTATGGTACACAAATATGTTTTCTGCATCCGATAATGTATGAAAACACCATATGTCACCAGTACAATGCTTTGTGGCTTGTGACCGTCTTCGGTGTGAATTTTCTAATTTGATCCCAGGAGAGGCCCTGTGAGGTGGGACATCATGTATCATGGCCCCATTTTGCAGGTAAGGGACCACAGGGGATTAACCTCTCTGCTTGTCTGCTGTGTGCCAGGCACTTTATGCACTACAGCTCATTTAGAGTTCATGACAACCCTTGGAAATGGGTATTGTTACTTATGGTGTGGACAAGGCAGCCGGAGGCGGAGAAACAGAGTGATTTGTCAAAGGTCATGGACATAATTAGCAGAAGAGCCAGACCTAAAGTCAATTTCTCCTGACATTGTTCATGGCTCTTCCTAAGATACCATAGTTTTTATGTGTGACTAGGATGAAATCTATAACCACTGTTAAGAGTTACAGTGGAAGAGAATCTTGATTTTTGGTGGGGAGGGGCAGTCTTGGGGCTTGAACGCAGGGCCTGGGCACTGACCCTGAGCTTCTTTTGTTCAAGGACAGCACTCTATCACTTGAACCACAGCACCACTTCTGGCTTTTTCTGTGTATGTGGTAGTGAGGAATTGAACTCAGAGCTTCATGCTTGCTAGGCAAGCACTCTACCTCTAGGCCACATTCCTGGCCTGAGAATCTTTTCTAACACCCCCCTCTGAGGTCAGTTTGTTTGACCTAATTTTTAGGTGTGTGTGTGTGTGTGTGTGGTAGTTACTTAAACTCAAGAGTCTTATGCTTTTGCTTGGGTTGGTGCTCTAACCACTAGAGCCATATTTCTATTTCTGGATCCTCCCCCCTCCCCCAAGTTCATTATAGATCAGTCTCAGTCTTTTCTGCTCAGGATGACTTTGAAACCCTATCCTTGCACCTGTCTCCTGAGTGGCTAGATGAGATAGTGAGCTACCATGCCTGGCTTCATTTCTAGCTAGACCTTATGTGACACACAATCAAGAACTTAGGAGAAAAATGGAACCAGAGAGGGGAAACTGAATGACAGTAAGCAAGGATGGGAAAGTAGTAAAGAGGTAGTTGGAAATGCCTTGATGACTGATCTCTTTTGTTTTGTTTTGCTTTTTCAATTCTGAGAACTGAATTCAGGACTTGCACTTGCTAGGCAGGGTCGCAGCCATTTTGCTTTTAGCTTGTCACACCTGGTCATAGAATTCCACTCAGCCACTTTTGGACCATAACTTTCCTATCTCTACCTCCTGGGTAGCTAGTATTACAGTTGTGTAGCATCACATCTGGTCAGTTTTGTGAGCTTGGAAAAGTGAGAGGTTCCAGGGCACATGTTAGATGGGAGCAGTGAGTGGAGAGATGGAGGAATTTCACAGCACTTATCTGTGGATTAGTAAATTGGGTTCCCATTGATATTCTTTAAGAGACATAAGAATATTGAAATAAATGTAAAATTTCTCTTGCCCACTGGCTGGCACTCATTTGTATGTGATGCAGAGTGGAGATTGAGTCACATAGGAACAGGACTTAGATTAAGCTTACATCTGCATATATTTGAAGGAATGCTTGGATGTGGAAGGCAAGGTATAAGAAAATGGCAGTGACAGCAATACCACGAAAGAAATACCATGAAAGGAAATGATGAGAGAGGGGGAAAGCAGAGAGAGGGAGAAGGAAGTTAATAGAGAATGGACAACTGGGGTATGCATGTGGAGAGATGTCAGGGAAATGAAACCAAGGAAAGTCAGTTTATCTTCAAGTTGTGTCCTAGGCTCTAACCTCCTATGTCTCCCAAGCTCTCTGAATTGTGATCAGTTATCAGGAAAGTGCTCCCATTGCTACCCACATATACAACTGAAGAAACCTACTTTTAGGAATTAGTACTTATTCTTGTGGCTCTATTGAGCCACATTTTATGTTATTGGTGGCTTCAGCAGAGATAGAGCTTTCATCCAGAACCATATTAGCAGGGGTGATGCAGATGCAGGCCAGATAAACATTGGGCCTCATCTTCTTGGAAGGGCTACTTTTAGAAAACTCCCTCTAGGCTGCCATTACTGCAGGAAGCCCAATCTAGCCACATGAAGAGGCTGCCTGGAGAAACACCAAGGCTTCAGCTGAATCCCCAGACAATAAGCAGCATTACCTGGCTACATGAGTGACCCTTCCAGAAGTGACTCTTCCTGCTCTGGTGAAACCACCCATCTGGTGTTATGAAGCAGAGACAGGCTGTCCTTTTCAGACTCTAGGAAATTGCTGACTCTGAACAAGTACTTGCTGTTTTAAGCCTACGATGTTGTGAGTTGTCTGGTTCTGCAGCCATAAGTAACCGAACATCTTTATTTTATTTTATTTTATTTTTCATGGAATTTTTTTTTTGCCAGTCCTGGGCGTGAGCTCAGGGCTTGAGCACTGTCCTTGGACTTTCTCAAGGCTAGAGCTCTACCACTTGAGCCGCAGCACCACTTCCAGCTTTTTTCTATGTATGTGGTACCAAGGAATTGAACCCGGGTCTTCGTGCATGCTAGGCAAGCACTTTAACCACTAGGCCAAACTCCCGGCCCCCCGAACATCTTTATTACAGGCATGGCACCATGACATTTTTTATTTTTCAGTTCACTTCTATTTCATTTTTCAAAATGCTAAGTTGGTTTCATGACCCATCTAATGAGTCATGATGCAGCTTGCCAAGCACTGCTCTATCAATGGCAGATGTGTTGAAGATAACCTATCTTTTATCGACTCTGTCCTTTTGCTCTTTGGATCATGGTATAGTAAAAGCAATTTCAAAATGCCCCCCAATCCAGGACTTTGTCCAAGGAGGGATGTCCCGACGGACATTTGGGTGAACAGGTAGGTGATTCTATTCAGCAGGTATTTTATCCAGTCCTTTCCCAAGCCTGGTTCTGAATCCAGTAAGTGAAATTTATAACCAAGCATCGTCTATTGGTCATTAATCTTACCAGACTTGGAATCTATGCCCACAAATGGAGGAAAGACATCAATCTCCAAATACCTACTTGCTGCCCTCATTTTCTCCACTTCTTGTGTTGAGAGGAAACAAACTCTTTCAGTGTCATTTAAGCTGCATACAACTTAGTTTGGTTAAAAACAGGGCTTCTTCCTCTGATATAGTGGCTTTGGGATCATATTCTATGGATAAAATAATCTGAACCACTCAAAAGAAGCTTGTTAAATGCAGAGTCCAAGGTCCTACTAGATATTTGGCTGTGAACATGCTTTGCAGTGTAAGGCCTGGGGCTCTGCATGTTAACAAACTTCCCGGCTAGCTCTGCTGTACATTGACCTTTGGATTCAACTCTTATAAAGGCTCATGGTCTGGATTATTGTATTCCAACAATCCAACCTCAAGTTATACAGTAAGAAATGCGCTCCCATTTGGTCCTTAGGCTCATGCACATACATGGAAAAGAAACCAAAGTTACATCCATCTACAAGAGGTGTGGGCTGCATTGTATCGTTTTTTTCCTACGTTGCTTTGCTTTCATCCTGTTCAAATGCTGGTTATGACT
This sequence comes from Megascapheus bottae, assembly GCF_031878675.1. Lineage (NCBI taxonomy): Eukaryota > Metazoa > Chordata > Mammalia > Rodentia > Geomyidae > Megascapheus > Megascapheus bottae. The sequence goes on from NC_143530.1 coordinate 8,559,084, forward strand.
CATTCAGCTGATTTTATGATTCACTGGTGCATCTCTCTGTACAGTGAAAAACAAACTGACCCAAGCAAACATTGCTAAGGTAGGGGCTGTGCAGGAGGCATGGCTGATTCTGGCATATTTGGCTATAATAATGGTCATTTGGAGTTCTAAATACAACCTTCCTTTCCCAGGCTGCCCTTTGATTCAAATGCTACTGTTGGTTCACACTCATGTAGCACAGAACAGCTTTGCCAGTATTTTGATCCTTATGTGGCCTGGGAAGTATGGGTTTTCCTGTAGCTGGTTCTACACTGGACCCCAGTCTAGCTAGTGGCAGATGTGAGGGCCTGCCTCCAGGGAGGGAGTTAGGATGGGGCAAGACACTGCCAGGGTAGCTGGACTAATTTTTGCTTTCTTCCCATGGTAACTGTTCCCGAGTCCCAAGAGAACAGGTGCCAGAGAAGGGTGTCCAGCCCTGCAGGGACAGAGCTGTTTGGTGTTCAGCTACTCCTGAGCAAAGAGAAGATACATGCAAACTGGAGGGAACTGTAGAGTCAGAATGTTGAGTTCCTGTACCTTTGTTATGCAACAGTTTATGTGGGGTTTGAACTTAGGAGCCTGAGAGCTGTTTCCTCACTGTTTTTGGCTGAAGGCCAGCACTCTATTATTTGAACCACAGATCTATTTCAGGCTTCAAATAGTGATTCTCACTCAGATCTCAGCCTCGTAGGTAGCTAGGATTAGAAATAGGAACCACCAGTGCCGGGCTATGTGACCTCTGCTTGAATTTTTATTTTCCCATGTGTCACTTCTTGGGCTGAGTAACTCCTTAGATTCACTCTATTTTGTCAGTAGGGCTTTGCTGTTCTCTTGCCTGTCTGTTCTAGAGGCAAGTGGACAGCCATGTCAGGTTCTTTTTCTTCCTGTACCAGCAGGCATGGGATATGTCCTTGCTTCCCATACAGCCTCCCTGGGCCTTTCACATGCTCCTCAGTCTTCTCCCTGAAGCTGGAAGAGGCCCCATCTTCTATGTCCTCCGATTCCAGCCCCTCTGTCCTCTCCATCATCCTGACACTTGAGACAGCCACAGAAATCAAACAAATTTAAAAACTGTGCCATTTACGGTGTCTAAGAAAGCCAAACCCACCTCCACTCCCATGATTGATTTTGTAGCTGCAGCTGGGCGTGGATGCAGACAGACAACTAATGAGGTAATTTTTCTAAATGCAAAGTGTAAACAAGCTAACAACTCCCTCTTCCTCCTCTGTGAGTCCCCCCTGGTTTTCAGCCTCCCTGTTTTTGTAGAGATTGTTGGCTAGTTTGTATTTTGATGCTGTTGTTGCTGGCTATGTCTCCTTCAAAAGGATATCTTAGGGTCCTGCTCACTCCCAGTACCTCAGAAAGTGACTTTAGAGGCAAGGTCTTTACAGAAGCAATTAAGTTAAAGTGAGGCCATGAAGATGGGTCTCCAATGGAATATGACTTAATGAAAAAGGGGATATTTGGGCCATGGGGGCATGCACATGGAGGGAAGAGGACAAGAGAATAAAGATGGCCATCTACAAGCCAAGAAGCAAGGCCTGGAACAGACACTTGACCTTGACCTCCTGCCCTCCAAGTCTGTGAGGTAACACACTTCTGGAGAAGAGGGTAATGATTGAGGGGTGACTGTGAAGCTGATGAGAACTGGGCTTCAGGGCTTACACTGGGCTTTCCAAAACCACGACGGGGCACTGGTAGTGTTTTCTCTGCTTCAGTGAAGTTTGCAATTGGTATTTGAATTTCAATCAGGGAGGGCCCAGGAGACCTCACTCCACTTTTCCCTCTGCCCTTCCTGTTGCATCAGTGGCTTTCTGGGGCCTGTGTTGGAGTCTCCGAGTTGGGAGAACATATGAATGGGGTTGGCGGCATGTATGTCGGGCTTGTGGTCACTTCCATCTTGCTGCCTCTCTCAATGTAAGAATGGCTTTCAAGGAAGCTGAAAAGGTCCTCTGTGTCGCTTCATCTGGGAAGGTGACAGATAGATCAGCCAAAGTTGTACCACTATGTGAACAGACTACACAGCACCTGGCAGAAGAATGTGGGCTAGAAAGATTGCAGTTCTAATGCCACAAACGCATTTGTAGAAATCCTTCCAGTCATCAACCATGCATATTTCTAAGTTTAATATGAGGGGGGCGCGACAAGTAGTTAATGAATACAAATAGTAGGCTATCTTTCTGTGTTGTAAATACATTTGTGGTATTTGTCAGACTCTTAGAATCTGTATGATTTTTCTTATTGGAGATATTTGCTTTCATAACACATTTTGTGTTGGTAACATTGTAGTCTTTCCCCCAGCACCCATAAAAAGTCACCTAAGATGGCACAAGTTCTGGGTCCTATCCATTTTAGATCTGGCCCTGGGTCTGAGAGATGAAGAGAGAGGGGAGGCAGGGAAAGAGTAGGAAGGCATTGGGAGACCCTGTGGAGAGGCACACATGGGTTAGAGACAAGGGAACAATGAAAAGGGCTTTGAACTGGGCTATGGGAACCCACTTGGCTTTACTCAAGATCACTCCTTACCATGTCTCAATGGGTCATGTCTCTTTTGTGTCTGGATCTTCTATTCTCCATCATGAAATACAAGCTCTATGAGAACAGTAAATAATAGAGAAAGGGGATGCGAGGGACGGAATGCATGGCTAAAACTGGAAGACCCAGTAGGGTGGTCTGGTGTTTCTCAGTGAGTTTGCTCCTGGTGTTTTGAGTGATCTGCTTCTTCACGTAATATCATTGTGGTAGGCATTGTAAGGTAGAAGGATCTGTGGTGGTTAGTCATGATTGCCAAAAGCACAACTCTCTGTGTGTCTGCATGTGAAGGATAGCTAAAGATGTGGTGACATCCTGAATAGGAGCAAAAGAGGGAAAGGAGTCGCCACCCGCTTCTCACTCTCTGCTTCCTGGCCACTCTGAGGTGAACAGCTTTGTTCTGATCTACCCCTCCCCTGATGGTGATCTGCTCCATCCTATCCTAGAAGCAATCGAGATGGCTGGCCATGGGCTAAAGCTCTGAAACTATGAGCTCAGATAAACCTTCGCTCTCTTACATTGTTTCTTTCATTGAAATGAAAAGTACTGAAGGATCCATAGCCTTACCCACTAAGTGCTGTTAACGTCTCACACGGTGGAGTTTCTGGAGGCTGGCTCATGGCTGTGAGGGTGGCACTATACCTTTAGAGCAGCAGGTCACGACACAGTAGAGACACAAACTTAGAAGTATGGAGCTATTTTTCCAAGGATATAGAGCTAATTAATATGAGTTTTTTTTGACCCCAGATTCCAGCTTTTTGTTTCTGTTTTTTTGTTTTAATTATGGTATTGCCATCTTCATTTCCAGGAACAGTCCTCCCCATCTACTGGAGGGACTTGGGTGGAGGGGCAGGTGCAGTTCCCATGAAGTTCTGTAGAATTCTCCATCCCTGCCACAGGGCAAGCGTCAGCATGTTCAGGGCTGCAGAATACAGGTGATGCCAGCGAGGCTGCCTAGCTCTCCACTTCGGCTTTGGAAACATCTAAGGCGCCCGGAGAGACTAGCTTTTATGGGACCCTGACCAAGCACCCTGACAGACAGTCACCCCCCACCCCTTCTAAGACAATCAGATGAGGGAAATCAACGTGCCTATGAGTGCATGTCAAGGCAGTTCTGAACAATCACTTTTATTCATCCATATGGATTTTAGTTTATGAAGTTCTTCTGCTGAACTGGGCTCTTGGGGGTGTGGTGTGAGGAGGAATCCTGGCTGTGACTCTTCGAGTAGAATTCTAGGGGAATGTCTCTCTAGCAGGCTTGGGAGCTCCTTTGTCAGATCTGTATAAGCATGAGTTGGGCTTAGAGGGATTTATTTTTTTCTTTAGTGTCTGTGTATGTTTTCCTTCTATTATTAGTGCATATTAATTTTACAAAGAGGTTTCATTGTGCTATTTCCGCTCATGCATAAAATCTACTTAGATCAAATTAACCTCCATTATGACTCTTTCTTATCCCCCTCTTCCTTGTAGAACATTAAAAAAATAGGTTTCATTATTTTATTTTCATACATACCTCTGAAGACTTTGCTCATAATCACCTTCTCCTTTCATCCTCACCCTCCTACTAGTTCCCCTCCCCAGTGTCAGCTTTTATTATGATTATTTTTAGGTCTACAGCAAACAATATGAGACAATGCAGGTGATACTTTGTCTTTGTTAGTTTGGCTTATTTCACTTAACCTGATCTCTGATAGGTTTCATGGGAGAGACAGACCCTGCCCTGCTACCCTGTGCTTGGCCCATAGCATGAACACCATAAAAATGTACTTTGAGTTAGAATAGTGAACCATGGATCTCTGGCTTCTCTCTAGGGATCTATCTTGCTTCAGGATGTGGGAGGAGGGATGCATGAGGCAGTGGGGATGAAGACGGCCTCCTTCAGTGTTTACACCCGAGCCATGGGCTCAGATGATCTCCCCTCTCCTGCCCTCAGGAGCTTAGGGATGCAGATGAAGGGCCGGGTGGCTACTCATTCCCAAATATCCGGTGTGTGGTTCTCTAGTTCTAGAGATAGCTCATTCATTCAGCAGGTATATCACTGGCTATCTACTGGGTATGAGGTTGTGGGCCCACTTGCTTGATGGGGACACTGAGCCCAAGAGGGACATAGAAGTCTGGGAAGGTTGAGAGAGGAGAACCTTCAGTGGTTGAGATGACTGCAAAGTGGGCATCGATTGGTAGCCTGGGATAGAGTCCTCTCCCTTCTCTTACTTTAGTTTATTCCTTTGAAAAACCAGGAAGATGGATGTGGTAGCCCCAAGGACCCTTCTAGTGCTGACATTTTGAAGAGCTAGACTTTGCATTCTGAGCTGCCAGAAGAAGCACTATGGTCTCAGAAAGGGACAAGGTGGCTCTTCCTCCCTTGGGAGGGGCACCATGTTTTCAGTTCTGTCTAGGAGTCCTGGTGTGCATGTATATGTGTGTGTGTGTGTGTGTGTGTGTGTGTGTGTGCATGTGTGTATGCAAACTGCAATCTACCCCTTCCCAAAGGAACATCCCTGTCATTGAGTCCTCTGCTACCTTCTGTGATCCTTCTAGCACATTCCAGGGTGGATAAGGAGAACCATGAAGACATGACACAGCCTTCAAGAGCTGCTCAGGATGGGAGATTGTCCTCCTATCTCTTAGAGAACAGCAGGTACTTGTCGTGGGGCAGACAAACTCGGGCGAGGGGGAGGCTTGGATCTTGCGAGGGGCTCTCTGTCCTAGACAGCGTTACTCAGCCCTGTTAGCTCCGAATGCAGTGATGTCTGTGCTGCGTGCTATGTTTCTGTGTAGTACTGTGTTCTGAACACACATTTGTGCACTCACAGATTGAGTAGATGAGTACCTAGCACCTTCTGAGTTCCAGGCAGTGAACTGAGCAGATGAAAGTTTACAATCCTGCCGTGGTGGTAGTGGGTGTGTGTGGGGGTCATCTTTACCAGGCCCAGCTAAGTGATGGCCTTTTGCATTATCGCTAAAGTATTCTGCTTCCCTGGGGAAAAACATGGTCATTTTTAGGAGGAAATGACATTTTCTTAAATGACTTTCTGACAACCACTGCACACGTGACAGATGAGCAGAATGAAACAAAACTGAGTTTAAATCTTGGCTTGCTGAGATCTCGCCAGCTGCCATGCTTGCACATGGCATCTAGGAGACTGTCAAACATTCCAGGTGCCCAGTCTCAGGTGGATCACCAGAGCAGGAGAGGCTAGCCAGGAAAGGCTTCTTCATACACTCCACCGTTAGTATGCGAGTCTTGCTTGACTGAAATGGGCTTACTACTCCGTCTTTGTGCATGGAATGCTTCTTGATCTTTGGCCAAGTTCAGGATTGCCGTCTCTTCTGACCCCCAGCCTCCAGAATGTTTGGCTGAGGAGGGCGAAAACAATCTCTGAAGTGGGAATGAGAAACAATGGAAAAGTGGAGATTGGGAAGTCAGAACTGGGAATGAGCTGGGGGACTTGGCAGATGCGGATAAGTCGTGTTGGGAAGTAAGGAGCTGAAATGGTGGAATGCTGGGAGAGCAAGACATTGTTGGTAGAGGGCCTTCCATTTGAAAGTGAATTTTATTTTCTGGGCCATTGGGAACCACTAAATGTTCTTGAACCAAAGGAAACAAAATGAACTAAGAAAGGTTGAATGACAGGCTGGGAGTTTGGCCTAGTGGTAGAGTGCTTGCCTAGCATGCACGAAGAGTCGGGTTTGATTCCTCAGTATCACATACATAGAAAAAGCCAGTGGTGTTGTGGCTCAAGTGGTAGAGCTCTAGCTTTGAGAAAGTCCAAGGACAGTGCTCAGGCCCTGAGCTCAAAACAGGACTGGCAAAAAAAACAAAAACAAAAACAAAAAAACAACCCAAAAGAAAAAAGAAACACACACACACAAAGGTTTGATGACAACTAATTTGTTAACAATGGGTAGAAAGCAGTGCTTGGGTGAGGTGGTTCCTGGCTCCTGTGGTAAGCCTGGGAAGAAGTCCTGGAGTAGAGGAATAGGCTGAGAGGGTGAAACCGGCCGAGGAAAGATTGTAACTCAGGGTACAGTGACAGAAGGGGTAGGAAGCTGAAGAAACGAAACAGTTAATCTCAGGAGCACAGCAGGTTCTCATCTCTAGGGGTGGAGTGGATAGCAATCAGGCCCGGGGCCACCGTCCTGACTCAGCACTGTGCAATCATGCCCTCATTAGAACACCCAGGCCCAAGTGGGCTGGCTGTGATTGTGTGTTCTTACACTAATTAATTTATTCTCATCAGAGGAAGGAGCACAAGGGTTCAGCCATTTCCTTCCTTCAGAGTTTGAGGACCAATAATGGATGAGCCCTAGGCCAAACTTACCAAACTTCTGCGTTTTGCAGGGAAGAAGATGCTGGGTTCATTTGTTGTTGTGAATCATAGCCGTATCTTCAGCAGGTGCCCGGTGCAGAAAGGTTGGAAATCAGAGATATATCTTTTTGAGACTACTTTATAACAACCTGTGCAAAGCTCCTTCTTTGTTTTATGCTTCCCTGAAGAAGAACTTCTGAACCATGACAGCTTCCCAAACAGCGACCCAGCTGCAAATCAAGACAGCTTTGCACCTGCAGGGCGCAGGTGGCTAGAGGTGGCTCTGGATGAGCATTCATCTTTCTCTACCACACCTTGGAGCCTCTAAGGCAGCAGCAGCCACCTGTCTTTGTGTCAGCTTTGGCTGAAAAGGCAAAAAAAAAATACAGCTATCTCAGGAAAGTCACTCTCCACTTGTGCCCTATTGCTTTTCTGGTGCCCAGTTCGGGCATCCTTCTGTGGCAAAGCTTTCCACTTGGGGTCCCAAGAGCCCTGATCCTCTCCTTGCATCTTGATGGCTGCACTCGTTTGATGTTTAGCTTCTGCCTTCTCAACTCTTGACTTATGGCTCCTTTCTTCAGGTTTGAGGCTGTTCTTAGACTCTACCAATAAATTCATTCTTTTCAGGAAACAACTGGGTCTTAGATTCAGGGTGACATATCATCTTTCATCTAAACCAAGACGCTTTGTAGATTGGTAGATGCCACTGATACCCTCTCATACTTTCTTGCCCGATGCGGTTCTTATACATCTTGACGCTTGCTTGCTGCAAGCCCGAGGCCTTTCTCTACTTACTGCACCAGGGTGGAGAGCCCAGACCCCCGTCCCACACCAATGACAGGAGCTAGAGGGTGAGCACTCAGCCTCTTAGCTGGAGGACTCTTTATAGTCTCCCAGAGATTCCTGGTGAGACTGAGCCCCAGCTGCTTGCAGCACAGACCAGTTCTACCCTTCTGGTGCCATTTCTCTTCCCCTCTCCAGTCAGCTTTTCCCAGCACACCTTTGTCTCCAGAAGATTTAGGTCACTAGAAAAGTATGGCAACCCCACAGAAAGACTTCTTATCTAGCCCTGCCTGGCATGATGCCAGACTAGAGTGCTAACTCACACCCTGCAGAGAGATAGTGCAGGAGGATAAAAAACATGCTCCATGCGGCCCAGCTAGGATAACAGCCAAGACTTTCCCTCTTCCACATGTGTAGCCATTTCCCTCAGTCTTCTCTCATCACTGACCCCTTGTATTTCCAATTGGTTGATACTCTCAATTTCCATTTCACTGGGAGCGTGGAATGGTTGTACACGCTCTCCCTATCTTTACCAGCCAGCCCCCATCTGGTGCCCATTCCCATCTACCTGAACGTCTACCTGATCATCTTCACCTACCCCCCTACCCATATCTACCTGCCCGCCTTCAACGACCTGCCTGCTTCCCCAGTTAAGATCCCAGACCTGCACCTTCTCTTCCCTTGCTCTCTGCTTCTTGCTCTCTGGTTTTGCATAGCTCCTGTCAGGGACCCTTGACTTCCCTTTACTGTCTGCCTCCCCTACAGCGAAAACTCTCCCCATGGACAGGAGTCGTTGGTGCATAGAAGCAGCAAACACAAAGGTTAGAAGGAAGGCAAGGATTGGGGCAAGTTGTCTGACTTGAGAGGCTTTTAGCCGTTTAGAATACAAGGCATGAAATGGGCCTTAGAGATAATTGAGAGCAGCATTCTCATTTTCAGGGGAAGGAGAGAAGGCTGGTGCCTCCCTGACAGGTAACTGGAGAGCTGGATCAGGATTTGCCAGTTACAGGTGCCCAGGTTGTGGTTAACTCAACAGCGACTCATCACAGCCTCGAGGCCTCAGGCTCGAATTCTGTGTTCTTTAGGGGGTCAGCCTGCTGTCAGTGTCACCCTGTTCCAGCCACTGTGTTCTCTAAGACAGCATTGGGTGTCCCCCCCAGTGACTCAGAGTTCTCAAGATCGTGAAAAGCAAAAGCTTTTCTTTGACATTCCCCAACACATGATTCCAGTGCTACCTGTGGTGCTGGTGGGAGTTCTGGGTGGACCCCTGTCCTCCTCTCTAAGTCCACGGCTATGGAACTAGCACTGTCTATGGAATATCAATCAAGTCAGGGGCTAGACAGCTATTAGCCATCAGCCTCAAAAAGTGCCCAGAAAGGAAGGCATTGTTGTCCCCATTTTAGGGACGAGGACATTGAGGCCCAAGATAGAGCACAAGGTACTAAGCGGCGATGCCAGGATTCATTCTCATTATATCATGGAGGGGTCACAGGGTGGGACTGGAGGAAAGACGGAAGATTTGAGAACATTTTTCACCCACTTATTCCCTGGTACCTGAAACCATACAAGAAGGGACAGTGCTGTTCTTTAACCAGGGCAAGCTTAAGAAGTCAAGGCATGAAATTGATTCTTCCTTGAGGAGAGATGTTAGTTGGCCATAAAAGAGAGTAGTAGAAGTGAGACAGAGGCAGAAGGGCTTTGACTATAGTAGAGCAAGACAACAATATCTGTCTAACTCATGGCACAGGACAAAAGAATCAACCGACACTGATGGGCTGGTAGATCGATTGCCCCCAACAGATATCAGTTTGTGCCTCTAAACTAGGCCCAATGTCCAACTCGCTGCTTGATTTGAGATTTCAGTGATTTATAATTTTCAAGCTGGAACTGGATATAGACCCATATGGAGCTGGAGTATTTGTCAGCACGATCCCAGCTTTAAGGAGTCTCTTTGGTCACTATCATAAACAAGTTTAGAATAAACCTCTCTGGCTGTGAATCTCACAAGGCTTCCTCCATTGGAGGTGTTGATTGATACACCAGGATTCCTGAGTGAGTACCACACCTGCCTCTTCTGGAAAAGATAAATTAACACAACAGAAGGAGGGCTGACTCACTTGGTGCATGAGATGAGTCCTGTAAGAGCCACATTTCCCACTGCCAGAGGAGGCTGAAGGAGCAGAGGATGGATGAACACTAGCTCAAACTGTTGGCTTTACCAGAGGGCAGCTGAATCTCGGGGCAAGAGACTTGCAAGGAGAAGTAGATGTTGTTAAGAGGCAGACATTCATCCGATCTTCTCAAGAGCCTCACTGAACCTGGCTCCACTGCCTTTTGTGTGTTTTTTTTTTTGGCAGTGTGTGTGTGTGTGTGTGTGTGTATGTTGTGTGTGTCTATGTCTAGAAAACCTAATCCAAAAGGAACAAACTGGACTTGCTGTGTTTTTATGAAAGGTAGGACTTTTGGGTTTTAGAAAGAAGAATGACTAGACAGGGTCTCATTTTTCTGCTTACAAGAGGAGCACAGGAGTTTGGTTTCATGATACCGCTCCTCTTGGGATTTGACTTAGAAGAAGGCTGCTCATGTGGCCATTTTGGACCAAGAGCATGATACTGTTTCCTCGAGGAAAAGGAATAAATAACCAGGAAGGAGGAAAAAAAAGCCTTCAAATTTGAGACATATGCTTGTCATTTCTGTCTTAATTGCATCTTAAAACTACTCTTAAAAATTATGAAACTAGTTTTAAAGTCTAGCAAAATACATAAACATAATATCCCCCAATGAAATTTAATGCATATTCATGTCCTGTCAATTTGGCTATTTGTCATATATAACAGTGTGTGTCAATGAGTATCTGTCTAGCTACCTACTTGAATATACACTAAATGAATATATTTACTACCATCTATATTCTATGCATCTCTAATATTATTTTTTTTTCTGTTCTGAGAAAAAACCCAGCATATGTCACTTGTTGACAAGAATATGCTTTTGAGAGCTGCGTCATTAGATGATTTTGCTGTGCAAACATTATCAAGGATATTTCTACTAAGACAACTATATGTCACAAGATGATATCCACAGGGCCATCACTGAGAATGCATCTGTTTTTTAACTGAAATTTCATTATATGGTGAAGGTTGGACTATAATGTGTGTGGTGTGTGTGTGTGTGTGTGTGTGTGTGTGTGTGTGTGTGTGTGTGTTTACTATCCTGAAATTACTACATAATCATTCTCAGTCATGTTATAGAATGGCATCAGAGTGAATGTACTTTCTGCAGTTTGGTTTTCTAAGAAGCATTATTATCAAGCTGTAACCATGTTAATATACATAGAGTTAATTTACTTTCTTAATTCAGTTGATTTTCATTTTATTCCCCACTGCAAACCATTATGTTGATAAAAGACATAGACGAGGTAGTTAAACAACCGAAATACAATTCTTCACAGTTCTGGAAGATGGCAGTTCAAAATCAAAGTGTCCGTAGGGTTTGTTTCCTATGAGGCCTTTCTCCTTGGCTTATTGGCAGCCATTGTCTCCAGGTATCTTTGTATGGCATCCTCTGTATCTCCCTGTTTCTTAATGGCTTCTTTATATAGGAGCACCAGAAAATTTGGATCAGGGTTTGCCTGAATGACCCTATTTTAACCTAGTAACTCTACAAATAGAACCTGTTCCCACATACATCACATTAGGTCCTATGGAAAAGGACTTCAGTCCACAAAGGACACTGAGATCCGCCCCCCCATTGTCATTGTATCAAATATGGCTACACATACATATATACACATGTGCACACCACACACACACACACACACACACACACACACACACAGAAGAAGGCTACATTAACTGGGACAATTTGCAGATCCAGTGAAGACAGCTTGTCTATAACCACTGTGGCGGTACCTGCCACTTCTGTTAGAGTCGATTGCTCAACCCAGTTTTCTTGGTTAGTCTCTCCTCTTTTCCCATTCACTTTTCTCTTCTCATTGATGGTACCTGGTAGGTGTTTAATGTTTGTTGAGTATAATTTTTAAAATCTTGACATATTAGTTAGAAAGATTACAGTTTTTAATGAGTAGGTGGTGGGAATAGATGTGGCTAGTTTATGCTTTCTGAATGTCATAAATGGGCTCACAAATAATGTCATGGTGGGAATACAGAAGAGACAAAAAAGAAGGAGCCAGGGTCTCTCTATCCCCATTTGAGGGTCAGAAGATGTCCCATGGGACTCCAACTCTTCAAATAATGCCACTGGCTGGCAACCAAGCCTCTAACACATGGGCATTTGAGGAATACTTGTAAGCTGGAGTACTGGGCCTATTTATCCTGGAGGGTGGAAGAAATAGACAGGGTGTGAAACTGTCTTCATATACTGTCTGCGCAGGGCTGTCTGTTGGAACAAGCAATGAGATTGTTCTGAATCCTTCTTGCTATAGTCAGGATTGATGGGGAATAATTTATAAAGAGATAGGTTTCCCTCTAATAGAGTATGAAAATGGAAATATTCAGAACATTAGCAGGTGGTTTGGCTGCTCTGAGGAGTGCTGGTCTCTTCATTAGGGAGAGTGGTTTTGTGTTGGTAAGATGAGTGGTTCAGAGGGAGTGATGCAAAGGATGAGGCTGATGAGAGTTCTGGGACCAAATGGTGATCGAGTTTAGATGAGATGCTGACTGTAAAGATCTCCTACAAGGCTGGCTTGTCACTTAGGGTCAGACAGATTCAAAATCTTAAAGCATTTTTGAGTCTTGTTGAGTAAATATTAGTAATGAGCAATATTTACCCCAAAGGCCTGACCCCGTGTGTACAGGTGCCTAGAAGGTAAGCGAGGCTTCTTTCTCATCTTCCATGGGCTTTACCTTCCCATCTGGTCCCTCACCACATCACAGATCACACTGTACTGGATCCAGGAATGGGTCCAGGGTTTGGCAGGGAAGTAAATTAGTCATGATGAGAGCTTGCAAGGCACTTAGGGAATAAGATACTATTCTTTTCTATTGACCAAAATGCTACTAGGAGAGAAGTTGTTGCCAGAAGGAGACTAGACCCAAAGCCAAAGTCAGTAAGATGGAGCCTAGAAGTTTAGAAAACTTGATTTGAATGATGGTAGTTTTCAATCCAAAATGTACCAGGAGCAAAACTCCAGCTTTGTGGTTATCTGAACTAATTATTTTTGTCTTTTGATTAAGCCAATTTGAATTGGATCTTCTGTCTCCTGAAAGCTCCTACATGGTACAGACCTAAATATTCTCTTGTCTACAGATTTGATTGGGTTGGACTGCTAGAAGAAATGTGCTTTGTCTGTGGAGTGTGTGTGTGTTCAAAGGCACAGGACTACTATCCCAGCCATGGTGGTTCAGCCTCTATTTACCATGGACTACCATGCAAAGCCTTACACCTCATGCTGCAATGATAAACAGACATAGGAGACTTGCCTGGGTGTTGGTGGCTCATCCCTGCAATCCTAGCTACTTGGGAGGCTGAGAGAGAGAAGATTGTGGTTTGAAGCCAGCCTAGACAGAAAGGTTCACAAATCCCCTTCTCAGCCCATCACTTGCTGAACTTGTGCATGCCTACCATCCTGAGCTGTGTGGGAGGCAGATATTGGGAGGGTGGTAGTTCAAAGCCAGGTTGGGCAGAAAAGTCCATGAGGCTCTATCACCACAGAGGAAGTTGGGCACAGTCATGCTGGCTGTGATCCAACCACAGCAGAAAACCTAAAGAAGGCAGGTTGTGGCCTCGGCATACACCTGGGAAGGAGTATCTTAAAAATAACTGATGCCACACAAGAAGGCTCAACTGATAGAGGACCAGGCTACAACTCTGAATTCAAACCCTTGTGTACCATCAATGAATTCATAGGGAAAAGAAGCACAGGAACAGAAGACTTCATTTATTCCTTTAGGAGTTTACACTCGACTAGATGTCAGACAAGACATAAGAGGTCAAGGTCAATGGAGTGAAGTGTGGCAGGGGGGTGGACAGAAGCCATGGTGTCACCTTCACGGATTAGAGGACTTGAATGTGGCTTCCAAGAGTGTGTGGGTGAAGGAATGGAACAGCGCTTTATTTAAAGGCAGATGCCACTTTCAAGCCTCTTCTATGAACCCTGAGCAGTCATAAATCCATATAATTGTGCCAACATTATATGTTGGATGATATCATTATAGAGAGGTGTCTGGGCCGAAACATGAAGAATAAGAATCTAGAAAGTAGAGACCTTCGAGGTGACTAATACGCTAACCCGTATCGCTACTGTAGCAGAAAATGTTTAATTGGATAAATTACATGATTCAGAGTTTTTCGGGTCATATGTATTTCGGCAGTTCACTGTGTTAATTCTGGATCAGGGCTGGTATCTTCCAGCATTGATGGGAAATGTCATCTCTCAGCCTCTCCCTCCCTTACTTTGTGACAGAGGTAGAAAGGAACCCTGGGCCATGCTCTGTGCTTATTCTGTTTTTAGAATAAAGCCTATCAGTTTTCCACTCACAGTGGGCTGCCTCCTGCCTCCTCATTTTTCTCTGGGATAGTACCAGCAACTTATCCTTTCTAGCTTTTTGCTCAGTGCTGTGGAGTCTTTAACAGCCACGTCCTGTCATCATCCCATTAGAATGCTTGCAGCCTTTGCATTCCTCGTCTGCATTTAATCTATACAACGAGTCCATAAGGTCTTGAAAGAACAGGGCTGTATTTTCTTGTCAAACTCACTGTCCATCAATCTCTCCCTTTCTAAATGGCCTCTGCTGCTTTGTACACAGTAGGCAAAGCAAAGTCTGTTAAATGTATAAATGCATCACTTTCATTCTACCATGGCAGTGTGAAAATTTTCATCCTAGACCTGGCTGATGAGAATTTGTGCAGAAGTGTGGATTATATGGAACCTGGTTTTTATCCTTGCTGTGTGTCACTTCAATTTCCAGGAAGTCTCTACTCCCTTGAGATGATTCTCTCTCTCTCTCTCTCTCTCTCTCTCTCTCTCTCTCTCTCTCTCTCTCTCTCTCTCTCTCTCTCTCTCTCGCTCTCTCTCTCTCGCTCTCTCTCTCTCGCTCTCTCTCTCTCTCGCTCTCTCTCGCTCTCGCTCTCGCTCTCTCTCGCTCTCGCTCTCTCTCGCTCTCGCTCTCTCTCTCTCTCTCTGTCTCCCCCTCCTCCCTCCCCCCACAAGGTCTGTATTTCATTTACTGAAGCTCTTTGAGCACACACTAGCTAGTTCTTTTCCTCTGGCCACCATCATGCTCTTCTGAGAGGCATCCCTAAGAGACCAGGAAGGCATCCTGCTCCTACCCATGACATGGGGTCAAAGACCCATTTCTACCAGGCAAAACCTAGTAACCAGAGTGATAGCCACCCAGAGCCACCCTGGCTCAGAAAATAAGCCCAACTCCATTGAAAGGGTATTTTCAAACAGGAGCCTGTTTCAGATACCTGAAATTCATCTTTGGGAACTGGAGCACTGTTTCATGTTCAATGAGAAGACCTATTTCACTCACTGCACTACACTATTGTTGTGTGTGACTGTTGTCGTGAGTGTGAATGAGTTTGCACAGGTTGCAGAATGAGTTGGGACACATTATGGGAGCAGAGCCTCTCAGGGAGGCCTCGGGTTGACAGCATACAACCTGCAGGTCCCCCCCACCCTGTATGGGGGTGGGGGGGAGGGGTGGGGGTCCAATGTGAAGGAACATTCCTTGTGTCAGAACTGAGTCTGAGGTGACAGGAGAGGAATGAGTGAGTGAGTGAGTGAGTGAGCAAGCGAGCGAGCGAGCTGTGGCCCAGTATGACGCATTGTGCTTTAGCATACACAGAAGTAAGTGGGGGATATTAGGTTGGGTTATCTGTCAGCCGGACTGTGACACTTTTTTTAGGTAGGGCACTATAAGGGCATGTAAGTATCCGTGCCAAGATGGACAAACGACATTTGTACAGCTCTGTTTAGGATAAATACCGCCCATTAGACTCAGAACAAAGTCTCATTGCAATATTACAAACAACCACAGAGCGAGCTTCATTTTCTGTCCCAGGCACTCTGTTAAGTACATTTTGTGGCTCATATAATCTATCCCATAGCTTCTGATAATAACATAACCGATAGAATGTAATCAAATATTATTATATCTGATATATTTGTATCATGCACACATAAGTGATGTAATATAATAATGGACTGGGAATCCCAGGGTACGGATTTGAGAACTTGCCCTAACCACATGGCTGGCAAAGCTGCAGCCACTTAGAGAAGAAGAGATGCTATACTCCACTCCGGGGGCTTCTAACAAAAGGAGGCAATCTTCTAGCTGGGAAACAAGGAATGGGGGCATTTAGTCTGTTCTGGGAGAGAGAGAAAAAGGAGAAAATTCTGTTGAGGAAAAAAATAATACACAGGCACAAAAGCAGAAAGACCTCAGACATGTTGGGTAAGGGGAAGGATTAGGTTTGGAGTAGTGTGTTGTGAAACTGACAGTAACTACCACTTGTTAAGGGTTGTCTAAGGATTTCTTCTTAAGAGCAGTCGTTGTGGTTGCTTTTGCCCACATCTCACAGGTGATTAGTGAGGCTCAGAGGGATTAAATGATTGACTGAGCCAGCAGCTGGTCAGGGATGGTGCAACTAATTAGCTGGTGTGTGTGTGTGTGTATGTGTGTGTGTATGCACGCACGCGTGCAACAGCCAATCAACTGGTTAAGGGGTGGTTCCCTGGGAATCCCAATTCTGGCATATTGTCCTGAGAGGGGTGTTTGACATGGATACAGAGAAGGGGTTCTCTCTAGGCAAAGGAAGACATCACTTGCACTGGGCACAGAGTAAGGCAGTGGATTCAGTCAGCCCCCACCCCAACTTTTCTGTGAAGAACCAATCTGGGCCTTTCAGAGTGGAAAACAAAACCTCCCAGGGGCTCTGCCCCGCTCAGGACAGTGGGCATCGTGCTCTCTTGTGCTGGACACTGCTGCTGTCACCACACAGCCCACAGGAACGCCACAGGCAGCCGCCGTGTGTGCCGTGCCTCTGTTTCCTCACCTGTGACATGGGAATCACAGACGTCCCAAGGACATCCTGATGCTGGAAGATGAATTGGCATGGCAGTGGTAACCTGCCTGATACGCAATGTATTGAGTGGTCCTCCTTGGCCTGGCTGTCCTTCAAAGCCAGACTCTGATCTGTCACCCACAGGTAACCTCACTCCACTGTGGTCTTCAGGTCTTAGTGGGGTGCTCAAGGCACTTGTGTGTCAAAATTGTCTCGGTCGCTGTTTACAGGGTCACCATTCTGCTACCCAGGTAGCAGGGGGTGGAAGGAAACTGCTCTCTTGGTGTTTGTGATTTTTTTCTCCATCTTCTACTGGGTAGAAAGGAGAGAAGCTGCCTTTTGTTGTCCTGTGAAGTCAGGAAGCCACCCTGGGAGGTGAGTCTTGTCATTCTACAGACTCAGCACTTTCAGAGCCTTTCGGAGCCCAAGGCCATATAGCTGGTAAATGCAGCACCCAGGAGGCAAACCTGGATGTGGATGTTTCTGCTCTAGTTACTGATCCTGGTAACCAACGTGGAACAATCACCCACGAGTGGAGGGCTCAGAAAGCCCCATCCAGGTCCTTGCCTAGACCTCTGTGAAGATGAAGGAAGCCCAGATTACCAGCGGATAAGTACAAGTCTGGCCAAGCTGGATGCAGGAACCCCTGAAGAGTGGCAATCTTGAGGGCAAGAACAGAGGAGCTGGGAGATGAGATGATGCAGAAGTCAAGGACTCTGGACAAAGACTCCCTTGTGGGAGAGCCTCTTCCTCCTAGTATGAGGAACCACTTTATGAGCTGGCTGCCTATAAGTTTTTAGTGCAGAGATCTATTTATTATTATTAATAATAATAATAATTTTTATTATATTATCAGCTGCCTCCTTCATCAGGACAATGCTCAGGCACACACTGGCAGCAGGGGCAGGGGAAAGGGGCTGCAGCAAGTGCCCTCTGCCCTCTCCTGCCTTTGCTCAGGGGCTCCAGCCTCCTTCCCCCACCCTGATCCTCGCTTCCTGAGTACATAGGCCTCAGAAATGCCATATGCACTTCCAAGATACCAGCTTCTTCATTGATTTTAGGACCTTGATGAGCTTTCTGTTTAATGTTTTAAAAGGTTATAGTCTAAAGAGGGCCACAGTTAAGTAAATTACAGCCCATCAGCCTGATGGCATATTAAGCAGCCATTAAGGTGATAATTATGGAGATTGTGTAGCAACATAGGAAATGCTTATAGATTCCCATGAAATGGGAAAACAGGATAAAAAGATAGGATTATACAGTTACTGCCCTCCCATCAAAACCTCATACCTAGGGAAAATTGCAGGGATTCCTAGCATTTTTTAAAACCATCTTTCCTTGTTCTATAGTTTTCTTTAAAAATAATAAATGCATAGAACAGTGGTGCCATTGGAATTATGACTTTGTAAATCATGAGAAAGCAAACCTCTATCAGGAGTATGGCCTGTCAGAGCTCCTTCTCTTCCTCTTCTCTTCCCTCCTCTTTCTCTCCTCCCTTTCCCTCAGTAGTTCTCCCCTTCCCAGTATAAATAGTGAAATCAGTTCCCTTCAACCCCCCCCACCCCAACTCCGCTCATGACCTTCAGTTCAGGGTTGCATATCCCTCTATGACACTCATCTTTCTCTCTCCCTTTTTCTTCTTCTTTTTTTTTTGGTTGGTTGTGGGACTTGAACTCAGGGCCTGGGACCTGTCTCCGAGCTCTTCAGCTCAAGGCTAGTGCTCTACCAGTTGAGCCACAGGGATACTTCTTACACTCATCTTTCTGGGCAAACCAATAAGGAGGATGCTTGATCCCTTTGAACTTACTGAGGTGAACAACTTACTGGGTCTCAAGGTCATATGGCCCATCCTTTCTCCAGCCCCAGCTCCTCCTCCTCCTCTCTGAGGGTATTGACATAAAGTAAGACAGTGTGTCTCCAGGAGGGAAAAGTAGTAACCTGGGAAAGAATCCAGGGCTTCTGATGTCTTCTGATGTCTTCCCGCGCACTACTTCATAAGTAGCCCAGAGTAAATCCTTGCTGGCTCTGACCTGGCCATCCTAGGACACTGGGAGGTTTGAGCAGAGTGGCCTCCAGGCCTGATAGTGAATGGATCTATGTTTACACATCTGTAAATAAAACAATTGGACTTGATGTTGGAGATGACCTGGTCTTTTTTAGCCTTAGATGTTTGAGTGGTTCAGAAATAGGGGCCTGGAAGCATGGTGTGGATTGGAACTCGAAGGTTAGGATAGAAATGTACCCATGTATTCCCACAGAGGGCTTCCGGGCCATTTGCCAGTTGCTTTTCTATTTTCTACCTATAAATCTATTTACTTGCTCTGGCATTTATGTAGTTTCAGGAGGCGATTATCTTGTCAACATTGTTCTACAGCCTTGACATTATATCTTAATTACACAATTACTTTGTTATGCACTGTAGACTTAGTGATAAAATATTGAAAGTATTCAAGCACAGGCAGGATTTCAAAAATATGATTTGAGTTCAACTGTCTTGTAAAGATTCCCAAGTATCTGGAAGAGACCTTTGTTCACTTTCTCATTGAAAGGAGGAAGAGACCACGGTCCAGAGAGGAGAAAAAGGAATCATTGTAAGGACGAGTTTGGCTGATATCATAGCCCACATCAGATCATACAGCAACTGAGAGCAAAAGGTGAGGTCAGGAGCTTAGACGATGCCTGGCCCTGTGGGATTTGTAAACTCATTCCCCGATTTATGTATTGTGTTACCTACAAGATCTGTCCAGATGAGTTGACACTGAGTTTGGGGAGTCAATCTTCAACAAACTGGCTTATTCTAAGGAGCAGTTCTCGCTTCTTATAGGGGCTTACTGATTTGGGGAGGACAACGAAGTTCCACAGGCTAAATCTGTCCTCTGCATCGAGGATCTGTGTCTTTAACAAGCTCCTGCTTATTAGAAGAAAATGGCCAGCTGGTACACGAATCCATTTGTGCTACTGACAATTAGTTCATTCTCCAGGTAGCTAAAACTGGTGCACAGAAGAGATGGGGGTAGCCAAGGGACACAAAAGGACTACTTAGAGCACTGCTGGGGGAGTTCCTATTTGGGAGTAGTGTGAGAATAGACTGAATCTCCAAAGGGATATGATCTATTGTTTGCTGGAATTGCTTCCCATTGCTTGTGACCCAAGCCTGAATGAAGCGCAGAAGGCAGGTGCCTGGTAGAACTTCCCCACGGTGACTGTGGATTGGTAGATCTTTACCCTCTACCTATGAGCTAGGGTCACCCAGCCTTCTTCCTCAACTAGATCTCAATAGTTGACTCAGAAGAGTGGAGTTGACATCTCTTATGTGTTGAATTGTGCACCCTCCCAAAGACATGATGGAATCCTAACTCCTGGGACCAGTGCATGCAGCTTTATTTGAAAAGTAGTGTCTGTAGATGTAATCAAATAAGGGTGGGATCTTTCAAATATAGGATTCTATCATCTTCAAGTAGGAATAGTTTTACTTCTTCCCTATTTTAATCCCCTTTGTATCTTTCTCTTGCTTTATTGCTTTTCCTAGGAATTCTAGCACTGTAATGAAGAGGAGTGGTTAGAGTGGACAACTTTGCCTCATTCTTGATTTTAGAGGAAATGGTTTTAGTTTTTCATCAGTAACTATGATTTTGGCTGTAGATTTGTCATAGACAGCCTTTATTATATTGAGGAATGTGCCATGTATTCCCAGCTTCTCCAGAGCTTGTATAATAAAAGAATGTTGGAGTTTGTCAAAAGCTTTTCTATGTCTATTAAGATCATCATTTAACTTGTGACCTTGCCTCTTGATGCATTATATTATATTTATTGATTTCACATTCCTGGGATGATCATAGTGTATGATTTTTTTTGGTTAGTGATTGAGTTTTGTTGGCCAGAATTTTATTGAGAAGTTTTACATCAATATTCATCAAAGCGATATATCTATGGTTTTCTTTCTTCGGTGGGTCTGATTGTGGGATGAGTATAATGCTGGTTTGATAGAACGAGTTTGGTAGTGATCTTTCCCTTTCTTTTTCATTGAAGGGTTTGAGATGTATTGATCTTAGTTCCCATTTTCAGGCCTTGTAGGATTCAGCTGTAAATCCATCAGGTCCTGGGCTTTTCTTGGATAAGAAGTCTTGTATTGCCATTCCAATTCCATTGCTTGTTATGGAACTATTTTCTTGCTTTGTATCTTCTTGTTAAATTTAGGCATATTGATCTCTAGGAATGTATACTTTTTTGTTGGAAATTCTTCAAGTTACTGGTGTAAATGTTTGCAAAGTATTCCCTTACAATCTTCTGAGTTTACTTGTTTCTGTCATAATGCTCCTTTTCTCATCACTAAGTTTATTTATTTGGGTGATTTCTCTTCTCTTAGGTTTGCTAAGGGCCTGTCAATGTTATTAATTTTTTCAAAGAACAAACTTTTTGTTGATTCTTTGTTTTTTTTAATATCTAATTCATTTATTTCAGATCTGATTTTAATTATTTTGTTCCATCTACTAGTTCAGAGTTTGGCTTATTCTTGTTTTTCTAGGGGCTTGAAGTACGTGATTAGAGCACTGATTTGAGATTTCTCTAGTTTGTCAATGTAGGCGCTCGTAGCTATAAATTTACTTCTGAGTACTGCCTTTGCTGCGTCCCAGAGGAGCAAGTATCTCACATGTTCATTTACATTCAATTCTAGAAATGTTTTCCGGTCTGGCCTGGTCTGTTGGTTATTCTAAAGACCTCCTGTACTTGAATGGACTTTTCTTTTTGAATGTTTGGAAAGTTTTATGCTAAAATTCTGTTAAATATATTTCCTTTTTTGATACCTATCAGGTACGACTTGGGTCTTCTGATTGAGTCTTGAAATTCTTGCAAATTCATTTCCTG
This sequence comes from Megascapheus bottae, assembly GCF_031878675.1. Classification (NCBI taxonomy): domain Eukaryota; kingdom Metazoa; phylum Chordata; class Mammalia; order Rodentia; family Geomyidae; genus Megascapheus; species Megascapheus bottae. Next base: position 8,580,623 of record NC_143530.1, read on the forward strand.
TTGCTAGGATTTCCTCTTTTTTTCGGTATGGTTACCTCCTCTCTCTGTTATATCTACTCTGTCTTCAAGTCCTGAGACTCTGTCTTCCATGTCATTTATTCTGCTGGAGAGGCTACTTTATTTTTTATTTCTCTGACTTCTGCTTGGTCACTTTTCAGGGTTTCTGTCTCTTTAATGAAGTCTTTTTTAAAGATCTTTCAAAAGATTCATTTACTTCATTGATTTACCTATGCTTACTTTCATCTTATAATCAAGTGGCTGCTTTTTCACTGGACTCCTTTACTATCTTTTCAAATTTGTTTAGCTTTTTATTTATTTATTTATTTCCCCCATGAATTCTTCCATCATTCTTTGGTTAGTCTGGCCCATACAAAATGTCTTGTAGAGGTTATGTCTTTCCATTGATCATTTTTATAAGTCAGTCTTTTAGCACTATGTATGAAGTCTCCTTTAGACTGTTCTCTTTCTATTCTGTTGTTGAATGGCTGTTGTTTCCTGGGAGTGCTGCATTTCCTTGATTTCTCATGTTTCTTATATTTTTGTGATGGGCTTTACCAATTTGAAGACCTTTTTGGTATTGACTTTTGGGTGCCTGAGATAGTCCTAGTGGGTTTTGTCTGTTGGCTAGACAGTTGATATTTTGATGGGGTGTATGTCAGCTTGAAATCTAATATATAGTAAGGAACTTTTGCTCGAGTTTTATTTTCCTCCAGTCTTGTTATATGTTTATTACACTGGCATTCTTCTACTTGTTTATAGCTGAAGAGGGTCAGTTATCTGTGGGGTGAAAACCAGACTCTCAGGCTCTGCCCTGCTATGTGGACCTGCTCCAAGGTCAGAAGGTTTCTGGTTTTCCTGCTGGGTCCCAGACAGGTGTCTGGATTTGAGTGCTGCCTTCTGGCTCCTGACCCTGTGTGTGTGTAGGCTGAAAAAGCATGTGCTCCACTTAGCTTGGGGCCTCAGGTCTGGGTAGAACTTGAAAGTTGTAGCCCTTTAGTCCCTGTCGCTGTAGACCCCTGTAGCTCTGCCAGACCTTCACTCAGCACCGGAGCTAAGCCCGAGGCCAGGACTCTGGTTTGGAGCATTGTCCCTGTCTGTATAGATTCCTGACCATGTCAGTTCTGCCCATCTCAGTGTGGGGCTTGGCTGGGATCCTTATCCTTGCCCTATATCTTGGGCTAGCAGGAGGTTGAATCTTCAGGCTGAGACCAGTGTGGTCTCTGAGTTGTGAGTACTAAACTTTGTCCTTCATTCTGGGCTCCTCTAAGTGTTAACCGCTGACATGGTTGGCTGGAAGCTGCATCATCTCTTCCCTGGTATGGACGGAGACTGATGCAGTCTCTGAGTTCTGGGCTCAGGATTGCTTCTATTGCTTCTGCTCCTTCACTAGCCTTTCTGTGTCCCATGCCTGCTTCTGAGCCTGGGGCTTGGTTCCACCCTCATCCTTCTCAACTGGTCACATGGGGGTTGCGAGCATGTGACTCACAGTATTTGGTATCGTCATGGTCTCTTCCTGGATTTCTCCTGTGAAGTAGCTTTCTGTGTTGCAGTGGCTGGTTCTGTCCTGTGGCGCTCAGCTGAGGTCAGTGGGCAGGCCAGAGCAGTAGTGTATACTGAGAGGCCATCTGTGCTGAGTTGACAGTGCTCAGCAGTGATCTGTCCCAAGTGACAGGCTGTGCCGCTCTGCTGGAGATCTGGCTCTGAAGACTGGGTATTGTTACTTTTTGTCCTCTTTCTGACATATTAGTTTTGATGTTTCCTGATTGGTGCTTGCCTTTGCCTGCTGTCCACTCTCAAGCATGGCTTCCAATTAGAGCGTTGTATTTCTGACTAGGCAGGCAGAGCTCTAACATTTGCCCCATCGTTATCTACTATCTTGGACCCAGGTTCTACTTCTCTGGTTATTTTTGAGATAGAGTCCCACTTTCTGTCCAGACTATCTTTGTACTCAACCCTCCTATTTATGTCTCCCACTCTAGTTGAGAAGAGAGGTGTGTGCCTCCATGTCCAGATCTGATTGGTTGGGAGCAAGGTCACACAACTTTTTTTTCCCCCCTGGGTTGACCTTGAACTGTGATCTGCTTCATCTCTGCTTCCTGACTAGCTGCTATTTATAAGTGTGGGTCACTGGTGCCCAGCTACATTTTCAACTTCCTGGCAAACGGTGCCCACGTCCAAGTCCTATTCTACTGGAGTATGGGTATCCAGAAACAGAGACTCTTGTCTCTGTTTGGAATTCCATGCTTGGCCTGGGTCTGGAACAAAGTCAATAACTACTTGAATGAATATCACTGACATCATGAGAATAATTACTAGCCCCAAACTGATAATTGACCCTCTTATTCATTTATCTGACAAATACTCACGAGTGTCGCTATATGCAGGCCACTCAGCTCTCTCTCAGCAATGGGCACATCACAAACAACCTGTAGGGTGTAATGTAGCCAACAGTGCTTTTGTTTATTTAACAAACACATCTGGCACCAACGTGATGATGCCAGGTACTGATAGTTCAACAATGTGTTCTTCCTTATTGTTGATACCTTGTTAGTTTTGAATTTGAGTGGGCATGCTTTGTGTGTGTGTGTGTGCACATGTGCATGTCTGTTCTAAGGCTTGAACACACCTATGTGTATGGATGTGCCAGTTTTGGGGCTAGGTCACAGGTCCTGAGTTGTTTTGCTCAAGGCTAATGCTTACTACTTGAACCATAGCTCCAATACGGGCTTTTTGTTGGTTTATTTCTGGCTTTGAATCATAACTCTCAGATCTCAGTCTCCTGAGTAGCTAGGATTACAGGCACAAGCCATGAGTGCCTGGCATTAGTAGGTTGCCATATCGAAAGCTCAGAGCAAGTACCAAGATGTTTTTGTAACAAGGGATTATGTTTGGGGCTCCTAATAGAGGCAACAAGGTGCCACTTTAGGTCACAGAAAGACAATCCTCTTGGCTGGAGGGCGGCCGGAACTGGAGGGAATGTCCTTACTCTGCCAGTGTGTCCTTGCTAACCTCATTTGATTCCTTGGCATTAGATGATTGGATGGGTCTCAATTCGAAACATGTGAGCTCTTCATACCTTCAAATTCATAGTGGTCCTGCACATAGTACACCATTACCTTCCTTAGTCTCAAACGGGCTCTCACTAGCCTTTTATCACCACGTGGGCTCCCTGGGAAAGGGGCCTGGCTGCAGGGCTAAGTGGGCAGTGTAGAGGAGACCTGGCAGAGGAGGGGAGCTCACATTGCCTTGTTTGGATGCTCAGGATAGTTCACAGCATCTGTCACTTGGTTGGATCTATTAGAGCCAGCCTTTCTGAGAGGTTGTGCAATCCATGTATCAGACCTAGCTTTTCATTGTCTTGGTGCTCCCCAAATGCCTTTGCTCCCATGATCCCACACATGTGTAAGTCTCAAACTGCTGGGGAAATGGGATTCCTTAGGGAATGGAAGGCTGGGCTCTGGTTTTTATGTTTGCTGTTTGTCTCATCTTGGTGGAGGCCCTTAGGACTCTATTGGATGAACGATCTCCCTTTTAACTTGGCCATTCAACCTCCCTCCCTCCCTCTCTCCCACCCTCCCTCTCCTTTCCTTCCTTCCATCTTGATGCAGGAACTGGCATTTGAACTCAGTGCCTAGGTACTGTCCCTTAGCTTTTTCATTCAAGCTTGGCACTCTACCACCTCAGCCACAGCTCTACTTCTGCCATTTTTTGAGGTCTTTTCTCCTCCTCCCAGGACATTGGCAGCTGAGATTGGGTTGCTCTCTCTTCCCACAAATGTATCTTTGGCACCTAGGGAGCTGCTTTGTGAATCAGCAGGACAGGTTTGTTGCTTTGGTCTTTGGAGACAGCTGCTCACGGAGAGTGATTTTACAGGCTTAGGGAAAAGCCTTTCCTCCCCAGCCATGTTTCCAAATGCCTCCCCTATCAGCCTCTTGGCATTTGGGCTTGCTTCAGTGTGGACAAAGCCTTCCATTCCCCAGTGAAGGATCCAAGATGAGTGCACATGTGTTTGGCATTACCCATAACAAGCTGTTCTTGGCCTCCGTGCTCTGGCTCATGTTGTTCCTTCTGCCAGGAATATCCTTCTGTGCCCTCATTGCCCTCATGCAGGTCCGTTCAGAGTCCCTCCAAGCGCTTCCTACCTTAGGGGATTCTTCACTTGCTTTCTCTTAACTGCAGGAAATAGATTAGTTCAAGTAGAGGCTGGGGTGGGTGTGGGCGGAAAGATTTAAGTCAGTCATGAAGAAGATGGGCGCTCAGACCTAGCGATCTGCTTCTACCCCTTATCTGTCCTAGAGACTGGAAGGTTCTGATACCAGGAACTACGTCCTGTTCTCCGAGATGAACACATCAAAGACCCCTTATAGGGGAGTTAGGAATTAGTGAATAGTCCAACAAAGACTCCAGTTCCCACCAATGTACACATTGGCTGACTAGACCCATTTGTGAATGCAGATTTTCTTTTCAACTGGGAAGGGTTGAGTGAATATTGAACCAGTATATAATTTCACACAGAGTCCTGCAAAGGATAGACGGGGTACATTGACTCTCATCTCAACTCTCCTGGGAGCTCTCCTCGACCCCTGTGATGCTCATCTGAGTTTCCAGACCAGCAGAGAACAAGCTAATGCCTGGGGTCTGGGGAGCTGCCACCAGCGGTGTGTATCATCAACAGGAAGGCCCCTGGGGAACCCCACCAGGGCTCTACAGATGTTTCCTGACTGCACTGACTCAGATCCAAGGCCTCTCAATACCTCCTCTCGCTTTGGCAAAATAGAGAGACAGGGAGGCTAGAGCCAAAGATCTCTAGGATTAAGTCACTGCCCAACCCCTTTGCTGTGATCTCCTAAGAATGGTTGAATCTCTGTGCCTCAATGTTCTCATCTGTGAAAGGGGCTGGCCCACTTCATTTGGTTGCGAGGTAGAGTAACTATTGATAGGGTGTATAAACTAGCTGGCACCTGGCCCACTGCTTAGTAGGCACACAGTCATTTTTGCTGCAGAGTTTTTGTTTTCTCTTGTGTCTTGAGCAAGGCAGCTGCTACTATTTAGAGGAAGAAGTTGAGTTTCTTGACCAGCCATGAGAGCCCATGATGAGAGAACCATGGTGCTGAGGGGTCTTATTTCCAGTCCCAGGCCTGAGAGAGGTGGATCCTGGGGGAAGAGAAAGCAACAGGACACAGGGTGGAAAGAACCCAAGAGCCATCAGCCTAGCAGGGACCCACCCTACTCACCTACCCATACCACAGTGGCAATGACTTCAAGGTGGTCCTTCCCCCGCCTCCTCCATACCCCCAAGGATTCTGGAGCTAGGAGCTGTTTGCCACTGCTCTATAGCCCTCTGCTGCCCCTCAGAGGTCGCTTCCAGGTTGGCGGAGTTCCCCTTCCCAGGTATCAATGGCTTTGGCACTTTTTGTTCTCTGTTGGCCCCCAGGCCCACCCTCGTCTTTGGGGTCTGGAAGGAACTCCTCAGGCAGGGTTCACAATGGGTCGGCACTAGGTCCTAACAGAGGGAAGTTATTTTTACAGAGTAAGGTAATGAAACGGAAGGGATGCAGCCATCCTACCACCCTGTGACTCAATGATGGCGCCCAGACTGGAGCCTGGGAACCCCCAGGCAAGACCTATGCTGTATTATAAAATATTAGGGCCTTGTGGTCCCAATGAGGTGTTCAGGACCACTGGCTGAAATTCCTTTAGAGAATAGGGACAGAAGGCCCGGTGTGGGTGCCTGGCTGAGCTGGGTGCAGGTGAGCCTGTCCTCTTTGCCCTTCTTGGGTCTCCCCTATAAATGGATGGGCTCCGATCACCAGCAAAGCCCCTCCTGTTCTCTGAATGTCACCACACTGTGGGGGTGGGGTGGGAGGAGTAAAGTGAGAACTGAGGGTCAGCATAGCTGAGCACATTTGGCTCTCGCTTCCTACAAGGCCATGGGCATCTCTTGATGGGACCTCTTGAAAAACACAGCTCCCAGGAGAGTTGAGCTAAGATTCAATGTACCCCGTGTTCTCTGGAGACGCTCCTGTTGGTTCTCTTCCCATCCCTAGTTATCCTTTGCAGGACCTTGTATGAAATTACATACTGGTTCAATGCTCACTCCAACCTTCCCAGTTGAAAAATCTGTTCTCTGCATTCGCAAATGGGTCTAGTTAGTCAATTGCACATTGGTGTGAACTGGTGTCTTTACTGGACTATTCACTAATTCCTAACTCCCCGGAGGGGTCTTTGAGTCTTGAACTTAGGGCCTGAGTGCTGCCCCTAAGCTATTTTGCTCAAATAGAGCTGGAGTCCTATTGCTTGAGCCACAGCCCCACTCCTGAGTTAAATAGTTTTTTGTTATTTAATCGGATATAAGCGTCTTACAGACTTTTCTTCGCAGGCTGCCTTCAAAGAGAGATCATCAGACTTCAGCCTCCTGAGTAGCTGGGATTATAAATGTGCTCCTGGTTCCTGATCCCTTTGGCTTCTGAGTGAGTGGTTTGCTGACACGTCTTAGGAATTTAGTCTTATCCATTTTATTTTTCACTGTTCCGGAGGGAAAATTTGTCTTCCTCCTTACCTCTCTACCACTACACTTCCCTTGAGTCCCTAAGAAACGTTCTGAAGGAGAAAACCCCACCCCTCCCTGTGGCCAGTTAGCGCACACCTCTGCCTGGTACTCTGGCTCAGCAAGATGAAGCCGCTTGCAACCTTCCTCACAACATGGCTTAGAGCTCAGGGAAGTCGTACTTTTGGGCAATGCATTTTAATACCCAGTGACGTGGACATCCCATCCCTGTCTCATTTAACAGCGTCTGCCACTGCAGCAGCACAGCTCGGACGGCAGGGGGAAAAATCTGTCTGCTGCATTCCATTAAAGAGCAGGAAGAAGTTACCAGCATTGATTGAAATTCTCAGGTAGAGTGAATCGGTGGCATTTGAAGAGGGGAATCTAATTTGATAGTTTATATTCTACTTAGGTTTCTCTTCTATCTGACTGCTGGCAAACAGCTGCCAGCAGCCACAGCTGTCTGCATGGAGACGAAAGGTAGTCAGCATGGAAGCAGGGAGGTCTCAACACCACCGATTGAAATCTCTTGAGAGAATAGGGACAGAAGCCCCGGTGTGGGTGACTGGCTGGGCTGGGTGCAGGTGAGCCTGTCTTCTTTGCCCTTCTTGGGTTTCCCCTGTAAACAAATGGGCTCAGATCATCAGCAAAGCCCTTCCTGTTCTCTGAATGTCACCACACTGTGGGGGTGGGGTGGGGAGGAGTAAAGTGAGAACTGAGAGTCAGCAAAGCTGAGCACATTTGGCTCTCATCGCTTCCTACAAGGCCGTGGGCTTCTCTTGATTTTCCAGTCTTTGAGGATGACCATGGCACATCATCCATACTGTGCCTGTCTGGGAGGTGACATGGCTGGCAGAAGAGGCTGTGTATGCAATGTCTTCTTCCCCAGAGGCCTTGGCGGGGTGTGAGTAGTTGGGTCATCCTTGTAAAGGAACTGAGACTCCTCCTAGAAGTGCTTCCCATTGGTTCTCATCTAAGGATGGGGCTTCAGTGAGCTGGGCAGCACCCCCTCTACTGGTAGGACCAGGCCCTGCTCAGGCCAAGTGGACAGTCATTCTCCCAAGGATGAGTGGTGCCCAAATGGTGGCCTCGAGCCCCAGCCAAGCCCTCATCTTGAAGGGCTCTGTTACAACCGTTAGGGGAAAGAGTGCTATCTGCTCTGCCTCCCCCAACATCTGGCTTCCCTCCCTCACTAACGAGTCGTCTCTGACTCATTTCAGGAGGCAGAGTGGGTCCCACTGGGGAGTGGAATAAGATGAGGGGTGTGATCACCCAGGTCAAGCACAGCTTCCTCCACGTGTGGCCGCAGAGGCCATGGCTCCTTCCATTCATGGAGTGAAGCATCTGTGGGGGCAGGAGCTGCGGACAAGGGGACCTGGGATCCTGGCATGGCACACATAGAAGAGTCTTGGTCTTCATGATGGGGGTCACGGTGCCTCCTCACCTTCAGGTGACTCTGTAGTGGTAATCCTGCCTGGATCCGGCCACCTTCCTGGATCCTTACTGTCTTCCTTCCTCCCCTCATTCTTTCATTTCCCCCTCCACTTTCCATCAAGAAGATTGCCCCAGGCCCTTTTCTCCTGCAGTTCTGTTGGCTTAGTCTCCACCTCTCCCTTTTCATCCAGGGTCCTGCTTGAACATTACCTCCTCAGAGTTTCTCTGATCAGCCACTTAAAATCAGACCCGCTGTCACCGCTGTCACCATTCCCAGGGCCTAGAAAGATGCCTGGCAGGCAGTGGGTATTAGGTACATATTTATCCAGTGAATGAACTGCAATCATTGAAGAGGGGTGGAAAAGCAGATTTCATTTGAAGAAAAGCTTCTTCCATGAACATTGGAAGAAAGCTCTGGTGGAGATTTTCAAATTTTCTTCCTGTTTAGGCACTTAAAGTTCCTGTGCAGTCACAGTGCTGGGGATTGAACCCACAGCGTTATGCAAACCTGGAAGGTACTCCACCACTGAGCCATACCCCTGGCCTTTTTTTCTTTTCGTTGTAGTTCTTGTTCTGACTGGGTCTCATGCTTTTCTTCTCAGTCCTCCTGTGCTATCTCCCTTGTAGCTGGGGTATAGGTTATGCCCAGTCCTGGGTTTCATGTCTTTTCCTTTACCGTGATCCAGTTTGTAAAAAAAAAAAATCAATTTTCATCCTGAACATGAGCTTTTTTTTCCCTCATCATTCTCTCAGGCTGCTCATACAAGTGACACTTAGCTTGTTGGGTGCCATGGTGTGCTGTTACTGTGGGCCACATTCCCACATTCCTCAACATCTTCTTTTTTAAACCCTGTCATGCAGACCTTTAGACTACACACACACACACACACACACACACACACACACACACACGCACGCACGCACGCACGCACACACGCACGCATGCACGTACACTGTATATTTAAATATAGCCTACACACACACACACACACACACACACACACACACACACATACTTAAAACTGTGATTATTTTTCCTGGCTTTTTTTTAATTCCGCTCTCTGTTAGCAGGAGAGGAAATACATCTTTACTTTGAATGACCGCCACCTCTCGCTTTTGTGGGCTGTCTCTTGTCATTTATCAACTGTCTCTCTATCGATGGGGGCTGATGTCCCCAAAGGGCAAGAACAGATTCCACACTCTCGTTAAGAGTTTAATGTGTCGCGTTAGAAGGTGTGCCAACATCAATGGAAGCCTAACATAGATTTCCCAAACCTAAACACAGTCTCCAATTCAGAGAAATCAACACACAGGGAAACAAGACCTCATCTGGGTAAACTGTGCTTTCAGAAGGAAGCTAGTTACCAGTTATTGCCTGCATTTTACCGCTTTGCAGGGAAATAGGGCTCTTCTGGCAGGTAGAAGAGGAAAGAACAGAAAATGTGTAGAAGGCCACCACACAAAAGAGGAAGCTCGGAAAGTTGTGAGTTTGGCGGGCAGCAGGGAGCCAGTGTCTCTTACATGTCTAGGCCCATCCAGAGATAGGCAGATGGTCCGTAGAGGAGGTTGGGGGTGGTGGTGTGGGATATCCACTTCTGGGGAGGCAGAGGTTAAGGCACGATGGGAGGACTCTGTCAGTGAAAGGAGGCTGAGGGGATGACCAGGAACTAAAGAGTACATGGCACTATCTGGCAAAGAGTCTAATCAATCCCTTATTTCAAGTTGATCCCCATCAGCTCCTCTCCTCTGCTGGCCGATTTGTGGTGGTGAATTGGATGTCTGTGGATAGAGACAACATAGCCTCTTCAAGGTAATCCAAGCCACGTAGCCTCCTTTGGCCAATGCACTTTAGCTGGCATTGTATTTTCCCCCCCTTTGAGGAAGTATAAGGAATGATAAATAGCAGTACACTTAAGAATATACATTTTATTCTGCAAAGATATAAAAATCCTACCTAGGAGGTTTCACTCCCGGAGCTCTCCAATCTTTCCAGAGATTTAATACAGAAAATAAATTCAATTTCAGCACTTAGTGGCCGCCTCATGATGGACTCTTTGCAAATGGCTGTTGAAGAAAGGCTTTAGCAAGTGGATGTCTTTATAATATCTAGGCATCTGATAGAGGAGAGAGTGAGGCTTTCACAAGCACAAATGGGTTTTCTTGTCTTGTTTGTGCACAAAGAATGAAAAATGTGGATGTGATTGTATAGCTAAGCCTTGGAGGAAGAGTCCTGACCCCTGGGCGGCTTACTTCCTCAGTCCTGTGGGGGTGGGGGCAGTCTTGTGGGTAAAGTCTTTCCTGATTTATATCTCCATTACTTTACTGGTTAAAAGTGAAGGAAGAAGGGGCTGGGAGCGTAGCCTAGTGGTAGAGTGCTCACCTAGCATCCATGAAGCCCTGGGTTTGATTCCTTGGTACCATATACACAGAAAAAGCCAGAAGTGGCAGAGTGCTAGCCTTGAGCAAATAATGCCCAAGGGCAGTACCCAGGCCCTGAGTTCAAGCCCCAGAACTGCTCCTCCCCCCCCAAAAACCCCAACTTCACAAACATGGATGCACTTTTTTTGGTAGGTCTTGGGGGTTGGATTCAGGGCCTGGATGCCATCCCTGAGCATTTTCTTTCAAAGCCAGCACTCTAACACTTTGAGCCACAGCACCAATTTGGGTTTTCTGATGGTCAATTGGCAATAAGAGTGTTACAGACTTGGGCCAGGAGTTTGGCCTAGTGGTAAGAGTGCTTGCCTAGCATGCACAAAGATCTGGGTTCGATTCCTTGGTACCACATATGTAGAAAAAAAAGCTGGAAATGGTACTGTGGCTCCAGTGGTAGAACTCTAGCCTTGAGAAAGCCTAAGGACAGTGCTCAGGCCCTGAGTTCAAGGCCCAGGACTGGAAGAAAAAAAATTAAAAAAAGAGTGTCACAGACTTTCCTGCCTAGTATGGCTCTGAACTATGACCCTCAGGTCTCAGTATCTAGGATGATGGGTGTAAACCACTGGCACAGGTATTAAAGCGTGTGTGTGTGTGTGTGTGCGTGTGTGTGTGCATTTGTATAATGCATGCCAGTACTAGAGTTTGAAATCAGGACCTCTTGCTCTTACTTGGCTGTTTTGCTCACAAGGCTGGTGTTCTGCCACTTGTGCCATGCCTCCACTTCTGGCTAACTGGAGATAAACTAGCAAAACTCCAGACTTCTCTGGAGTTTCTGATCACAGGCCGGCCTGTCTTGGAGATGAGGTCTTTGATTTTTACCTGCAGTCTTTGCAGAGAAGAGCCTTCGCCTTACTTGCTTCTCGGCTTGGTTAATGCCTACTTCTTCACTAAGCTGAACTCTGCCATCACAGTGCCACCTCATCCAACTGTCTGCCTTTCATTCTGTGATTTTAACCATCACACGTCACCTGCCTCTCCCTGCTTCCCTCACTCCTCTTCCCTCTCTCCTTTCCTTCCTTTTATTTCTATGATGCAAATTCCCATGACTTACAAAACAGAATAGTATAGTTTAATAAACTACCCACTATGGTCTAGGTTTTGCTGATGGTGCTTGTATACTGTCCTTCAATGTGGCCACCGCCTCATGTTTTCTGTGATGACTCACTTCTTTAAGATGAAAGCCATTTTGCCTCTGCCTCCCTGCTACTTGGAACCAACATCTTCCATAGGCTAGTTTTGCCAAAAAGGGGTTTTAGAGGAAAAAAAAAAACAAGGAGAAACAGTGAAGAAAAAAGACTTAGGGTCAGCATTTGGCCATGGGTCGCAGAGCTTGTTCCAGCTCTAGGGGTCTGCAGGTCCCCACTTACACCCAGAAGACCACACCTCTGCACAATGCCCGGACTGTGCACCCACCATCTGAGCACCAGGACTGGATAATTCTAGAGCGCCGGCTCCTTCACTTCAACTGTAACATCTGAAAGGTGAACTCATCCGCGTTGCTGTTTTGAATGACTTTGCTTCATCTAGAAGGAGGGGGGCGGTGGAATAACCCCAGCTGCCCTCAGGATTCTCTTCAGTCCCTTCTCTGGACTGTCCTTTTCATGGATGCACAGACCATATGTGGACATGTCCCTCTGTACATTCATGAGTTTACCAGAACAGCCACACCTGTCCCTTCTCTCATTCCTCCTCCTACTTAGGGCTGTGGGCTTTGGTGTTTTCCTTTAATCATTATTTCTTTATCTTCCTACTGGTTTTCAACCCCCGGGATGATTCCCCTCACCAAGCCAATCTGAATTAATTTTGCAGGGACAATTCCACAAGACAATATATCAATTGCCGTATTAAAATCAAGATGTGTCGCATCACTCACATCCTTCCAAGTCCTTAATTTCTTAGTTTCCTCAAAGGCACAATCAAGTATGTCTGGCATAATTTGTTCTTTATAAACCCAGACTGCTTATCGCATGGACTTGTAATTTTTTAAAAAAAAGCCTTTTTGGCAGTGTTTTATTTCTGTAATACTTCTCTTTATTATATTTGGCGATTTCATCTCAGTGATTAAAGGGACAGCGAGGTGGACCTCAGGCCCAGTTCTTCTTGCTGATTTTATTTTGTGAGACTTCATCCGTCTATGTAATCCTTTGTCTCCTGGATTTAGGATCCAGTCACACTGTCCTTCAGGAGACAGGACCATCAAATCCATCTGGGGAATTAAGCTAGAAAGTTCTTTTTTAGAGTGTGGTAGATAAGTTCAAAGGAGTAAAAACAGAAAAAGAGGTGGCAAGGCTCATGGTGGGTGTTGGAAATTGAGAAACCTTAACCCTAGTAACAGCGGACCTTATTTTAAAATAGCATCATTGTAGGTTGCAATTAATTAAGATAGTGTCATTAGGATGGGCTGTAGTCCCATCTTATGCCATGTCCTTGTCAAGCAGGGGGCATTTGGACAAAGATATGCACACAGGCAGAGTGCCATGTGAAGACACTGCGGAGATCTGAATGATGCTTCCACAGCCACCACCTGTCACTAGGAGAAAGGCCTCAAGCAAATTTCCCTCAGAGTCTGCAGAAGATCCAGCCTTATTTGATGATTTCCAATTTCTAGTCTCCAGAATTGGAAGGCATACGCCTCTGTAAAGACCCTCAGCCATCTTTGTATTCTTACCACTCTAGAAAAGCTCTGTAGGTAGATCAACCTGACTTTGAATCTGGTTCCCTGCTTTGTTACCTCTGTGGCCTTGGAGAAGTTCTTAGAGAGAGTCTGGATAAGTGGGACTGCATTAAACTGCAGAGCTTCTGTATGGTAAAGGACATAGCTAGCAAATTAACTAGAAAGCTTACAGAGTAGGAGAAGAACTTCACTAACCATACAATGGACAAAGGCCTCATATCTAAAATATATCAACAGCTCAAAAAATTGAATCACTGCAAAACTAATCTCCAAAGTAACAACCATCCCATTAAAAGATGGGCCAAAGACTTAAAGAGAGTCTTCTCTGAAGAAGAAACAAAAATGGCCTATAGACACATGAAGAAATGCTCGACATCTCTGGCCATAAAAGAAATGCAAATCAAAACAACTCTAAGATTCCATCTCACTCCAGTTAGAATGGCCAGGATCAAGAAAACTAATAACAACAGATGCTGGAGGGGATGTGGCCAGGAGGGATCATTACTACACTGTTGGTGGGAGTGCAAACTCGCTCAACCACTATGGAAAGCAGTGTGGCAGTTCCTCAAAAGGCTAAACATAGAGCTCCCCTATGACCCAGCAATTCCACTACTTGGCATTTACCCACTGGTCCAGAAACAAGGACATACTAAGTCCACTAGCACAATGATGTTCATTGCAGCACTATTTACCATAGCAAAGATATGGAACCAACCCAGATGTCCCTCAGTTGTTGAGTGGATCAACAAGATGTGGTATTTATACACGATGGAATTCTATGCTGCTGTCAGAAAGAATGACATCGCCCCATTTGTAAGGAAATGGAAAGACTTAGAAAAAATCCTATTAAGTGAAGTAAGCCAGACTCAAAGGAACATAGGCTCAATGGTTTCCCTCATTTGTCACAATCAGTAGAAACCTTGGACTCTACTAGAAGAGATTTACACTAGAACAAAACGTAGATTCATAGGCCATATAGAATGACTCTAAGTGAGAGGACCTCCAGGATATAGAAATAAAAGCCATATAATGAGTGATTATTGTCCTTAATGTACTATGTTATCTCTCATCTCTTTTTCTGTCCCTTGGCTATCTCATATTGTTACAGTATTTCACCTTGTTATCTGATAAATTGGATATATGCCTATTTGGTTATTTGAAATAGATAGGGAAGGGGAGAGAACAAGATGAGGAGCAAGATCCTACCCCATAAAAAGCAAGGTGAAAGTGGGTTCAGGGGGCACAGTGCCAGCCTAGTAAGTAAGAGTTAAATCAGAAACACATACCCAATCACACTGTAGGGAGTATACGTCTGTGTGCAAATGTCACTGTGCCCGGTGGCAGGGGCAGCAGTTCATTCTTGGACGTTTCCAGCCTCATCACCCAGGTTTGACTAGAAGCAGGCCATCTCCATCAGCTAACCTGATGCTGGCAATGTCTTCATTTTCTTGGCCCTACACTGGCTGCTACGGTACTTCCAGAAACAGCCTCTAAAAGCAAAATGTCCAACTAAACCCAGCTCTCTCACTTCACTTCACACCCAATAGCCAATTTGTTTTTCCTCCGGGGCTGTCAGTGTCTGCCCGGCTTTGTGGTAGCATGATGGAAGACTATATTCTGGGAATTGGCCCTGCAATGAGTGGTAAGGGCACATTGCTGGCTGTGAAAAACCATCTCCCAACCAGAGATGCCCGCTGGGCCAAGAGGGGAAGGAGTTGTTTGTGTTGAATCATTATTGTCTCTAAGAACAAAGGATGGTGTTATTTCCTGTAGGGCAGCACTGACATTTGGGGCCCGACAGTCCTTTGTGGTGAGAGCTGTCCTGCCCTCTGTAGGACATTCAGGAGCATCCGTGGGCCAAGTTGTACCAACCAATCCTATCTCCAATCCCTGCCAGATCTACCCTAGGGAGAGAGAAGCCCCCCTCCCCCCCAGCTAAATACCATGGCTCTAGAGAGAGCTCTACACCCAGGAAGAGAAACACAGAAAGCATTTATAAGCAAGCCTCATGGCTTACATGGTAGTTGGGAACAGGATTCTGCCGAGGTAGATGTATATGTTTTCAAATTTCATTTCTCATTCACTGGGTTTGTGACCTTGGATATAAAATGGAAATCAAATCATATCAGTCTCCTGCTTAAAATCCTCCACTAGCTTCTCATTGATCTTAAAATAAAATCCATGCTTATTACCATAGTCTACCAGAACTAAACCTCATTTTACACCACTCAACATTCTCATGCACTCTCTTGTGGCCTCAGTGAACTCCTTTCTGCTTCCATCTCGAGGCTCTGCCATTCACGCTGCCTGCAGCATCCTCTCCTCAGATCACCGTGTTGCCTTCTGCTCAACGCTTTACGTCAGCTCAAGTGTTCCTTTCTCTACCGCTCTCACTAATCTCTCTCCTTTCTGTTACTTGTCAGTGGCTTGTGCTGTCCTGGTTTTCTTAACTCTTCAACATTTATTTATTTTTTCCTTGTGTAATATCGTTCAAGATAAACTCCATGAGAGCAGGGCCTGCAACAGATAACATGCCTCCCTAGGCTCGGGAAAATGACGAGACTATGATCTTTGTAAAATAATAGTAACAGTAAGGCATGTGGCTAGGTAAGCATGTATTTTAAAGTACATCTGTCACCATGGCTTCCTCCAAATCATCTGATCTTCTGCTCATATTTCGACAGTTTCCCACAGGGTGACTCCTCTCTGTTTGACTCCGAAATTTACCTAGGAGGACCAGTCTTTCCTGGTTTTTCTGAGGCTTTTCTGGTTTAATCCTACACTTCGGGAAGGGTCCAGTGCAGCATGGCTAGTTGCCCTATTTGTAGCATTCAGTAAGATGTCTGGTTAAATAGAACCGAGACATTGATTGGAATTGAGTAGAAAGATGGAACCGTCAAGGGGTAGGACATGTGTTTTGCTGGTGTGGTCTTATGGCAGGTGATGATAGTTGTGCCATAAGCTCAGAGTCTCTTAGAGGCCAAACCTAGGGTTTATCCTGGCATTTGTGAGCCCCATGGCTGCTGGTTCTGCAGTTCCAACGGTTTTTAACGTCTGTCCACTTACTAAGCTCTCTGCTTAATTCTAGAGAGAAGAGTCTGTTGTCTGCAACTGAGAAGCTCAACCAATACATGTGGTAATTGTACAAGTGTCTTCCTGAAGTCCACACTCCAGGGAGAGTCTCTTGAGGATGCTTGTGCTAAGTCAATATCTGGACGACTCATTACCGCTTCTTTCAGCCTGATGAGACAAGTGCCTGTGTGGCCTTGCAGAGGCTCCCAAGACAGAGGCATGTGGTGAGATCTCCCCATCAGTGTGCAACTACCTCGCAGGCTGGGGCATTCATTATGATGGCATCATTCATTCTAGCAGGGGCCTGGTACGGACACTGCTAGAGCTGGGATAGGCTTAGGAGATGGACCAAAGATGGCCCTGTAGAAGAGCAGGCAGGCCAGTCAGCATGCCAGAGGGTGAGAATGTCGATTCTCCAGAGAAGCCTTCACACTGGGAACGCTTCTCCAGACAGAACCAGGCACTCCGAGGGAACAGAGGGCATATGAGCTCTCATCTCCTTCTATCCTCTGTCTCTCTATGCAAGTACACTTCTCCCCATCCTTCCTCCCACTTCTCCAGGAATCAGGGTCTTGATCTTGTTCTGGGAGGGTAGACTGAGACAGAGAATTGATGTCTTAGTTGGCTTTCCATTGCTATGGCAATATGCCCGGGAAAATGAATGTGACAGATAAAAAAAATGTGGCTTCTAGTTTCAGAGGCTTCAGACCATGGCCACTTGACTGCTTTGTCTGGGCCTGTGTGGAGACCAAGCATCGTGGTAGGGGATGTGTGGTAGACTAGAGTCACTCACTGCATGGTAGCCAGGAAGCCAAGTAAGTGAAAGAGAGGACTGAGAACAAAATGTACCCTCTAAGAGTACACTCCCGTGATCTACTTTCTCCAACTACACCACCAACACCTGTTTCTGCCTTGTTCCAGGCCCCCCTTAAGTTATGGTGAGGTTAGAAGTCTTGTGGTCCAGTCACTCTCAATGACCCTGCCCCTGATTGCTGCTGCAACAGGGGCCAGGCCTTTTCATATGAGCTTTGGAGAGCCATTTAAGTTCCAAACCACAACAATAAGGAATATCACAGGTGCTTTCTAGGGGCACAGACAGTCTTCTGTATTGAGAACACACATGTAATGGTGGGACCCCATCTCACGTACCTATGTGTGCAGGTTGAATCGGAGACGTGGGCTTGGCACTGCAAAACTGGAGTCAAAACATCAGCCACTACAAAATATTCTACAGACGTAGGGATTGAACACCTCAGATCTTGCCAAGAGTCCCCAAGGTGTGGAAGGAAGGACCATTGTGGAATTGTGGAGTATTGGTGCTGGATGGCAGAGAGTGCAATGGTGCAGGTCTAACCATGGTGCAGTTGAGAAGTGAAATGGATAGAACAGGGGTGGCAGGGAAAAATGGAAATCACATCGCTCAGATCTGTGTGTGTGTGCGTGTGTGTGAGTGTGCGTGTGTGTGAGTGTGTGTGTGAGTGTATGAGTGTGTGTGTGAGTGTGTGTGAGTGTGTGTGTGTGTGTGTGTGTGTGTGTGTGTGTGTGTATGCCAGTCCTGGGGCATGAACTCAGGGCCTGGGTGCTCTCCCTTAGAATTTCCCATGGCTGGTGCTCTACCATGTAAACCACAACTCCACTTCTGGCTTTTTTGCTAGTTAATTTAGAGTCTCATAGACTTTCCTACTTGGACTGGTTTCAAACAGAAATCCTCAGATTTCAGCCTCCTGAGTAGCAAGGGGACCGTGTGAAGCCGCTGGTGCCTGGCTTCAGTCAATTTTAATTTCCTTATTTGATGGAAGAGTGAAACAGGCCGGCAGTAGGCAATGACAGAATGCAGGGCGAACAGATGTTTTGTGGGAAAAGGCTTTTCTGGAAGGGAGAGGAAGGGGGATTGTACAACCGGTAAGTCAATGCAACTTCAGGAGCTAAGACGTCAGCAACCCCAGATAGGGAGACTGAAAAGTACCTGGTTGAGGGCTGGTAAGCAGCTGCCACGAACTGGGGCTCTACGTGCTACACCCATCCAGCCCCGAATACATTCCTCTCTCCTTTCTGCTCGCTCACTCTCTCTGTCTCCATTCCCAGCTGTCAATTCGCATGTCTTAAAGTGACACACGTTAAACATCTTAAGAGAAGTTGGGATTCATCATGTGGTGGTGTCAACTGAGAAAGCAGTACTTCTGGGGGGCCTGTCGATCATACAGGGCTTTTTATCTCACCAAGGGATGATTAAAGGGTCCTTGATGGTATGAAGGCTTGGTGTTCTTAGGTGTTATAAACTTACCTCTCAGCTCTGTTATGGGTTATATTATGTCTCTGGTAACCCCTGGTGGAGTTCTAGCCCTGGGTACCTCTTATTAGAAAGAGATGTAATATATATCTATAAATGTCTGTACAGGTGTAACTGATGCCATTAGTGGGCATACAAACTCCATATGACTAAGAGGAGGAGACAGAAGGAAGCTGGTGATGAAGAAGACAGAGCCTGTAATTGCACGGCTGGGAGCCCCTGAAGGCAAAAAGGACAAGGTAGGAGACTGCCTTAGGGGTTCCAGAGGACCTATGGCTTTGGCAATACCAATTGCACACCATGAGAGATGGAATTGAAATTCCTTATTTTGTGGGCTTTGTTATGGGGGTCCCTGGAGAAGAATGTCGGAGGAAAGGTGGATTTCAGGGGGAGGATGCTGCAGTGGGAGGGAGGAGGCACATCTCCATCCTGGGATGTCGCTTCCTCTTCTCCTCTGGAAGGCCTTCTCTATTTGATTGTCCCTGCTCCCTTCACTTCCTTAGACAGCAGGTTCTGTGCTGGAGACATCAGAGTTAAACATCAGAGTTAAACTCCTCCCACTGCCTTTGAAGCCTCAGGAGTCAGTGTGTGGCAGGGTAGAGGGTGTGATGCAGGAGTAGGCAAATGGCTTTCTGTCACTGTAATAAATACCTAAAAAAGAGGAGGGCTGGCTTTGGCTCACAGTTTTAGAGTTCATGGCTAGCTCCTATGCACTGGGTCTATACTGGCACATCATGGTGGGAGCTGGTGGTGCAGAGGAATAACTGCTTACTCAGGATAGCAGGCAAAGCAGAATGCTGGGACCCCAATGTCCCCTTCTGGAGCACCTGTCCAATGAATTAGAGGCTTCCCAGCAGGCCCCATCCCTTATAGCTCCCACCATCTCCCAACAGTGCCACGACGAGGACTAGGCCTTGACCACAGGGGCTTTGAGAGATAGCGGAGACGTAAGCTGTCACAGATTCTTTTGAGAATTCAATGAGGGGATACATGTCAGGCGATTAACCCGAGCAATCAGTCAGTGTTAATTATTGTTCTGCCTAGTGTTATGTTGGGAGAAATGACATGGGTAAATTGAATATATTTCAGAAGGAAGTGTGATAAATGCTGGCATAAAGGTGCAAATAAAGCATTTTGAAAAGACAGAAGAGAAATGGACCATTCATTTCCAGCAATCCGGGAAGACTTGGACTGCATGAAGTGTGAGGAACGGGCAGGTCTTGCCGGGTGGAGAAGGGGGCTGTGAGTGTGTAGATGAGGAGGGAGTGGGGAAGGGAGAAGGGACTTGCTCTTGGAGGATATTTCCTTGGCTTACAGCAAAGGCATCCTGCAGGTTCGCAGATGGCACACATGGACTCCACCGAATGCAGTGTGTGGCGAGACAGAGGATGGCTGGGCTCACGCAGTCATGGTGCTGAGGTCTGCAGAGTGAGTCTAGGTTTTTATTTTGAAGACAGTGACCACTGTGAGAGCCGGAAAAAAGTAAGAAGTGAGGACATCTGAGCTGATTCCTTGGTTTCTTTCCAGAAGGATCTGGAAGGAAAATGATGGTTGTTACTTGATTCCACTAAGCCCCATCATTCTGAACTTTACTTGGCCCTCATACAGGGCCTGCAGGAGGTGGATATTGTTTGTTCAGAGAAATTTTTGATGCTATTTGTGGGGTGAAGGGAGACCAATGGAGAAAGGACAACTTTGGAAGGAAGTAACCCATATGTTAAGTTCAATAGTATGGCGAACGTGTGAGTGGACTGATAAGGGTTGCAGGACCTGCGATTGGGCACTGGGGGCTCACTCCTCTAATCCTGGCTCTCGGTAGGCTGAGTTCTGAGGATGGCAGCTCCAAACCAGCCAGGGCAGAAACGTCTGTGAGACTTGTATCTCCAGTTAATGAGAGGGAAAATAAAAGCGAGCAATAGAGCTGTAGCTCACGTGGTAGAGCTCCAGCTTTGAGTGAAAAAACAAGTGAGAGAATAAGGCCCTGAGTTCAAGCCCCAATCCCATGCAAATATGTATGTATTTGTGCGCCCGCACGCGCACACACACACACACAAAATCTAGGAACTATTGTGGTTTGGATATGAAGTGTTCACCTCAATGGCTCACATATTTATGTTGAATTGGTCCCCAGGTAGTGATCCTAATTTTGGAGCTTCTAGACATTTTAGGAGGTGAGGCCTAATTGGAAGCATTCTGTCACTGGAGTTTTGACCTGGGACCTATATCTTGTTCTTGGCCCTGCTTGTATCTCTACTTCCTGTCCACCATGAAATGAAGAAGCTCCTCCATTCATACACACACCAAGAATGTTCTGCCTGAGCTCACAGGCCCAGGCAGTGAGGTCTGAGCTCAGGAACTGTGAGCAAAGCAAATTGTTCCTCCTTTAAGTTTGTTTATGTCAGGCATCTTGTCACAGCAACCAGGAAAGTAACAAATACCAAAGCCAACAGCTGCAAGCAAAGAAACAAAAGCCACATGCATGCTTAACCCCCCAAGAGAGAGATGGCTCAGCAGCCTGCAGGTTCCAAGGTATATATTCCCCCCCCCATAGGCACAGAGACAATCTCGGGACCCTGGGGGTTGTGGAGAGGGGAAGAGGCTATGTGATGTGTCGAGGGGACTAATTATCCTCACAGAGACCTCGAGAAACAGGGATGTGCCATTACATTTCCTTGCCTAGAGGCAGAGAAGAAGAGGGACAGGAGGAATCACATGCACTCCCTGGCCCAGAGGGTGGATGGACCCCTGGAACTCCCTCCTCCCTTGTACCCCACTGGAGATATCAGCGAGAATATTTTCCTCATAAAAAGATAGTTTTGAGAAGTTATTTATATAAGATCAGAATTAGTATCAGAAAGCCCTGCTTGTCCATAAATAAGACACATTTTGTGGGCCCTCTAATGGGCCCATAGACTATGGGTTAAATCCCAGGCGGCTGTCATAGTCTGATGATCAACACCTCGGGGACAGCATCATTGCTGAGGAAAGGCAGCGATCCTTGGCCTCCAGCCTCAGGGCTATCATATCTTCCCAGCAGTGCCCTTTTTTCTGGCTCTCCCTGGATGCTAGGATGTCTGTCCCCTAATCTCAGTGGCTTCTGGAATGAATGCCACGTCTTGACACAACCATGGGTCCTCATCCAGATGTCCTTACCTCTGTTCCCTAAGGCAAGCACATCCAGCCTACTCAGTACCATCTTCATGACTCCCCCACTTATCCCAAGCCCTACCTCCTGATCTCTGGCTCACCCTCCTACCTCTCCACCATTGGTTTCATGCAGAGGGTGTAACACCTGGAGTTTTGGAATGAAGAAGGCTTGGGCTCCAGATCTGACCAGTTAGACACCGACCTTACACAGATTGATCTCTTGGTGCCTCTACTGCTCCCTCTGAGGGGGTTCTGTCTCATTTTCTGTATCCTCCTCTGCTTAGTGCAGTGCCCTGGTATGCATTAGAGGTGATGCATGGGCATGTGATTTCCGCCAAGGATTAGATGGTAGTACCAGAATTTGTGTTGCTGTGGAATGAACTTCACAAGCAAGTTCAAGTTGTTACCATAATGCTGGTTATATGTTTTCCACGCTTTCTGACATTCTTCTCAGCTCCCAATTTAACAATGACTTTGGCCTAGTGGTAGAGTACTTGCTTAGCATGCACAAAGATCTGGGTTTGATTCCTTGATACCTCATATGTAGAAAAAGCCAGAAGTAGTGCTGTGGCTCAAGTGGTAGAGCTCTGGCCTAAAGAAAATCCAAGGATAGTGCTCAGGCTCTGAGTTCAAGCCCCAGGACTATGATAAAAAACTTTGTTCACCTTTTTGTGTACAAGTCTGTCCTGTGGTATGCCATTTTCCTCGCATGGCCCTCCCTGGATGGGCCCAGTCTGTAGGAGTCTCTTGCCCTGATTGTTCCTGTCTTTTGATTAGTTCACATAGTTTTGTGATGCATTAATACCCAACTGGGGAGCCAGTAGGGCTATTTGGTACCCACAGACCCCAAATACTTGTAAGGTGGGCAATCAATTTTAGGATATATAAGCAGAGGAGATTTCTATATTCATTGCTGTATAGAATAATTATAAAATATCAATGTGGAGCCTGGGACACAGACCAGGCTTTGGTGGTATTCATGAGCTTCCAAACATGTGTATGGGCACGCACCCATACACATATGTACATATACGTATGTGCCTATACACACTTAGCTAAGCCTGGAAGGTGCTGGGAGGAGGAGGTGCCCAGGGGCACAGCCTGGGGCTGTTTCTTGAGTCAGGAGGGGTTAAAAGCGGCCAGAGGGAAATACATATTAACACACTCAGGACACTGTCAAAACCCACACACATCCCCCTTGGGGGCTACAGATATGGTCTTTACACCTGACCCTGCTCACACTGGTGTAGCAAGGGCTCCAACAGGCTCTTCTTGACAGGAAAGTTGGAACAGAGAAGAGCTGTGGTCATGAAAGTGGTGGGGACCTTCACACAGGCACATTCACAGGCACACAGGACACTCACAGCTCATGATTAATTAATTGGTACGATTGGTTGAACAACATTTACTGTGTATTTCCAAGGGCCAAACACTGATGATTCAGATATGACTAAGGTACCGCCATTACGGATTTTCAGGGTGAATCCCCACATGTGTAAATTCAGTCTCACTTGAAACGCAAGTGCACACACAAGTACATACACACATACACACACAAAGAATTGGACAATGACTTTTTAAAAAAAATTTGGTCACTCACAAGAAAGACAAAATGAGAAGCTTATAGTTTTAACCGTCAGCTCAAAGACTGCTGTGATTTCTCTGATTATCTCTCCTGGGACCGAGGTTCTAGTGTCAGATGAAATGACTTTTTAATGTCCATCTGGGAATCCAGAAGGAAAAGGAGGTGGTAATAAGCCTCCCTTTGTAACCTGTCTGTCTCTCCAGCACTTGAGAAAATTGGATGCTATTAAAATTAATTTAACTCCAAAGGGCAATGAACAGTGGAGACTGGATGGAGGCAGGAAGAACCCGCAGCTGCAGCCCCAGGGCTTGTGGGACTCCTACAAGATGCCACTGGGGAGATTTCAGGGGTGGTTTCTGGGCTGTTCTTGTATGGTTTCCACAGAAACTAGGGTGATGACCCTAATCAAAACTATTTGCAGCTAATCACCACCATCCCTCTCTAAGCAGAACCATGGACAGCTCCTTTGAAGTTTCTCAGATGAACTCTGGGAAAGGAAAGATGAGACTCTGTCTTTAGGGAGTCCCCAATTGACAACAGATCTGGAGTTCTGACTCACTCCTGGGGCAGCAAAAGGAGATTGTCCCCAGAAATCTGAAGTTAATGGAGATAGAGATTCATGTTGGTATTATAAGCAGCCATATAAAACTTAAAAGCATAAAAATAACTCCAAATCTTGCTCTGAGGGACACAGATGCAGGCAGCTCTTGCTTTGTCAAACTTCCATTTGCACACACTTGTGTGTTTAGCAGAACTGATTTCCCCATGAAGAAGCTGAACGTGGAGTCTTTGAGTATGGGCACAAAGCCCCAAACCTGGGATCAGTTCTTCATTCTACAGACCTGTCCACAGATGGCAGGGTTGTGTGGCAGTCTAAGAATTCTTTCACAGTCTGTTAGTGGCTGGTTACCATTGCTGCTACTCAGCTCAAAGCAACACATGCAGCTGGGATCAATGCAAGTGACATTTTGCCCCCCCAAATGTAAATGGATTTATAGAAAGTATAGAAGAGAAGAGCTTGAGGTCAGAATGTGGATGCTGCCATTACTAGAGACTCTAGATCCTCAGGCAGAGGGATGCAATGAAAGACATCTTGGTGACATTAACCAGGAAAATAGTTTTGACAAAAAAGAGATAAAGATGTCCCAGAGGAAGGAATGCCAGCAAAACTACATGTTCAAAGAACTCTTAGAAACATTGTTCAACATCAAAAGTACAAAGGAAAGAAATGCTGGAAATTGATCCAATCTCACAAAGATGTGCAGCGATTCACCAAGCACAGAAAAGGTGTTCACTCTGCACTAGAAGTTATAAGACCAGAGAAGATTTTTTTATTCAGTAGAGAAAGCTCATTCTCAAGCTTTCTGATGCTTTAACTTAATATTTTGCACAATGATTTCACCATTGAAATGTTTCTTCTACGTTCATGACCTAAAGAGGTTTAAAGGTGTTTAACAAAAAAATAATGATCATGAAATAATTATATTATTATTTTTCCTCTTTCATTTTTAAGGCAGTTTTGCTGGGTTTTAACTTGTGTGGTTAATTTTATGGCCGGTCAAAGTCAGCCTTGTCTCTGGCCAGAATTTCTGATTGAGGTGGAAGAAGGAGGGCTAAAAAAGAGAGTGAACTAGGATGGATATGGTTAGATAGCATTTATTTGCATGGATGAAAATAGAACAATAAAACCTATTGAAGTTGTTTTAAGAAGGAGAGACTGGGATAAAGGAGAATGATGGAGCAGTAAGATTGATAGGACTATTTTGTCTACATATAACCCCCTTGAACAACTAATGCATGCTAATAAAAGGAATAATGAATCAAGCATAATGTCACATATGGTAATGACAAATAATGGTGTTTCTCTAGTAAGGTCTGGCAGGGGAGCGTGATAAAAGAGAGAGAACACTGGGGACTTTAACTGGTTTTATATTTTATTTCTTACATCCGGGAAGGAGTTTCTGTAGCTAGTTGTTGCACTTTCTTTATATTTCTCCCATGTTGAAAATTCTTTAACCAATACTCAGAGACTTGCACTATGAAAAGAAACATATATACAGACCCATTTCTTTACTATACATTATAACTATTGGTACCGATTAGTAGAATAAAAATCAGCAGGGTTGGTTGTTCAGGGAAAACTTTCTGAAGGAAGGTAATATGTTTGAATATAAAGTGACTCCCATAAGAGACTCTTATATTGAAGGTTTGGTCTCAGGTTAGTGGTACTATTTTGGGAGGTACTGTTTGGGAGGTTCTATTTTAGGAGGAGGACCTTAGCTGGAGGAAGTAGGCCTCTGGAGGCAGTATGCTGGCCCTTTCCTGTCTCTTTCTCTATTTCCTGTCCACCATGAGGTGAGCAGCCTCTCCATATGCTCCCAAAGTGAACTGCCTTACCAGGCCTCAGAGTTAAAGCACCCTAGGGAAGGCTTGCTGGGATAAAGGCTAGCTGGTGAGGGACGGGCCCACAGTGTGAGGTTCTGGCCTTCCCCAGGTGGAATGGCTCAGAGCTCTGGGCCAGCTTTCCTTTCCCTGGCCTCAGATGCCTGAAAAAATGAGATGCAAATCTCATTTTACAGGAATATTTGTGTTTCTTTTTGTAACAAGTGTGAAGGATAAGTGGTTGAGTTCCCCTAACTCCTGAGGGTGGTGTGAGCCATTGTGTGTGCAGGAGCCCCTCTGGCCTATACATGGACTCTTGGGAAAGTGCTTTGCAGTCTTGGATAGGAAGTCAAGACTGTGTCAGGACTGCCTGTATCAGGCCCAGCGGGAGCACACCAGTCACCAGCCACTAGGTCTTGTGTGGGATGAATCTTAATGTTATCAGCACAGTGTCACTGCTTGTCCCTCAGAAAGATTCTGGACAAACAGGACAGAGTCAGAGTCAGCCACCATTTCCTCGCCTGTTCTTGAGACTCAAGGGAGCACAGATTCTCATGTGTTTCTCTCACTGTTTTCTTTCCCTAGAGCCTCCAGCTCCCTCTACATCCTTCTGGGTAAAGCAACTCTCCAGGACAGAGGCAGAGGTGGAGTTTGTGGTCTTCCAAAGCCCCACCATTCACGCTGCTCTTTCACTCCTCACCTATCTTCCCAATTCTAATCTAGTCTCTGGTGCTTTTCTTTCCCCCTGTCATTAGAAGTGGAAGACAATCAAGAAGGGAAGGAAGCAGAGAGGGGAGCCAGGGACTTCGGTGACATCTCTCCTCTCCCAATGGATAAGATGGACTTTTTTATCCCTTAAATCTATAATGAACACAAAAAGAAAAGCATTTTAAGAAAATACTCCACATTGAAAACTCAGCCCTAGAACTTGTGGCAAGCCAGGTTCTCACCTTTGCCTCCCGTGGAGGCAAAGATACATTGGCCTCATGTGGAGAAGAGCAGAGATGGGGAAAACATACTGGCAAAACATGAGGCCACTGGGGCAGGAGCAGAGGTCCTGTGGTGTGACATGGTGGGCACAATTATCCCCACTTTACAGGTCAGAAACAGCTGCATGCAATGCTGTTTGATTTGCCTAAGACCATTCACTGTAACTCTGAGCAAGACCCTTCCTGACCTTTGGTCTTGTTCTCTATGCCCACCAAAGGAAGCAGAAGACCCATGGCTCCCAAAGTCTGTCCCTCCTCACTGCCAGGCCACTTGTGTGCTGATTTACCCAAATCCCTGGAACGGAGAGCTGGAGGGTTGTTTTCCACCCTGCAGCTGCCAAACGTGGGTTTTCCAAGTCTCCCTCCACCCAGGACTGCTCGCCCCCGTGCTTGGCTCTGTTTCTCAGCCAAGTGAGTTGTGTGGGAGTTCCTTTTGGGTTCTCCCTTTTGGGACGTCTTTTCACACCTCTAAGTACTGGGTGGGAGTGGGTGAATGTCACATGCTTGGCTCTGACAAAACTGGTTCCTAGCCAAATGGAAGGGACCAATTAGTGACAGAGCCTTAAGCAAGTCACTTCCACCAACTGGGCTTCCATTTTTTTTTCACATTTGTAAAAGAAAAGGATTGGATTTGACAGTCCCCTAAGGAACTCTCCATTCTGCTGGTGTACCATTTATTTTGCCTGTTTTCTTCTTGTTCTCCTCAATGTCCCAAGATCCTTTGGGCCTGGTAGACATTTCTTGGCTAAGATGAGAACAGCTTCAGCTTCAAATAGCACCACTGAAGGTTGGTGCATTGTTTTTCTTTTTTTTTTTTGGTGGAAGGGCAATAATTTGGCATTAAAACATGATTAATATGGAAATTTAATTTAGAATATAATACTAAGAAAAAGACATAACAAAGGCATAAGGTGCACATGGTAGATCTACCCCTTGGAAAAATGCGTCTGACAGCCCTTGAGAATGCTCAGGTTTCATACTCAATGGGTTCTTTGGCTGTAATGTTACTTAAGTCAATAATTTCTACAAACCGTGGCTGATGAGACTGAGAGGCCTTCCAAATTTCATCAAAGAGCCTGCAGGGTTTCCCTAAAATTTCATTAGGAGGAGACTAATTTAAAGTTTAAGTAATGTAAGAGATGCAGTTATCTAATTAATTGTAGCAGGCCCATGCAGTAATGTAGCAAGAGAGGCTCCTGGCAACTGATAGAAACCAAAAGATAAAAAAGAAATGAGCAGAGAATAAAGATTGTCAGTGTTTCTTGGCTGAAGTTCAGGGTGGTTGTTTTCTTTCCAGTGAGTTGGAGTGGAGCAGAGAGATGCTCTTGGAATTGAGTACCTGCATAGCAGTGGGTGGTGAGAACCTTGAGACGACCTTCATCTTAATTTTATTTAACTAACACTCTCAATTATGTGTGTGTGTGTGTGTGTGTGCATGTGTGTGCATGTGTGTGTGTGTGTGTGTTCACAGTGTGCATGCGCATGCTGTTCCTGGAGCTTGAACTCAGCCCTTCACATTCATGTTGGCTTTCTTTTTTGCTCAAAGCTCGTGATCTACCATTTGAGCTACAGTTCTCCTTCTGGCTTTTTGCTGGTTAACTGGAGGTAAGAGTCTCATAGACTTTTCTATCTGGCTTTGAACCACAAATGTTAATTCTCAGCTTCCTGATTAGCTATAATTACAAGCTTAAGCCACCATCAGCTCAGCCCCAGCAGCCTTTTAACCAAATAATCTCTGCATAAAGCTGACCAACAGGAAGAAATCCTTAGTGCAAAGATGGCAGTTAAACTTCTAGATCTGCTTCTTAGGGTAATATTAGGAGTTATGCATCACTGTGCCTACTATGCATTTAATGACCATTTTGGCCATAAGTCTGCAAGGTGGGGATTAATATTTCAGGACTCTCAGGTGCAGCCACAGAGGCTTTTCCCAGCCCACTGTTCCCTGTGAACAGTGGCTTCTAGAGCTGTCCAGCACACAGCCTATATTACCGAACAATAACGAGCCCACCACTTTGCAGTCATGAGCCATTCCACACATGAACATGATTTCATTTAAACTTTGTCCCCACTATGCAAGACTACTTACTACCCTAGCTCACAGACACAGCACAAAGGGAGTGGTTAAATAGCCTGTCCCAGGTCATGTAGCTGGTATGTCACATGGTCTCCAGGTCAGCTTCTGCCTATGACAGTCGTGTGTCTGCTTGGTGTGTATTGGTACTGGATTCAAGACCCTCTCTGGCATGGTGATTCACAGAGGCAGACATTTGGTATCAGCCACACCCATCACAGGGCAGTTCTTAGACTTCATATGAATGCCCTCCGGCTGGGCTCAGCACACATACTGCGTTCCTCTCAGGAATGGAACAGACCTAGGGTGGATCTTTCAAGAAGCTACAGCCTTGCTTCTCCTTCTACTCAGGAGCTGTTGTGGACTATCTGGAGTCCATGAGAGACTAAGCTTGGATCACACACACACACACACACACACACACACACACACACACACACACAGCCCTTTCCAGAGAAAGATCCACTGCCAGGCAGGAATACCAGCACCGAGGCTCTCTCTCCACATGGAGGAGTGGTCCTGTGGCTTGAGTATGATGCTATAGAGAACTCCTTCACCCAAAGGCGGGAGATGCTAGCTACGCTAGCTTTCTCTTTAACAGAGAATCTGGAGTTTAACTAAGTAAGGCCAGATCTGAAGGGGAAAATTCTAGGACTTGTTGCATCTTTGGATGGCATTGCTTAAACCAAGGAGTTGATGACAACCTCAGGCATGTGTTGAAAGATATGTCAATGTAGGGCTTTCAAATACCACTCTAAAAAAATACCACCTAGGTAATTATCTACTCTGCACAAACTAAGGCTTGGTTTTGATCCAGATGGTGTCAGAGGATGATATAATAAAATATTTAGGGTGGGATCACCAGTAATTTCACTGTGGGATAGATGGAAAGTGTCTGTGAGGATTCTCATTCGCATGGGTTTCGGCAACCGTGGTGACATATGCGCCGTGTGTCAGAACATCCCACCTTTCTTTCTGTGATCACAGCTGTCTGAGTTCATCTTAGATTTCATCAGAAGAACCAACCTTCCAAACTTTGGCCAGAACAACCTGTAAATTATATATATATTTCCAATCACAATATCAATTTAATGCTGGGTCATAAAATCAATATAGTGGCTCATAACAAACATTAAAAATCAGAAGAGAAAATAGCATATGTCACCCATAGGTTACACATTATCTTGTGAAACCGTGTGTGTGTGTGTGTGTGTGTGTGTGCGCACGCGCATATGCACATGTGTGTGTGTGCACATGTGTGTGAGCAGCGGGTTGGTTGCCCTGGGATGTGATTTATATCTCAGCATGGATAGTGGCCAAGAGCTTGAAAAACAGTGCTGTTGAGATGGTGCTGCATCTCTGCAGAGACTGCAGCAGTGAGAAGATAGTGTGAGATAGGGAGTATATCCTCAAGGAATCATTTAATTTAAGGACTTAATCATCATTTTAATGAGTATTAGGGGAAAAATTTAGCATACTAAACCCCTGGGAGGCCAATATCTTGGTTAATATCAGGACCTCCCCTTCTGCGGATCACACAAATCACTAAGTGGTGCCTGGGTGACTGTGACCCCTAAATTAAAAGGCTGTGTGCAGTACCACATTTTGGAAAATGCCAGAAAGGTTGAAGAGATGAGGAGAGGAGAAGGTGACTGAGAGGGCTGACCGCATAGGGTCACAGATCACAGTCTAAGCCTTATTTCATTTTTTGGAACTGTTTCTTTGATTCTAGATGGGAGATAATTGTTCCTGTCTGGCTGACCCCACAGGATTATCCTCATGATAAAACAAGATAATGTGGACCAAAGCTATGCAAAGGGCAAAGGGAATCAGGAATTATTGCTACCTATAGGGGAAAGTGATTTTTCTCTTCTAGGGACTGGAGATTCCCAACACATTTTTTTTTTCCCCTTAGAGTTGCTAGCATTGCCATATGAAGGAATATGAGCTGGAGGCATGCAGGCCCCTTCAAGTCTCTTTTCCTTTTAGTGTCTTCTAGCACCATTTCCTGGTGGAGAGCTAGTGAGACATCCCAGTGCTAAGAGAGCCAAGTGTATTCCACCACGTGGAACCCAGAGGATACAATAAAGATCACCCAGCTCGGAGCTGGTTGTTCCTTGGGGAACAATGTGCTTCTGTTTTTCTGGGTCATGTTGGCTTCAGCACCCTCACAAAGACCAGAATCTATGCCACATGGACACTCAACCTCCACCAGTGAGGCTAAGGGGAGCACCTCAAGATCAGTCAGAAGGATAGGAGGGTGTGGAGTAGGAGAAATGTGATGGGCACATCTCCCATGAGAAAGAGGTGAGACAGGGTTAGGATCTCAACTGTGTCTTTACTCAAAATTTATGTGTTGTTGGTATCTTAACCCCAGTACCTGAGAACGCAACTGTACTGGGTGATAGGTCTTATAAAGAGGTGATCCTGCACACTTCCCATTTCCCTCCAAACTATCATTGAGCTTTTCCCTGTGGTGACCCACGTTTCTACTCAGACTTGGACTTTACTTAGCTTCCACTCAAGCTGCCCTTCCATTGTATTTGAGTTTTTCAAGTGCTTAATCCCTTCTTAACTCCACTCAAACCATTTTTGCTAAGGCAATCCATAACCACTCTGTGCTAAAATCCAATGAGTTGGTCACCCTTCTTGCTTCACCCATTTGCTCACCATCTTTGTAGTTCTGCAGGCATCATAAAACCATTATTATCATTATTATTTTGTCATTATTTCTTCTTTCCTGGCCTTAGGTCTTAGGGACTCAAAGATCCATGAGTTCCTATCATAGAAAGGGGATTGTAGACAGACAATGCTGGCTCCCTGGCTCCCCTCCACACCCCCCCCAATCTGGTTCTCTGGTTCCCATGAGGCTTGCAGGCTTATTCTTTTCTTGGACCCCCTACTAAGCCTTGCAGAGTGGAACTTCCATTGGGAAATAAAGAAAATCTAGAAAGAGAAGGGACAAAGAAAGATAAACTTCTTTTGGTCTGACTTCAGATCTCTCAAGGTGAGGGACACAGAGCATGCTTATTTTTACCCACAAGAAATGTTATTAAATACTCAACCTACTGTCAATTGTTCGGATTCTCCTATTCTTTGAGTAACAATGTTTCCCAACATGACCCAGGAATCAGGAAAACATTTCTTGGAAAGGAGTTTCAGAGGGAAGAGGAAACAAAAGATCTTCTTGTATTCCTGTATAAAGCTCTCCATCTAGTTGCAGTTCTCTTCCTAATAATCTGGAAAAGGTCTTGAATCCGTCCCTCCCTCCCTCCCTCCCTTCCTTCCTTCCTTCCTTCCTTCCTTCCTTCCTTCCTTCCTTCCTTCCTTCTTTCCTTCCTCCCTCCCCTCCTTCCCCTCCCTATTTCTCTCTTCCACCCCTCCCCTCCCTGTCCCTCTCCCCCACTCCTCCTAGTCCTCCTCCTCATCCTCCTCTACTTCTTCCTCCTCCCCCTCCTCCTTCTTCCTCTTCCTCTCCTCTCCTCTTCCTCTCCTCTCCTTTTTTCTCCGCTCCTCTCCTCTCCTTCTCTCTCCTCTCTCTCCCCTCCTCTCTTCTCTCCTCTCCTTTTTCTCCTCTCCTCTCCTCCTCTCTCTTCTCTCTCCCCTCCTCTCTTCTCTCCTCTCCTTTTTCTCCTCTCCTCTCCTTCTCTTTCCTCTCCTCTCTTCGCCTCTCCTCTTCTCCATCCCCTCTCTCTTTCTCTCTCTCTTGCCTTAGAGGGGCTTAAGATCACATTTACCAGTCAAATATTCTACCACTTGAACCACACCCTGAGTCTTTTGTTTTTCAGATGCTTTTGACTGGGCTGTCCTTCAATCTCCATCCTCCCATTTCTGCCTCTCAAGTAGCTGGGATTACAGATGCAAACCACTATGTCCAGAACATGGATCTTGTATTTCACCTGGCCCAGAACAATTAAGCTCAGCTTTCTTTGCCCTTTTTGAATTTGCATATGCAAAAAAACCTATCAGCAAACAACTCCTTTATCACATGCAAGTATTTTCAAGTTCTACTGAGCAGTAACTCTTTCCAGGTAGGAAGAATAAATAACTTTGAAAAATCAGCCTTCTTCTAACAGATTTGAACAATTTGTCCAGTCACTTCATGTCAAGGAATTTATGTGTGAACAAGTATTTCCTGGAAATATTTTAACCAATGGTATCATCTCTGGTAGTGTAAGTGATAAAGGATGAAGATGAAAAATATGAGGGAAGATTTCCTGGAATGCATTTGTATTTTGAGGGCCGGATATCTCTGTGGTTTTCATAAATCATGAGTATCTTCAGCTAGTTTACATTCAGATCTTGTTCTTATGATGCCTGGTGCCTCTACCAGTTATGATTTTGTTTCCTATCCCTTCATTTAAAAGTCCTTCTTACTCTCGTAGGACCAGAGACCCTGGCAGTTCAAGGAGAAAGCCAGCTCTAGGAGTTTAGGCATCTATTGGTCTATGACTTTTCCCCTTTACTACCCATCTAGGCTTCCTCATTGAAGCATCTACTAGTTTCTGCAGAGTGGAATGTTTTAATGCCCTTCATCTCTTTACAAATTAACACAGAAGTTCTGCTGACAAGCTTTACCCTTTCCAAAGTTTAAATCCCAGGTCTCTGGAGCTATGACAGTTTAAATGAGCAAGATTTCCCCAAACTGATGAATGAGTTCTTAACTGTCTTATCCAAGCATCCTGGCAAACCCTCCTGAGAGACTTCCACAGGACAAGACGTGTTTGGGGAGTAGAATCTGTGGGTGTGGGTGTGCACTTGTGTGGGGAAGGCAGCAGGGAAAAGATTCCTGCCCATCCAAGCTGGAAGAATGCTTTGGCACATTTGAAGGATGAATGAAGCAGAGCTAAGGAAGGTTCTGTCATTTGCCCAAGGCCCACGTGTCAAGTGTAACTTGGATTTCCTGACTCCTTTTTACTTCTAAGGCCGGCTCTCTTTTGCTGTTCTCCCTGAGAGCTTTCTGGTTGCTTCATCCCTGACTCTTCCCTCCCAAAGTTGATCTAGTATAAAAGGTCCAGATTATTTAAATTTAACTACTATTTTTAAGCCACAGCATAAAAGAGGGAGGAAATTTCAAGCTGCATAGGAAAATAGCAAGGCAGTTAAAATCCACTTAGTCTCCTCTACCTCTGGAGAATATGGAGTAGATCTATTTCTCTCCCTAAGTGCAACCAAGCATTATGGAAATTACCAAAAAAAGAAGGTTGAAGAGGAAAAGGATGAAGAAGAAGATCAAAAGAAGAGGAGAAGCTGGGTGCTGGTGGCTCATGCTTGAAATCCTAGCTACTCAGGAGGCTGAGATCTGAGGATCACAGGCCCAGGAAAGAAAGTCTCCAATTAACCACCAGAAAACCAGAAGTGGAGCTGAAAGTGGTAGAGAATTATCCCTGAGCAAAAAGGCTCAGGGACAGTGCCCAGGCCCTGAGTTCAAGCCCCACGATCCACAAACAAACAAAAAGGAAGGAGGAGCTTCTAGAATGAATCAGGAAGAGAGAAAATTGTGTAAGAAATTCAGGATGGACAAATTATATGGTGGTAGCTCTTGGGTCTTTCTTTGGTTATATATCCCAGATGAAGACTGATAGCTGGAAATGTCAATCTCCAAGATTAAAAAGGAGAGAGAGAGAGAGAGAGAGAGAGAGAGAGAGAGAGAGAGAGAGAGAGAGAGAGAGAGAGAGAGAGAGAGAGAGAGCGCCCCTTCTCTATCTCTAGTGGCCTTCTCCCACTGTCATTATTTCTCTGGTGATTCCTTCTGAGCAATGATGAGATCAGTGGAGGCCACAGGGGAGTAGTACTGAGGCATTCCCATTCTTTCTGGTTGGGACAGGCCATGGCTACCAACCAAACAGAAGCGCTTATGAACTATGTCAGCAGGGTGTTGAAAAATTCAACAGTATCGGTATGTGTTTGTGTTTGTGTATTACTATACATATTAGTATATAAATATATGTGTTGTAGATGTGTTATATCTCCTATCTAGCCAGCTATGTATATCTCTCACTGTGTTCAGAGAAAACAGAATATATTCTATAGTACCCATGAAATACATGTCAAGATGGACCACACTCAGTGCCACAAAAATACCCTCAACAAATGTAAGGAATTGAAACCAAACAGAATGTATTCTCAAACAACAGCAGAGTTAAGCTGGAAGTGAGAAACAAAAGGCAAAATGAAAATCTCTGAACGCCTAGGACTTAACACACTGCTACATAGTCAAAGAGGAAGTCTTAGGCAAATAAACATGTGCTAAGGTAACGCTCAGAAATTTATAGTGCTTCATATTACAACAGAAGGGAGGAAAAAGTGTCAGATCAATAACCTAAATGCCTACCTCAAGAATACGGACAAAAAAGAAAGAGGACAATGAACACAAAGCAAACTAAAGGAAAGATATCAAAAAGAAGAGTAACAGTCAATGAAAATGAAGGAGAAAAACAATACGGAAAACTAGTAAAACAAAAACAGTTTTCTAGAAGATTAATAAAATTGACAAACTTCTAGCAAGACCAGCATAGGGAAAAAGAGAAGACAAATGATCAATATTAGGGATGAAATCATGGATCTCTCTATAGACCCTGCAGACATCAAAAGGGTAGTATGAGGTTAGAACAACCTTACACACATAAATCTGACAACTTTGATAAAGTGAACCAATACCTCGCACAGCACAAACACAATTCACCCAACATGAGATAATTATTTTGGATAGCCCTATAATTACAAAGGAGATTGAATTTATAAGTTGAAAAAACCTTTAGGCCCAGCTGGTTTACTGGCAAGTTCTACCAACTGTATAAAGAAGAATTAAGGCCATTTCTGTAAGTCTTTTCTAGACTACATAAAAAGAGGAAATATTTCTTGGTGATTTAAAAAGCTGACAGCATGAGGTAGTATTAGAGAGAGAGGAATTCTTTGTAAGAATTCTTGCTAAGAATTTGCTAATTAAGCAAATTTAACAGCGAATAGTTTTCAGCAATCTATAAAAAGGCATTTTTTAAAGGTCATGTATTATTTTATTTAATTCCTATAACCTTCTTAGAAAGACACGATGATAATCATAGAGGACAAATTTATGCTTTCCTGGGGCTAGGGATATGGAGGTGGTGGTATTGAGGAAACATGAGAAAAACCTTTTTGACAGTGGGTAGACTATCTTTGTTTTCATCTACACATATGATAAAATAGCATCAAGCTATACCCACAATGCCAGTGTTTCCTCGTTTTCATGAAGTATTCAAGTCACGAAAGGCGTGATTATGTGCAGAACTCTGGGAGAAAGATGCAAAATATTCTGCATTGTTTGTACAACTTTCTATGCATCTATGATGACTCGACAATAGCGTTTAGAAAATCACTTTGCTCCTATATCCATGAACAGATGTGAAGTTAGTGTTTCATTTACCCCTAGCCAGTTTCCGACACCAGCCTCATTGTTGTTTCATTGTCTTGGTGGGGTTAGATCCTACAAAATATTTACTCAGAAAGACTCCAAAGTGATTGTGTGTCTGTGTAAGCTTGTTGTCGGGCTGTGCGATGATGCTGTATGCTTACACATAATAATTCCACAGATGTAGAGTGATGGCTGCTCCTTCCAGCTGATGAATTCAAACTCTGAACCGAGGTACCCAATGAAAGCTTTGGTTGGTCCTTAGCCTCTTAACTCAGTCTTCTTTCTGTCCCACGTTGGTCTTTGATTCCTCACTGGGAAAGCTGCAAACAGAAAGGCAACGTCGACAAGTTGCCTTGGTTTGCTAGTGGGTGGATTTATGTACAGTTATGATCTCAAGCTAGAGTTCCCATGCTGGGGTTTGTGGTGGCAGCTGGGAGTTTGGGAGGTGTAGGAAAGCCAGCATGGCTGGATGGAGACCAGCATGCCAGGATGGAGACCAGCATGCCAAAGCTGATGATTGGAGATGGGTAGGGGGAGGGGATGACTGGGAACAGAAGGTGCACATCAAAGACCATTCACTTCCAGAATCGGCTATCTGTCCATTGAGCCCTAATTGGCCTAGGATTTGGAGCGGCGCTGGCTCCTGCAAGGCAATATTGTTTTCCTCACAGCCATCCTGTGAGATGCTCACATGGGAACTTGCATGGGCAGAGCATGCATGTGCAAGGCTTCCTACCCACATGCACCAGGGAATTAACAACCTTGCAATGTGTCTGAAGCCTGTGTGAACTGGCTGAGGAGGAAACTGCTCATGAGGTGTGGGGACAGTGCAGACAAGGACTTCCTTTCACCTTAACTATGGCATTCACCATGACCATCCCCAGGTGTTATTTTTCAATGTGTGTGTCTGTACTGGGGTTTGAGCTCAGAGCCTTCTGCTTTCCTTAGCCTTTGTGCTCAAGGCTGATACTCTAACCCTCGAGCCATACCTCTACTTCTGGCTTTTTTTGATGAGAAAATCATCTCAGATTTGTCTACCTGGGCTGATCCTCAGATCTCAGCCTCCTAAATAACTAGGATAACAGGTGTGAGCCACCAGCACCCATGAAAGGGAAAGGCAGATTCATACCCAGTGCTGCACACATATAACCATGATGCTATGCCAATCTTTCACATGCCTATTTCCACTAACATTGCCTAGAAGTCAGTCTAATCATATGCCACCATGTGTCTCTGATATTCTCACTTAGTTTGGAATTCTTTTTTTCTGGTCATGGGGCTTGAACTCTGGACCTGAGCACTGTCCTTGAGCTCTTCAGCTCCAGGCTAGAACTCTACCACTTGAGTCACAGTGCTACTTCTGGTTTTCTGATAGTTAACTGGAGATAAGAGTCTTATGGACTTTAGTGCCTGGGTGGGCTTTGAACTGCAATCTTCAGGTCTCAGCCTCCTGAGTAGCTAGGATTACAGGCACCTGGCTTAGTCTGGAATTCTTTATCCCTGTTTTACTCCAAGCCTTTTTCTTCGTGAGAATACTGGATCCATGACCCTCAACCCCTCAGATCCAACCAGTACATTCCTGTGTAGGGAAAAGGAGAGGTAGGGGATGGTCATCTTTATGCTGCTAGAACTGGACGCTGGTGAAGCCTGCTGAAGTCTAAACACCCCTAGAGGGGTTGTCCTCTGCCCAGCAGGTCATCTCCTGTCAACAATCTCATTACAAGGAAGAACTCAGCTTAGTGACCAGTGTTAGGGTTCTTCATCTTCTCACTTCAATAAAAGCTTGGGGCTCATCTTGGAGGCATGGACCTCTCCTCTCATGAAGCCTGGGAAATGAATGCTGACACTTATATGAGATCTGGAGTGCCAAGCTTCAAAGTAGATCCACAGCATACCAAGACAGAAACCACTAATCATCCTCAGCCGGGGCAAAGCAAACGAGTTCTGAAGGCTGTTATAAAACCCTGAATCCCAAGAATAGGGCTAAAACACCAACACTGTCAGAGTTCTCTAAGAAATGTCCAGAATATTGCTAGCAAGTGTCATAGTTACTCACCATCAACTTTTCTAATGGCATTTTCTTTAAGCCTATATGCATACATCTGATCTGGAATCTCTGAGCAAGTTTGTGGACCAAACTCTAAGCAAACGTCCAATATAGGAACAAGGATAAGTACACGATCCTTCTTTCAGGATCCAAGAGCTGTGACCACCTGTACTACATCCAGAGGATCCTCAACACACCCTCTGAGGCGAGAGCATGGGGTGAGATGAACACGAACAATGCACACTGGCAGAAAGAAGATTTCCTCCTGTTAAAGCAGGTATAGCTCTTTGATCCTTCTCCCGTCTCCAAAATACACTGTGGTCATCTTTCAAGAAGGGTTACCATGATATCAGCCCAAGGACCATCCACATCACTCCCCAATTTAAAAAGTTTTACTTAGGTACCATTTTCATTTACTCATAGTCATGGCAGTCACCTATAATTAGATTTATATTTCTTTCTAATAAATGTCACCAATGACTGAATTTGCCAGTTGGACTTTCTAACCAGTCAAACCATGCAACTTGGATCTCAGAAATATCTGTTTTCCTTTTTATAGTTTTAGGCTCAGTAGAAACCAGAGAGTCAGTGGGAAGATGTTGAAAGGCCAAGACTGGGCAGAACTAATTTGAGTTATATAGCTCTGGGTGATTGTGTACAGTTCATAGAATGTGTATTTGAACCCTAGAGAGTATAGGATCCAGCTTTTATCTCCCTCTCTGTGTGCATTTCTCAGTGACCTTCACAATACTCATAAGGGCCAGAGAGTCTAAGGAGAGGCAGAAATTGGCTTAAAAATAGGGATGGAAAGAAGAAAATTGTATGTCTTCTGTTAATTTCTAAGTAGGAAATAAATCTGTGACAGCCATGATACTCTAAGCAGAATTCCCAAGTTCACATTCAATTGCACACCCAGGACATCATCATTCAAGAGAGAAGTGTGCCAATTATATATTAAGTGTTATTTTACAGCCATTCCAAAAGTTATGAATTGAAATATTTCTAGTGGAATAGATCATTCAGTATTAAGAAGTCAAGATTTTCAGTGGGTAATTCACCAGTGAAACCTTGCATGTATACGGTATAAAATCCTCCTGACGTTCAATTTTCGATCCCAGTGGATGGTAGAGTTGTTTCTTCCATGTGCTTGGAAAATCTCTGAAGAAGGATAAACAAATCTAAAATCTACCTCCCACTTAATCTAAATGTTTCTTGTCTACTGAATGTCTCTTCATTTGTTTTGAAGGTATTGGGATTTGCATCCAAGGACCCTCTTGCTTACGAGGTGTATACTCTAGTACTTGAGTCAAGTCCCTGGTTCTTTTAGCCCTCATTACTTTGTCAGACATGGGGTTGCACGTTTTCCCAGGCTAGCTTGGACTGTGATTCTCCTTATGTATACCTTTGGTATAGCTGGGATGGCAGGCATGAACCATCATATCCCGTTTATTGATTAAGGATCAATAACTTTAATTTTTCTTTCCAACTCATCTTCTTCTGCAACAAGGATGCAGTAACTGGGCCAGCTTGCTCTAGAAGGGAGGAACTGCCCTCATCTTTGTAGTGAGAAGACGAGGGGCTGTGTAACTGAGAAAGACCAGGTCTCTCTCAGGCCCAGCAGGACCCATTTGTCAGATGCAAAGATAGCTTACCAACAGATCCACACAATAATGCCATCCTCTCTACTGTAGGGGTGTGACCTGTACCTGCCTTACTATAGGGACACCCAGTTCTCCCCCTCCTCGTTCAGTTCCCCCATCACTTCTAAATTATCTTCCAAAGGGGCTTGTGGACAAATGAGTTGGAGACATTTGAATTTCCCCCTCCCCCACCGTGAATTTCATTCTGCAGCATTTGAAAGATGAGGAGCTAAGTTGTGGTCTGCATGGTATTTCACAGCTGGGGGTAAACAGGGGGGCTGTGCCCAGAATCCTAATTCAACAGCAGGTCTTTCCATCTGCAGACTGGTTTACTCAACTGCTCACAGATGGGGTCAGGCATGCACCCTTACAGTAACCTGGGTTTAGGCTGTCTGGACAGCTTCATTTTACCCTGGGGACAGTATCAGGTGTGACCATGAGTGACAGTAGAGTGTACTCGTCAAATGTAGCTTCTTATTCATTTCCTTTATGTCATACCTGGTGTCCTTGTTGGGAGACAAATATCCATTTAATTTTTTTCAGTGATTTCTTGCAGAATCTTCTGTTTCTCAAAGATTCTCCTGACCTACAGCATATGAAACAGTACTTTAATAATCGCTTCATTGCTGTATCTATCATGAGCGCACCCTTTTGGAGCAGACAGGCAATAGTCAGCAAGTCAGAGAGAGTAGAGCTATCTTCAAAAGCCACCTGTCGAATTAATTAATTTCCTCTGAGGAGGAGTCCTAGGTCCTGTCCTGGAATTTCAGCAATTTCTAGACTGCCAGGGACCCATTTTTAAAACATCCCCCTAGGTGCATATCTCTTAAATATCTTCTTTTTTATTATGAAAACCCTTAATCATTTTCAAAGGCAGAAAGAATAATATAAATTCCCAGAAAGAATTATATGGATTCTCAGGCAGGTATCAATTTGCAAATATCAATTACTAATCTGCACCCAGCCTTGTTGTTTCTGCTCTCTCCTTCTTGATTATTTAAAAGCACAGATCGCAGGGCAGAACTCATCCTGGAGGCGGGAACCTTTCACAAGTAATGGCTCTGCACTTTGAGAGGGTGTGATTTACTAATGTCTGCCCCAAAGCCAAGAACTTGTTGTCCAATCCATGATGATGATGATGCTCCCTTCTCCGTGGGCTCACTGTCATTCCCCTGAACTGTCTAGTGCCTCTCCTTGTTGAGATTTTCTTCCCTGCATAGATGGAAAACAGCCAGAAGGAAACCAGCCAGAGTGTTAGGAGTGATGGATGTGTGGCTGGTCAGAGTGGCTGGGAGGATTTAAGGCACAAGAGAGTGATGAATGTGGTACGCAGGCCAAGAGTCAGGATGCATACATGGTTCATTGGAGATGTCCTGTCTCCCATCCAGAGAGTTCACACATGGTTCTCTTCCTCCCCGATCCTCTCCAACTGAACAGGTCAGCTGCACCAGGGCCACTAAACAATTATGTGTTTACCCATCTCTGACTAATACAGCCAAGAAGAAGGTGGTTGATATTTCAGATTTTGTTTATAAACAGCCCACAGCGGCAGAGGCTGGACAGAGTCTTTGGGGTTCTTTCGAATGGGCTTGGGAGAAGAGTGACAGGAGACAGAAGAGCAATTTGAAAACATACATGTAGTCTTGCCCACACATACATGCACATATATATGCATATGCACATGCACACACACGCACACACACACACACACACACACACACATTTGAGCTACCTCCAGCCTTATAGGAAGACTAGAGACCGAATAGAAAAAATTGAGTCTCTTAGATCTGTGATCAAAGCACAGGGATGTATGTTCAGTTAACTGTCTACCTGGGCAGAATGGGGCTGGGCAGACCTTCCAGCCTGCTGCAGGACAGTGTGACAGTAGCCCTGCAGATCAGAAAATACTCATCTGATGCTTAAGCTTTGACACAGATAATTTAAGAGAAGAGGTTTGTGCTGGTTTGGTGAGATTTTACAAATAAAGTACTGTGCACCGGAATGACTCCCTTTCATTACTCCCGGGAAGATAGATATCAAGATGGAAACTGGTTCTAGCTGAGGCTTCAGTTTTTCAAGCAATATACTAGGTAGGGTAATTCTTAGAGACCCAACTAAGATCCATCAGCAGTCACTTTAGGGAACATGGAGCACCCTAGAATCTAGGACATAACTAAAAGATAGGACAAGGGCTACTTTCTGGAAAATGAAAGCCTCAAAATCCTGACTTGCATTTCCAAGAAAGCCTTGCTTTCTTTTTCCCCCCCTCCCTTCCCCTCTCCTTTCCTTCTTTACCTCCTTCCTCTTTTTCCTGGTGTATACCAGTATTGTGGCTTGTACTCTGGGTTTGGGTGCTGTCCCTGTTTTTTTTTTTCTTTCTTTTTTCCTCAAGGCTAGCAGTGTTCTACCACTTGAGCCATAGCTCCTCTTCTGTTTGTGCAGTGATCCACTGGAATTCACTGGAGGTATATTATTGCAGACTTGCTGTCCGGGGCTGGTTTTAAAGCATGATCCTCAGATCCCAGCCTCCTGAGGATTACAGGTGTGAGCCACTGATGCTTGGCTTCAAAGA
This sequence comes from Megascapheus bottae, assembly GCF_031878675.1. Classification (NCBI taxonomy): domain Eukaryota; kingdom Metazoa; phylum Chordata; class Mammalia; order Rodentia; family Geomyidae; genus Megascapheus; species Megascapheus bottae. The sequence continues at coordinate 8,622,902 of NC_143530.1, forward strand.
AAACATTTCTGATGGAAAAACTTCTGAATGTCAGGAACTTGTAGAGAACTGATTCATGGAGGGATGGAGGAATGTAGCTTCCCCCTTAGAAATAGCTTATTCACCAATAACTTGAGATAGGTTTTAAATAAACATGATACATGTAAATATAAACCCAATGAGTCTCCCACCCCTTCCACCACTGAGGTATATGGAAAGGGTACAGTTGGCCCAAACCCTTATCCTTCTGCCACTTCTTGGGGAAAACCTGTTATTCATTCATGCTCATTGGAACCATACTGAACAGGCTAAGGAGGAGGAAGATTCAAAGCAGAGACTGCAGCCTTCTGCGGACTCAGAGAACAAGGACAAGTCTCCAACAGGACTGCTTCCTCGGGGTACCCAGCACTGACTAGGAGGAAGGGCAGACAAAGATGTATTCATGGAGGAGAGACTGTGATGCTGGATTTCAGTCTTGCTGGCATAGTACAGATGATTCTAACCAACGTCCTTCTATGACCTTGGCTTCTACGTTACATGAGACGAATCTTCCTTGTGGATGCATTGGAGAATGAAATGTGGGCATTTGTCTACATTAGCTCTTCTTCCTTGTGTCTGAATTTTGAAATTCAGTGGCATCCACTTTTTCAGCAGCACCTTCTGAATCCACTTGGAGTTTTCCCTGCCTTTTTTTTTTTTCTAAAAATCTGTTCCATCTCCTGGCAGTGGAACGTTCTCACAATGCGGTTTCCTGGGAAGTTCCAGGATTCCTAGTTGATGACTTTAATATTCACCTATAGAATACCAGGCATGGCTTTCCTGCCTTCATCTTGCTAGGACGAAAGGTAGAGACATCTTTGATGACTCGAGAATGGCTTTATGATACTGGGCTTAATGTCTTTGCAGTCATGAAGTGAAATTAGGTAGTTCTGAACATTGCAGCCCCAGGTTCAGGCAGAGAGGAAAGGAGACCGAGATGGGGTAGCTGCTGTGGGCAGGTTTACCTTCATACCTGAAAAGACATACTTAGCACCATCCTCATGAATCCAGCATGCTCTAACCACCTCCCCAACGAGGCTGGGAGAGGCACCCCAATATGTTTTTGTCATTCTGTGTTTGACTTATTTCCCATAACATAGTGTTCTCCTGCTTTACTTAGATTATTTCAAACATCAGAATTTCATTTTTTGTTGATGCCCGAATGATATTCCATGAAACACAGATACCACATTTTTTATTGTAATTAGTAAAAGGGTTACATGATATTTGCCAGATAGAAGGTGCATTAATTCACATACATTGATACCCTTTCACATGTCTTGGTACCCAATACCCTCCCCCCCACACCCCCCACCCGTCTAGATACCACATTTTTTATTCATTTGCCTGTCAGTGGATATTTAGTTCGATTTCATAGTTTGACTATTATGAATATTGATTGCTACAGTAAACCATGGAAGTTCAGATATCTCTTCAATATTCTGATTTTATCTTCAGATATACATCCAATAGTAGAATTAGTAGATCATATAGTAGCAATTACTAATTTTTTTAATGTGTGTGTTCTGGCCCTAGGGCTTGAACTCAAGGCCTGGGTACTGTCCCTGACCCTAAAATTTCTTTTTTCCTCAAGACTAGCACTCTGCCTCTTGAGTCACAACTCTACTCTACCCTAGCATGAACATTTTACCTCCGGTGACCCTTCTTTTCTTACTAGTCATCACCCCCAGCAGTTTATAGGGTTACTTCAGTAAGATCTGTTTTCACATTCATTCCCATTACACTTTCATGTATTCCATTTTCAAATAAGGTGGTATTCACTCATACCAGGGGCGAGGATTCAACTCTGTTGAGAATTGAATATCTGTTTCGGGGATGCAATCACAACAAGATGTTCCACTCCAATTAAGAAGCCTAAAAAGGGGTGGCAGGGGACAACAAAGCAACCTATTTAGCAAAGCAAAAATGGCAGGTATCTTCAGAAATCTAAAAGAAACAGACAGGTAGAGTCAAGGCAAAGAGAAACTTGGGAAATCATGGGAAAATTCAGTGGGCTTGCACTGTCCAGAAACATGATCATATATAAGATCTTCAAATCTCTTGGATGAACCTGGCATGAGACAAGACTTCCCATTTCTAGAAAGGCTTTGAGCGATGCACCGAAGCCCTGTTCAGATAAAGTTGACACTATGTATTCTCCTATCCCATTTGAAATACGGTGTTCCATGCTCTTTACCAACCCCCAGTGTAAACGCAAAAGCCCAGTTGTATCTCCACAGAAGCAACACAGCCCGCCTGTGATCTCTTGGCTTTCGGCAAAATTTCCCTGGGAGACATGAAGTGGTTCATAGAAATATGCTGACATCTTTCAACAGCTGGAAGGACGCATTCTGGGTGTGAACGCAGCAGGGAACAATCAGAACTGGAAGAAGAAGCTGTGATTGGCATGCTGACATGGTGCTGTAAGACTGGCAGCCGGGGAACAATTACGTCGTTCGAGGAACACCTCACAATTGGAAGGCAGGGAATTATTTCAGAGCTGAAAGATTTTGCAGCTGTACTCCAAAATGAATGTGGCAATGCACATTATAGGGACTGGAAACAAAAGAGCCTGTTATTTTGTCTCCTTTCAGGTAAAGTGGTAAAGTACTGGGAGGAGGTGGAAAAGGTAATTCTTAAGGACAATTCAGTCACCTCAGCAGCACCTGCGCTTTACTGGTTGTCATCTCCAAATGTGTAGCCATTTCTCCAAAAGAAAAAAAAATGACAAAACCATAATAATAATTAAAAATCCCCCAAGGTGGAGCTGAGTGCTCAGTCTTAGAATGAACTGTCTTTCCCTGTACCCAGAATGGCATTGTCACTTAACCTTTTTACTCAAGGCTGGTGCTCTACTCCTTGAGTCACAGCTCCACTTCCAGATTTTTGGTGGTTCATTGGAGATAAGAGTCTTACAGACTTTCTTGCCTGGGCTGGCTTCAAACTGCGATCCTTAGATCTCAGCCTCTTGAGTAACTAGGATGGCAGGCCAGAGTCACTGGTGCTGGCCAGAATGATAATTTTACTATATTGATTTGTAACTCAGAAAGCTACTGCTATCTCTTTGTAGAAAGATTTGTTTTACGACTGAGGGAACAACAACAACAACATCAACAATCGAAACAAATCAACTTTGAAACACTGAATGAGCAACATAATCTAATCCTTTGATTTAAGAAAGCCCCCAGGGCCATTCAAAATGTAAGCCAGGATGATCAACAGAATTTAGCAATCTAATTTACTGTTGTACCATCCTACCCCACTTGAGGAGGAGATGATAAGTTATATGTACACCTTGCCTGGGTCACTAAGTTTGCGCCTCTTCCCTGGTAACCTACCTTCCTATCTACTGCTTTGAGGTACTGGGCTGAGGCCCTACTCAGATCTTGTCATTAGAGGACACGAGAGGATACCCGGGAGGCTGGGGATTTGAGATGGCTTTGAGTATTTGTCACAGTCCCAGAACTGGACTCATTATGCTTTCTCAGAGCCACCAGCCCTTTCTGTGTTTGGTCCTTGTATGACCGAGTCAGCCATCCCAGATTCTGGGTCAGGTGTCAGAGGATCATCAGAGCTTTGGAGACACCAGGATCCTTCTCTGATCTCCCAGAAACCCCAGCAGCACCCCTTGTTCCTCTAACCCAAGCAATGTGACTGCTGAGTTTCCTTAGGCCTTTTCCACTCCCCGGTGTCTGTCAACCGATCAATCCCTTGTGTTCAATTCTTGCTGCTCAACTGGTGCCGAATCGGCTTTCCCAACTAGATTTGGAATGAATGGTATTACACATAGGAATACAATTCCTCTAAATGCTGTTTATTTGCTCATCATATTTGATGGGTCTATAGGTCATTTACAGCCATGCATAGCTACAAGAATTTGCTGTATGTGTGTTTTCTTGGCACTTAAATGCAATGTAATCTACTTAACTGGCTTCTCAGATCCCTTCCTCTAAATAATGCTGTAGGACATTTGAACATTGGCTGGCAGAATCTTTGTAGCAGGCACTGAGTTATTACATTATTACATCTCCTGCAACATCTCCAGGCCCTTTAGAGTACAGCTTGGGAAAAAAACAGACTATATTCATTTATTTGGGCATCAGTCCCAAACCTTAATGAATTGCTTTCTTGGGATAGCAGAAGTTAAATATTTGGAGCACAAATATTGCATTATTATGTACTGAAAAAAAAACTGCCATGAAGAAAGAAGAGATCTACTTTATTAATCAACAACCATATAAATCCTGAGATTAAGATGATATTACAGGAGATTTGCTCTTTATTTTGCTAGTGTCAGACCATTCTCTGGTTTTACCCAGCAAGAAAAGCCAAAGAGTCAGACAGTAGACAACTCTAAACCAAGGACGCCTTAGGAACCTTTCATAATGGCGGAAAGATGCCTACCTGGTGGAATTATTCCTTCACATGCATGGACATCAAGTACCCATGATCTCTTTGAAGCGCTGATTTGTTTTGAGACAGGGTCTCTGTGTAGCTCAGGCTGTCCTCAGATTTGCATCTCTCCTGTCTCGGTCCTGCTGGAATTACAGGCATGTGCTACCAGAGACTTTGTTTATGATAAATCCCACATGATGATCAAGCCTATGTGACAACCATTGATAGAGTCTTGAGAGTTATAAAATTTCCGAATCAAAGAAGGAACAATTCATGGAAAGTAGACATTAAACTGTTTTTTTAAAGTTCATGTTTAGAAGAGATAAGGGACTAGTGCAGACGCTGCTTGTGAAGATTTTGCAGCTGTTCAGATATTATGTCTGGTGCCTTTGGAGTTACAGAGAAGTTCACATTCCTAGGAACATCTACAAGCAACCCAAGACCAGAGAAGCATGAAGATGTTCCAGATTTTACAGTAAGAGCGCCACCCTCATGTCTAATTAATCCTTGTTTTCTCCTCTTTGATTTCTCGCTCAGTCATGATCTGGTCATGGCCCTTTGCCAGCTTCTTCCTGGCAGCAAACAGGAGTGAAAGACCACTTGGTTCTCCTAGGCCTTTGCATTTCAGCCTCACACATGGATGAGGTGGCAGGTATGTACCACTGTGTCCACCTATTGATTGAGATGGAGTCTTGGCTGGTCTTGAACTGTGAGTCTCCTGAACTCTGTCCCTCAAGTAGCTAGGATTGTAGGTGGGCACCGCTGGTGCCCAGCTATCTTAGCTCTTCTTTAAGCTCTCCCACTCACCCTGTATTCCTAACATCACTGGAACCCACCAAGGGCTGGGATTATGAGCAAGGAAATCACACAGCTGTGGCCAGTCCTGGAAAGCAGTGCGAGCCACTCCAAAGGACAAGTAGCTACTGAGCACTTAAAACATGTCTCATTTGTGATGGTCCATGATGCAAAGCAGAGGAACTAAAGCTTTCATCCCCAAGAAAGCAATGTAAATGTGTGTGTGTGTGTGTGTGTGTGTGTGTGTGTGTATGTGTGTGTGTTACATGTCATTATTATAATACCCTTGGCTGAATTAAGATATTTACTAGTCTGGATTTCACTTTTGTCTTTTTGCCTTCTTAATATGGCTACTGTATGATGCAAAATTGCCTGTGTTCCTCACCTGGGTATCAGTGGAGCTGCATCCGTGAGTCGTTACTGTATCTTCCTGGTATAATCTTTTTTTTTCTTTTTCTTTTGTGTATCACCATTGGTCCCTATCAGCCCTCATGGGGAACTGGCTATCTGATCACAGCTTCAAGTAACGACTGTGATTTCTGTGCTGGCCCCCTTGCTTAGAATGCATTTGGTGACCTGGACCCCGACCAGCCACTTTTTAGTCAACAAAGAGACTGGATAGTCAGTTGGACTTGAATTTCAGAGAAGCAACGGATAATTTCTGGAAGCAAGAGGCAAGTGAAAGTTTTTAATTTTATTACAGAAAAGAAGTACAGCAGGCTACTCGATGGGAGGTGCTGCCAACAAACAATAATTTGTAGTCTCTTCCAAGCTACTGTTTGTTGTTTATCTAACATTCTAATTTATCTTGGCATCCTGTGTTTTATCTGCCAATCCTAGGAGCTGAGCCCCATGTTTCTACTGTGTTCTCTTTGTCCTTGGGTCATCCTGATGATTCAGCTCTTGGTGGAGGGCCTGGAGCTCTACAGATAGGCAAAAGAGCCCTTTTACAAGGGAGTTCCTGCATTGTTTCAGAGGGATGGATGGCTGCCCTCCTCTGCTAATCACTGAGCACTTCCCAGAATGCACCTCTTTATAGCCTCCCCCCCCCCCCCGCCCCCCAGCCTTGCTCCTGGCCTTTCTCTCCCTGGGCAGTCAGGGGAGAGGGGGCATCCTCAGAGACATACCAGTGCCATCCTGACCTTTCCTCTCAGACACATGGAAGACTTTCAGCTTTTCCCTCTTCAAATTCTCTGCAGGGAAGAGCACGGGAGGGCAAAAGAAGGGGACAATCTGGTTAGAATTACATTATCGATCCCTTGAGCAAAATGTATCTCCTTGGTTGCTTGCTGTCTCAGAGGCCACTCTCAGAGCCTGGCTATTGACCGGCCACTCACCCTGATCCCAGGGGGCCTGCTCAGAGTGACAGTTCTGCTCCTCATCCGCTCCTATGCTTACAAGCAGCCTCTGACCTCCTTCCTGCCCCAGAACCCTTACCTGTCTGGTCTGGACCCCGCCACACAGTCTACTCTTCTCCCAGTGGAGCAGGAAGCAGGCCCTGCTGCGGCACTGACCCCCGTCTCAGGGGGACCACCTGAGGCCTCCGTTTCCTTCACAACCTCAATGGCTCCTAAATACCCAATGGCTCCAAGGGTTAGATCCCAGCACAGGGAGGGAGTGACAGTGCAGGACCTTAGCAGGTGCCTGGCGTTGGAGATCGTCTCTGAGAATGTAGGCCATTGCTTTTGAACACCCTCAATGAATTCCTTGGATTCCTTTCCTGAAGCCATGGGATCAGACATGGTGGTGAGGACAGCTCAGGACAGAAAAGTCTGGAGTGGGGATAGGCAAATGTGGGAGCAAGGCATAAGGCTGAGGGTGAGGGAGGCACCCCAGAGGTGGAGGCTGGAGGATGGGGAGCCCAAGACAGTCTTCTATGTATCTGCTTCACCATGCTCCTGTTGGGCACTCGTGGGTGTTATCCTCTCCTCTGGGCACCCTCAGACACTCCAGTCCCATGTCTCCATCACCAGGCTCCCAGTGCCAGTTCTGCATGGTGATTGTCCTCCTTGTTCTCTCCTCATGCCCATCACAGCTCTGCGGTGGCTCCATGGAGGCCCCTGTGCCACCTTGCTCCCACTCCCTGTGGCTCACCCTTGGACACATTTCCTCTTTCCTTCCCTCTCCCAGACAGAGTCCCAGCTCTTGCACTATGCAGTTCTGTTCTCATGGTCTCCCAAACTCTCAGCCTACAGCTGGGACATTTGCTTTTCCAGGGCTCCCGAAGGCGCCCATACCTCTGTCACCGGCAGCAGCAGCAGCAGCATCAGCAGCTCTGTGAGAGGATCTGAGAAGGTTTTTCAGGGAGAGGGAACTCAGAGGGCTCTTGAATGGGAGAAAGCCAGACAGGTAGAATGAAAAGCCGACCCTTCGGACCCTTCGGGTAGGGGTTGATCAGGTGTGTCTAGAAGGGGCGACACGATGAAAATGGCCTTTCTCCAGGGCAGATGGCTGGGGAGGCCAGGGGCAGCCCCTGGTATGGCAGATGTAGGAGGCTAATGAGAAAGGAGAGGGCTGAGAAGGTGTGGCTGTAGAGAGGAGGTGGAGAAGACCCATAGGTTATCCACTGGGTTCCCAGACTGGGCCATAGAGAAGACTCTCTGCAGAATCCACCTGATCATTCCATTCTCTGGCTGTCAGCTCAAGCTGGAGATGGGAACTCGCTGAAACAAGATGGGAATTTATTTAAGGCATTAAACATCTCTTCACTCAGAGCCTTGGGAGAACTACAAATCACCCCTGGAGCTGCAGCAGCCTTCCCTGGAACCCAGATATGATATCTCATCTAGTGTATAAAAGGGTGAGGTGGATGGGCTGTTAATGCCTCTCTGCCTGCTGCCGCACTCTCTGCCTGGATGGTTAATACATGGGGTGTTCTGGAGCAGGCAGTGGCTACATTGCTCCATAACCCCCTGTCTGGTGCATCAGGCAGACATGGTGAGAAAGGAAGGGGTGGAGGAATGATACCGGGGTGGAGATGAGTGGAGACAAGGCCTGCTTTCTGTAGCCCAGGCCTGAAACTAGCCACCATATGTCTAATCTCATACTTAGAAGCACATTAGTACATAGTAAAGGCACCATCTTTGTAAAGCACTGCTGTTATGATACTGTTATAACTTAGAATTCCTGAGTAAGAGTTAATGAGATGGCAATTAAAATGGGAGGGAAGAAACCTGGGCTGGGGGCTCTAGGCAGACTCTAGGACAACTCCCAGGATCCCCAGGCCTTTCTATTTATGCCATGATGCGGTTTCCAACATTAAGTTATAAGGAGGCCATACTTCTGGCTCCCTCAGATCACAGCTGCCTGGTAAAGACCAGGAGGGATAGGAAGCTGAGGCTGCCATGAGCCTAGTGAGTGAGTTTGGATAGTCTTCTGTCTCAGGGGAGATGTAAGCTGATGGAACCCTGACAGACAGTGTGGCTGCAACCTTGGGAGACACTTTTAGACATATGCACCCAGCCCAGCAATATCCCAATTTCCAAATGACAGAGCCTGTGAATAATAAATGGTGGGGTTATTTTTGGTCACAAGGTTTGCACTCACAGGCACTGTCCCTGAGATCTTTTGCTCAAGACTATTGCTCACCACTTCTGGTTTTCTTGTGCTTAATTGGAGGTAAAGAGTCTCATGGACTTTCCTGCCTGGATTGGCTTTGAACCGTAATCCTCAGATCTCAGCCTGCTGAGTAGCTAGAATTACAGGTGTGAGCCAGCAGCACAAAGCATAATGAATCCTGAGGCCGCCAAAGGCTCCATGCAGCCTTGATGATGTTTTCATTGGGACTGAGGTCCATTCTTCCCATTCTTTCTTTGACTTGAGCTTCTCATCCTCATGGTTACACAGATTTCATACTTGCCTAAGCAGGAAGAAGGTAAAAATCCAGACAGACTGTATGCCTATGGAGTCTTCCCTTTTTGTGCAAACTTTCTTAGAAGAGATATTCCATGACTTCTAATTTCATCTCAGTGGCCACAGGAGGACCATGTAATCCCTAGTTCTATGCTGAGGAATGGGTAGACCAGATGACCTCTAGGTCATCTATCCAAATTCTGTCCAGGAGCCCAATAAGGGATGTTCATGCAGTGGAGTGAGGAGAATGGATTTTCTTGCTTTACATGCAGTAGCTCTGATTTTGTGGTGACTCCCAGGCAGGTCTGTAGGAGATGCTCACAGGCTCATTTGATGTGCGGACAAGGTTATCCACTTTTCAAAGGTAGGGGTCACATCTTCTTTGTGTTTCTATCCCTTGTTCTCAGAGTAGTGTTTTGTGCCAGCACGGAGAAGGCAGAGTCAGTGCTGTGCTCCCAGCATACCTCGGTGCCCTGCAACTCAGTGGGTGCATGATAGGGTATATAAAGGACTTTAACCTACCTTGTCATTCATAAGATATGAGGTGGCTTTTCATCGGACATAGAAAGGGGAGACATGCTTTCCTCTCTAGCATGCTCATTTGCCTAGTTGGGACCATCATTGCCTGCATGTAGGCAGAAGAATAAAGATAAGCCTGCTACCATTTGCCTTTGGCTCTACCTTTGAAGTGGGCAAGGTTCTGTCCTGACAGGACATGGGAGTTTGGGTTGAGTTCTTTCTGGACTCCAACACCCAAGGCAGGAAGGCAGCAGAGACAGAGGCTAGTGATTGAAAGTTAGATCCCACCCGGGGTGCGGTGGGGGACAAGAGACGCTGTGCTGACCTTGTTACCTCAGTCCAACACCTAGATAGGCTCAGAGGTGTCCTGGAGACAAACTTCCAGCCTTCGCTTCCCAGAGCACACGTCATTTAGTTCTATGCCTTCCTGGATCCCCTTGTTCCCATCTGCATTTTTTCTTCTTCTTTTTTTTTCAGTACAAGGGATTGAACCTAGGCTTTTGTGCTTGCTTAGCAAGCACTCTTCCACTTGAGCCATGCCCAAGTTTGCAACATGGCACATTTTCATTATTGACTAGCTTTGCAGGGATGGCTAGAACAAGGGAAGAAGTGGGTAGAAAGGCTGTGTGTGAATTTACTCTCACCCACTGGGGAAGGGCTAGGCCTCACCATTCAGAGGTTCAACATGCACTGATCAAGAGACTCGGGAGAAGCAGTGCAGGGCTCTGCCTGGAATAATCAGCTCCCTTCACAGTCCCTGCCTGACCCTTAGACCCTCTGCTTCCCTCTTTAGTGCTCTCTTTCGGTGCTGATAACACTCCTGAGCATACACTGAAGCAGTGACGAACATGGATGCACACTCATATGCACACGTGCTGGGGCTTTGCTGCCATTTAGTGTGGTAGCATTGCAGCCTGACCACACATTCCTGATGGCTTACTCTCTCTCCCACATAGCTGCTGCTGCCCCCTGTACTCTCTCCCAGGAAGAATGTCACACTTCTGTGCTCTGTTCCAAGGTTGACAGTCTCTCTCTGTCTCTGTTTCTCTGTATTTTCCCATTTCTATTATTTTCTTTCTGTTCCTGTTACTTCTGTCATTGTCTTTCTTTTTGAGCTTCTGTGAGGGGTGTGTGTATGTGTGTGTGGAGAGAGAGAGAGAGAGAGAGAGAGAGAGAGAGAGAGAGAGAGAGAGAGAGAGAGAGAGAGAGAGAGAACAGAAACAAGGGGATGGAGAGACGGAGACAGAGATATAGGAAAGATAGGGAGCATAGGGAGACCATTTTATCCTTCATTTAGCTATTGTTTGCTACAGAAGAATGCCAATACTGTGGAGCTCTTTCCAGCAGTGGGGAAGGTCATGCAGGTATTAGTGCCTATTTTGGCAGGATGGGTGAGGATTGTTGCGTGAGATGACTCCCATCCCTACAGGCAAGAGGTGGTGGAGACCTCCTACACCACACGGCCTCTGCTTACCAAGCTGTAGGCTTCTGGTTGTCCTAGGATCACATCTATCTTAGCTTCATGGAAAGGAGTGACTACTAGCACTTGGCAGTGGTGATGCCCCAGGGTCCAAGTCTAGGGCTGATTTTTTCTTGTTCTTCAAGTTGTCACATGGAAGTTGAAAGTTAGGCATGAGCTGGGCAAGTGCTCTTGGTCCTGGAGGGACAGAGAGGAGAAAAAGACTTCCTTTCTCTGACCCGGGACTCTGCATATTGAGTGAGATTTTCTCCTTGAGATGCCATACCTGTGAGAGTCTGGATGGGTTATTACAGGACTAGAAATGAAGACACTGAAGCCCTAGTGGGTAAATAGCCTCCCTGAGGCTCCACATCTGGTGCTTCACCTGGCAGACCCAAATCCAGCACTGTTTACTTCTTTCTTTTCTTCTTCAAAGCACATGTGGTCCCTGGAGAAGAGAGATGAGTACCTAGGCACTACTTCCACACAGCGCTGCTTGGATAAAATCCCCAGATAAATTCAGACTTGCTGAAGGCAGTGGCCTAAGGCCAGGCCCAAAGATGCTTAAGATGTGGGATACGAGCTCTGAAATTGAATCTTGATGGCTGCTTCTAAGAAAACTACGTTCAACCTCAGACTTTCTGACCAGAATATGCATGACAATGGACTACTTTTATTAATTTATGCCAAGGTCACAAAGTTCTTGAGTTATGCAAAGGTGGGTCAGATGCAGTTGGGCCTTTTCCCTTACAGGTTGATGGGTTTCCACTTTAAGCTCTTGTCAGAAGGCAGGCCTGACCCAGGTACAGGGAGGGCTCTTGGGAGCAGTGCCCAGCCAGTAAGGGTGGGATGTCACAGCTTGCTTGCTTTTCTGAAGCTGAAATGTGACAGGTCCTCAAGGTCGAGCCAGTGGACACAGGTTAGTCTGGTTGGGTTTGGCTGTCTCCCTTCCTTGTCTCATGTTTCTCTGGGAGCTCCCTGGGTCATCCACCTACAATCTTTAAATCCTTGGATCATCCTATCGCTCTAGGGAACTCAACACTGTCACATGGCAAAACAAGGAAGCCAGGATTCAAACCCAGAATTCTAAAGCCTGGCTTTTCACCATACATTACTGAATACCCAGGAATCTATCTGCATGCTTGCCTTCTGTTGCAGACAGATGTGAATTACCCAAATTGATTTCCTCTAAGATTAAGAAGCCTCTCAGTGAAGTGGCAAGGGACTCAGTGTGTGTGTGTGTGTGTGTGTGTGTGTGTGTGTGTGTGTGTGTGTGTGTTTGTTTTGGGGAATACAAGTCCCTCCAGCTGTTGTTATTATCTCCTTATCTGGACTAGATTGGCCAGGAATTCACCATGCACTCACTATGAGCTTAAAGTTGTGCTCATCCATCTCAGCCTCCCCAGCGCTGAGACTATAGGCAGGCACCACCAGGTCAGTTTAACAGTTAGCACATTCATGAACTAGCCCAGTTCAACCTCAGTGTTCATCCTAAAGCCAGACTCATTCTCTGGGGTGCAGAAGAAAGCTTCCCAATGCTATTTATTTTAATAAGTGGTAAAGAATCCTGAAAGGTATCCCTACTTGTCTCTAGGTATGCCAGGCATCCCTTTTGCATGCAGACAAAAAAGGAAGCCATGTTCATCCTCTTGCAGAAGAGCCAAGTTCAAGGGAGAATAGAGTGGGGGAATGGAGTGGGCTTGTTTCTGTGTAAGCTCACTTTGTTAGCCTTGGGCCTTAGGGATTCACAGACTTTTACACCTTGAGGGGAGTTGATAGTGTTTGCCACTTTTGTATGTCTTTATTGTTATTTGAAATCAGAATTTACTGTTTTATCAAGTGGCTTTGAAGCTTTTTTTTCTGATTAGAAAATGTAGTTAGGTGGGATTCCTTGAGGGAGTAGGGGAAGGATGTAGATGTGTGTGTGTGTGTGTGTGTGTGTGTGTGTGTGTGTGTGTGTGTGTATGTAGGCAATATGATTCTCTGACTGCTTTTCTAAAAACTTATTATTGTAGAGTTGATATACAGAGGGGTTAATTACATGAATTAGGTTATGAGTACAATTCTGTTTGAACCGTGTCTCCTCTTCTGTTGCTCTCTCCCCCAGTTTTCCCCTCCCATCCCCACCTACAAGGTGGACAGTTCACTTTCCTCATAGTGAGTGACACTGTTATATTTGTCCACTCTTTGCTCTACCTTTTCTGTGCACCCTTATTCTCATTAACATAATCAAACTAACATGACAAAAGGGAAACAAAAACAGCAACGGCAACCAAATAGTATCTCTTGTTTCTTTTTCTTGGGGTTCATTTCATAAAGTATTTTTATGCAATTATGCACACATAGATATCGAGCCTTTATCAACCACTTCTATGCAGGCCTTCCTTTGGCCTCATTGCAGCATTGTTCACCATAGCCAACATATGGAATCAGTCCAATGCCCCTCAGTGGATAAATGGATCAAGAAAAAGTGGTATATATACACAATGAAATTCTTCTCACTCATCAGAAAGAATGATATGATACCATTTGTAAGGAAATGGAAAGACTTGGAAAAAATTATATTAAGCACAGTAAGCCAGAGTGAAAGAAATTTAAATTGCATGGTTTCTTTTATTTGTGCTAACCAGAATGTGCCTATAAATCTACAAGAATATACATTGAATGTTTAATTTGCACACACACACACACACACACACACACACACACACGCACATACAGAGGGGCATGATAAATTATATAGGAGTTTGCCTGACTTAAAAGCTGATGAGACCCTGAAAGAGCTATTCTGCTTAATTACCCTGACTCTTCAAATCCCTCCCACAGTTGTACTTTGTGACAGGAGTAAACCAGAGGATTGGACTTCATCAGGAGATGGAGTTAGCACCAGTCACAAGTTAGTATGAATTACAGAAGTGCTCTGGAGGGAAGCAAGGAGAACAGTTGAGATGGGAAAGAGCTGATTCTCAAATTAGAGGGTCCTGTATCCTGATGTCAAGGGGTGTGTGTGTGTGTGTGTGTGTGTGTGTGTGTGTGTGGTCACTGAAGTCCTCTTGATGGGAAGAGTGCAAATAACTGAAGAAGGAGGAAGTAATGGTAAGACATTAGTTCCTTTCTAGATTAAAGTCCATGTTTTACAGCCAATCAGGAAATAACACACCAACTAATCTGTAGCCTGTCAACAAGTACTGCAGATCTCCTTAGTCTCTTCCACTTCTGTCTCTACCTCTGTGTCTCAGTTTTTCTTTCTTTCTTTCTTTTTAAAATCATTTCATATGTCAGAGTTGATCTCATTCGGATCACAGAAGACATTTATTCACCTGGCCATTGGTTGTTGTGAGGCCCTGGCATATCTATTGATTGGTTGCCTGACACTTCTCTTCTAGTATTTAGCAGTTGACCAAGGCCTTCTCCTTTTGGTCCTTCAGCACTCAAAGATCTAGAGATGTAGAGAGTGTTTATGTCATTTTCCTTTACTCCTTGCTCTTAGTCTCAAGAGAACTGTCCCAGGATGCCATTCTCCCTGGTCCAGCATGCTATCTCAGCCTGGATCAGTGAGGAAGTGAAGAGGCACCCACAGGGTGAAATCAGATCAGCTTGCACATTCATCTGGGACATCAGAGGGAAAAGGCAGCTGTCGTATCAATTATTCCCTTTGTACAGATGAGGAAATAGGAGTTGGGAATGGGCGGTGGCTGGGTGCCCGGGATTACATTGGTGGAAGTCATCCGAATGCATGGCTCGTGTTCTTTCCCTCGTGTTCTGTTTATTAGGCCCATTCCATGGCCTGCCAGACTCTGAAGATACCGTCAGCCTGCGACAGTGCTATATCTTCCTCGTGCTTATGGTATAGAGGGGGAGATGAATGGTTGAGTCGGAGAAACATCATGAGGTGATGGCAGAACCCTCTGGAACATTCAAAGGCTTTCTCACCTTTCCTGCATGTCTGGGACTAATGAAGACTTCTTGGAAGAAGTGACATTTATGGTGAGCTTAATAAGGAGGCATTATCTGGGTGACATGGGGATGGGGTGGGGAGAAAAATGTTTTTAGATGGTGGGAAGAGGGCTGGGGGAGTGGCTCAGGTGACAGAGCGCCAGCCTAGATGGTGAGAAGAGAGGGAGCAAAGTTCTGGCAACAAGAGAATATTGGAAAACAGAACAATGCAGTTGGTAATGGGAATCTGCCTTGTTCCCATGACTCAATGATGCCTCGTGGCTTAGCCACCCCCAGGGCAGGGAGAACCTTCCAGAAATTCTCCAGCCCATTCTTCTTCATCTAAATGTGAAAGTCCACTCCTACACCCCCACCCCTCGGGTGTCAGGCCCTGAGTTCCTGCATTGCAGGTCATTGCCTGGCACATCTGGAAACTCCTTGCAACTCTCCAGCTACCTTCCATCCTGCCCTTCCTCGGACCCTATTTAAGCTCTCCACCCCTACCCCTTGATGCCTCCTGACCCCCTGACTCTCCTCAGGTAACCATGGCATTCCTCATCAACCCTTCGTTACAGTTGATCTGGTCTCTTGAGTTTGGTTTTTGCTTCTTCTTTATTCAAATACCCTCATGATTGAGTTTCCTAACAGCTGGAAAAGCGTGCATTGCTTGGGGTGGACAGTGCTGGAGACAAAGCAGGAAACTCAGTGTCTCGTGTATTTTTAAATCTTTTAAGAACAAATCCTATCTTTTGTCCCTCTCGTGAGTTGGATATGTGAAAGATGCACATTAATATTTGAAGTTTTGTGTTTGAATAAGGGAATTTATGAGGGTTAAAAACAAATAACTATATGCAGCCATCCATACAAGCACCTAAAGTGCCCAGGCCTTTTGTTGTTTCAGTTAGGAGTTAACAAAATACAATTTCTTGGAGTAGATGACATTTGAGGGGGACCCAACTTTTTATCGATGCTGACTCCAGTAAGGATGAGAAAATAACCTCTCTCTGTCTCCATCCCGAAGAATCTTGCCTTCCATTTAGGATTTCTGCTAGGTTCTAGGAGGAGGAATCATTTGAGCCCTGTCTACTCCCAGTTTCCTCTGTCAGCCTTCAGCGTGGTTGGTCCTCAAGATCTCATAAATAGTTACCCCAGGACAACGGAGGCTCCTCAGGTTCATTAACATTTGGAAATTTGACCTGAGGAACTCATTGCATAGATAGTTTAGGGACAAAATTGAGGTCAGAAATGCAGTTGATACTAGGAGTGAATTTCACATTGACTTCTGTTATATTCATGACTCCTTCCATTGCTAGTGTGTTTGGAAACACACATACCACACACACCTACTAAGGAAGCCAAGATGGGCTTTCCTTCTATTTTGGTTCATCGCTGAGCTTGCACTCAGGGTCTGGGTGCTGTCTCAGCGTTTTCTCTCAAGGCTAGCGCTCTGCCACTTGAGCCACAGCACCACTTCTGGGTTTCTGGTGGCTCACTGGAGATAAGAGTCTCACAGAGTGCTCTGCCCAGGTTGGCTTTGAACCATGATTTTCAGATCTCAGCTTCCTGAGTAGCTAGGATTACAGGTACGAGCCACCAGTGCCTCCCGTGTCACTCACGGGACGGTGCATTCCATTCCCTTTTGTTACTTTATTCACATTTCTAGTCATTTCTCCTAATGAAACTATCAGGCAGAACTAATCCAAACATCGGCTTAATTAATCAACACTTGGCAGTCTCTAACTGCATGCTCCAGTCCAAATCACTTGTGACAACTTTTTTAACATGAAACCAAATCATCTATGGGGAGGTAGAGTCTCATTCAGTTGCCTGGAGATTGTGACTTCTTCATTTTATCTCATATATTTTAATAAAGTTGCAATAAACCTTTCGTCCCCAGGTATGACAGAGAGCATTTTACTGCCAGAAAATGTCATTATTTTATTTTTAACTCAATAAAGAAAAAAAAATAAAGTGCTCTTGTGGTAGAGATATGCTCTCACTGAGAACTCATGGATACAGAGAGTTCATCCTCCAAGAAAAGCATCAAGTCATGTGCTTGGGAAGACAGGACCTTAAGTGACTTGGTGCTGTGGAAAGCCAAGAAATTATAGCCAGTCATCTGGGGGCCTTCTAGTATCAGGGATTGACTTTCCAATGAGGAACGAGGATATCTCTCCTTTCTATTCTTTCTTGTATGGTTGGCAGATGCTTTCACAAATGCAATCTAACTTGATCTCGGAGCAGCCCTGTAACATAGGTCAGAACTCCACATACTGGGTAAATTATTGTTATTATTACTATTATTATTAGCTTTGGAATTTATAATGGTCTTCTTTTTCCAGCTTTATTAAAATTGTTATTATAAAGGTGATATACAGAGGGGCTACAGTTTCATAAGTCAGGTAAACAGTACATTTCTCTGGAGAATGTCACCCCTTCCCTCAGTCTCTCTACTGCGTAAATTATAAGCAATGGAAGATTATATATATATATATATATATACACGTACATACACACACACATGTGTGTGTGTGTGTGTGTGTATGTGTGTGCTCATGCTTTTGAGGGGTGAGGAGTCCAAGTTTGAGGGGGCAAAGCCTTCATACTGTGTCATTACCTAGTTGAGGTGGAGGCAAACTGTATGGAAGGAAATTCACCAAACTCATCTCTTATTAGAAATTCATCCTGGTGATTACAACATTAATCTCTTCCTGAGGGCCGAGCCCTTGTGGGCCTAAACATCCCTCGAAGTTCTATCTCTTAATACTATTATAAGGACAGGTATATTTCAACTTGATTATTGGTGTGGGTGTGTAATCTGTAGCGGATTTGGGATTCATTTCCTTAGTGCGAATATTTCTTAAGTTCTTACTCCAATCTAGGAGTGGGGCTACACAGGACAGATTTGGGGATGAGCACACATAATGTCTACAGTGATGGACCTCTTAGCTGACCCTTCTAGGCTCCTCTCCATCCTCCACCACCCTAGCTCTTGCCTAGGCTTCTCTGGAATCTGACTAGGCTTGACTAATGATAAGTGGAGATATGAGATGGGAGTTAACATGAGAGAATATGACATTTATTCTTCCCTTTTTTCTGACTGGTTTGGAGGCTGGTAGGGTATGCATTTTTCTGCCTAGGTCCAGTACTTCCTCAGTCCCTTAGTCCTTTTAAGATAGCCATAACTCCATTCTAGGAGATTCCAGTAACCAATCTGTCGTTATGCCCCATAATAAATAGAAGAAATAATGGGACTACACTTTTACTATCTAAAAATGGAGTATCTTAAATTCTCCAAATCAGTTACCCCATTAGAGCACAGTGTCTGTTTCCTGGCTAGTCTACTTGGCTTTGTATAACATACAGCGTGCTGGCTCTCAGGTAAAGAATGAGCCGAATGGCTAGTTGTGATCATGCTGCATGTGGAGATGACAGGTAGAAATGTTGTAAGAATGTGTGCCTGGGTCTCTGAATTGCTCTGGGGAGGGAGGAAGGACTCCCCCATGGCTGAGGACGGAATGCTGTTTGAGAATGGCCTGTGAGGTCTGTAGTTCGGTGAGGGATTGGCACTGTACAGGTTGGGGATAACATTTCTTCATTAGAAAAAGACTGGGAGGAACCAATGTAGCACTCTTTTTAAAAAAAGAAAAAATGTGTTTGTGATGGAGAGCATTGTAGAGGGGAAAGGACAAGGAGAGTGAGGCTCCTGGGACTTAGAGCTGGACCAGGCTAAGGCAGTGAAGCCCTAAGGATCCATGCTGCCTGTTCTCGGGATCATGGGATGTAGCTCTGGCCCTAAAAATGAGCACCTCCTAAATTACACATTCTAGGCAACTCACTCACCTCGCCTTCATTACAGTGCTATACAGTTTTGGAAATGAAGCAAGAGAAAGATGGGGTCTGGGGTGAAAATAGGGAGGGAAACCAAGAAAGATGCGCCAAGCAGAGGGGAAATTTTAAGGAAGATGTGCTAAGCAGGGGAGAAAACCAAGTGGGGAAATCTAGAGAGGAAAAGCTTCCTGTGAGCCCTTGTCACAATGTTCTCACTGATACACGATTGCACACACAGGGTATGGCCGATAAGAGGGGATCCCTTGAATCTTTGGTACCCAGAGTTCTTTTTTAATTTTACTTTTTAAATTGGAACATCATCCCCTCTGCCTGTGTGGCTGACTTTGGTCCCCAGTCTTTCTGGGATGGAGCTACTTTTACATAGTCCAGCTCCCCTGTTGTAACTATGAAGCTGGCAAAGGTCCAGGCCAACAAAAACATGCACATCAGACATGATGAGCCAAGACTCCGGAGATCACGTCCAGGAGCTGAAGGCCAAGGTCAGGCCTTCCCATGGGCCCAGTGAAGTCTGTGCTATACCCCGGCTCTTTGTGGAGAGCTGCACATCTGCAAGGGGCTCTGCAGGGCTGTGGGAAGCCGGCTTTGGATTCTGAGCCTGGAGACTGGCACTTGGGGTGGCATTTTTCTACTGTGGTCGAAAAAAATGATCTAGGCTTTCAAAAATCTCATTTCTGAAAAACATACTTCCTGTTTGGTTTTATTATGAAATAAACAAATCCACACAGTGAATTTTTCTAACAATACAGAAATGTATAGTCGAGAAGAAGTCCCCATCACATAATCCAAACCACAAGTATGTAGAAAACAGAGAGTTCCCCATAATTCAAGAAATAACGGTCCCTAAAAATTTGGTTTATATTTTTCCACTTTTCCTATGCATATTTTAACATATAAATATGTAATTACTTTAAACAAGAATGATATACTGTATTGTACTACTCTGGGACTTACTTTTCCCCTTAACAGTAGATCACCTATGTGACATAGAAATGTGACCACATGTAAACGAACCTCTCTCTTTTTTTTTTTTTTTGCAATGGCTGCATAGTTCTCCAGCATGAATGCCCCACAATTTATTTAACCAATCATTTATTGATAGGCATTACTGATTTGTTTTTCTATTTTGAACAATACCTCAATAAATATCCTTCTGCATATATAATTTGGCCCTGTGCTAATAGTCAATGGGGGCAAATTCTTAAGAAGAGAATTGCTGAATTAAAGGATATGCATATTTTGTAATTTAATAGATCTTTGCCAAATTGGACTCTGCAAAGCTGATCCAATTTATACTTCTATTAACAATGTATGGGGTTGCCGGACTGCTGTCATCCTTGCCAAGGAGCTGTTATTAATCATTGTTCATTACTCTGTCCCCTCTTCCTGGAGAACAGCTTCTACTTTCCTCTCACTGATGCACGCTGGCCTTCCATGGGTGACAATTCCCCTGTCCTAGAGCTAGCCCGTGAAGCTGGGGTGGGCCAGAGATGCTGAACTCGGAAGTAAGGCAGTCAAACGGGGATTTAGTTTATATTTTGTCCATGCAGGCATTTGCTTTGAGATCATTGCAAAACTTATATCCCCAGGCTTGTTGCCTAACACTTGTGATTTTCCCCTAAGCTTTTCTACCACAGTACAACACAGTAGCACACACAAAGCAGATTAAAGCAATATACACTTATTATTTCATGACCTCTATAGATTAGAATAGCTGGGTTGGGTAGAAATCAAGGGGTCAGCTGAAAACCCATCTGAGTACAGGTGCATATTCCATACAGACACATATCAATACACACAGACACACATGCATATGCATATACTCACACACACAGATACATATAGAAGCATATATATATATATATATATACACACACAAACACAAGGCACAAATACAGATTCATACACATTCACAGACAGACACTCATGTACATGACACATGCAGACATACATGTACGCAAGGACATGAGCAATCTTCCTCCTCCATTCCCATTCTCTACACCCCTAGTCTCCACGCCTCCCCCATCAACACACAAAGACAGGTGGATGAATAGTTACTTCTCACCATACCATTGGTGCTGGAGGTAAACCCCAAAGCAGAAGTATAGAAGTTTTCATTTATCCTATGTTTTACCTGGCCAAATCCTATAATGCAAGACTTGGACCTTGGACCTGAATCCAGAGCTCACACACCTTGCTAGCTGTGTGCTGTTGGGCAAGGTTTGGGCCCTCTCGGAGTGTCAGTTTCCTCATCTGTAATATGGAGAAGGAAGTCCCTCTGCAGAGGTGATCTTAGGCCTGGCTTAAGTAGCACGCTTGAAACAATCAAATCCGCTGTGACTGTGGAAAGCGGCCACAAGAGAGCGCGGCAGGTGCACTAGGATTCAGCAGGAATCGGGACTTATGCTGCACAGCCCTCCCTCCAACACGTCACAGAACTGGCTTTCTTCCTGTGTGGCAGCCGGCTCTTGACCTGGAGGTGCATGTAATCCCTGCTCTGGATCACTCTCCTCAGCATGGCTTCCCCTCCGGGGACCAGCCCTGCGCAGGTTTGAACTGATTATGGGTTTATCTCCTCCACCAGCAGCCTGGTGTCTCCCACTGGTGTGATCTCTCACTCTCACTTTCCAGACTGGCTGATCTCAAGAGGACTCAGCCCGTTGTCAAGTTGTCCACTAAGGTCCCAGGGCTGCTGTTCTGAGCGAAGAACAAGAGAGAAGGAACGAAAATCCTTCTGTGCGTTCCCAGGTTGCCCATAAACTCCCTTGCTCTTTCAGTCTGCAAGATGTAAATTGGGCAATTCACTAGGCGCCAGACTCTGAGTTGGTCTTGGGATTGCTGTCTTGGACAGACACAGTCTTGCTTCTGAAGGAGAGCCCAGATGGGCAGGGGAAGCCGGCGTGAGCATGTGCTAAGTTCTGTTAACAGATGGACAAGTATCAGAGTGAGTGGCGGAGTCGCCATGAGGGGCTTCATGGAGGAAGGCAAGACTGGAGGAGAAATTAGGTGGGTGATTATAGCATTTTGTCAGATGCAAAGGGATTCTGGCGGCAAGATAGTGATTTGCAAGTACAAGGAACCAAATGTGCAAAGGCCAGGGGGCATGAGGGAATGGAGAAAGCTTGGATGCTGTAGCACCAGATCCCTGGGGATCACTTCCATGGTTTTAGGTGTATCTGACTTTGTTCCCAGCTAGGGAAGAGAAGATTTATTCATTCCCAATTCTGTGACTCAAAAACACGTAATGAGAACAGGGGAACTTATTTCCTAAGGTGACTAGGCCTAGGGCCTGGTATTTCCCTCAGAGTGTTTCTAATCTACGAGGAAGACAGACATATCCACTGAGAGCCAGAAAGCAAGGCAGGGTGTACCAGAACCCGGAGGAGTCCAGAGGGAAGGATGGGGAAGGGACTAATGCCATCCAAGAGAGACTAGGAAGGTTTATGGAGGAGACGGCGTCAAGCAGGCATATAGATGCTATTCTCTGATGCCTGTTCCTTAGGGATCAAAATGCCTCTTGTACTTGGATGTCTATGGTTTTTTTTTTCTGGATTTGAGAACTTTTCTCCTGATACTTTACTTGAATAGCATTGTTAAGGCTTTAGCTTGTGTTTCAGCTCCTTAGATTTGGTGCTTAAAAAAAGCCATGTACAGAGTTCTTGAAAGTTTTATTCATGTTTCTTTTTCTTTTCTTTCTTTATTGGTACCTAAATATAGCATTTACTCAACATTGTTGCTAATCTCTTTAGGTTTGGGGAGGCACAGGAAAGCTCTTGATACCTCTAATTCACCACCTTAAGTCTCCTGACTGATACCACCCATCTACATTACCTGTACACTATCTTCCCCAAGGTCTACTCTGATTCTGCTGGTGATGTTTCCATTGTGTCTTCAAATTTGGCTTTTTGATGTTTTGGTTTCAACATATCCATTTGTCATCATTCTCTTCTTCTTCTCCTTCTCCCTCCTCCTTCTCCCTCCTCCTTCTCCCTCCTCCTCCTCCTCCTCCTCCTCCTCCTCCTCCTCCTCCTCCTCCTCCTCCTCCTCCTTCTTCTTCTTCTTCTTCTTCTTCTTCTTCTTCTTCTTCTTCTTCTTCTTCTTCTTCTTCTTCCTTTTCTTCTTCCTCCTTGCTGTCCTTTTCATTCAGTGTTCTTGACATTTTTAATCCAGGTCTTACATTGATTTGCTTACTTCATTCAGCTATTTGAATTCTCTTTGGAAAGCACTGATTATTTTTTTAAGTGTACTTTTATTCTTTGACATTTTAGCCATTACAGTATCTCTTGATTCTGTTTGTGGGGAGTTGAGAAATTTTAGAGCAATCATATTGCCTTGATTTCTGTTTCATTTTTTTGTTTCTGTGCTGTGATTTATGTACAAGTATATATGTTTTTCTTTATCATTTATTATCTATCTATCTATCTATCTATCTAGATCTAATCTCATCTATCTATCCATCCACTTATGGCCTCTTTTTAGTGGAGAGTCTTCTACTAGGGTCATGATCCCTACTATAACTTGAAGAACGAAAAACAGGCAAGAACTAATAACAACAACAATTCAAAAGCATATCAGATATTTAAGTGTGATATAAAACAATTGGAGTATAGCTGGAGGGGAAAAGAACTATAGTGTTTTACATAATATACTAGGCGCTTAATAATCATTAGATCCAAAGGTATTAATAATTAAGTATTGCAAGTATTGCAGCTTAATCTTGCTGGGAGACTCTGGGTAACAACAATAAATGTCTGTGAGGAAGTGGCCTTTGTTGCATGGTTCCTTGCAGCATCCCTACAAATCACAGATCATGAGAGGACAGGACAAAGCCAGTGGTCTGGTTTGAGGGGTGGAGGAAAAAGCCTGGGAGTCAGTCATCCTGGAACTAGTCGGCTTTACCCTCAACTTGCTGCATGACCTTGGGTGAGCCATGTCCTCCTCTGAGCCTCAAGGAGCTGGAGGACTCGATGTTCCCTTCCAGCTCTTTGACTCTCTGATGAGTTGTCATCTGAACCATTATGCTTCTGTACTAAGAACAAAGAAGTGGTGGATGTTGGTGGCTGAAGCTGGAGTTAATGGATAGGCCATTTATTCTAGTGACTGCCTTTGTGTCAATAAGAAAGTGAACCTTTTTCCCTCCTACAAAAATGGAGCAGAAAGATTTGAAATGCCCTATTTTCCCAGAGAGCAGGGAGGGGAGGGTGGAGAGATGGTGGAACTTGTAAACTTCTCATCATGCTTGCATAGAGACTCTGAGGACAGTTCTCCCTTTATCACAGGGAAGGGCAATGTGAGACAAGGGAGGAAACCCAATTGCCAGCTGCTGTGTTTCTCTGATAGCCCACCCCCTTGCCGCACTCAAGTTCGTGGTGAATGGGAGGGTGCCTCCAATTTACTGCAGCTGGAAACGCTGGGTGGCTGTGGGTGTTACATCTGTCTCATTTTTATCACTAAAACACACATTAATTCTGAAGATGTAAAACATTCCTATAGTCCTTTCTGATCTCACTTATGTCCCTTCCCACTCTCCTTAGTTACCTCTTGGATGCTGTTTACAGAGATTGTCTTTGGGATGCTAGATCTACTCCTCACTCACCCCAACCCTGCTATTCAGCTTTGGATATGCCACTCAGCCTGTGCTTCCTGCACGGGGCATGCTCTGAAATTTCTTTTTTCCTCATGTTAAATCCAAGTCCACCCACACTCCTATTTTCTAATGGGATTGGTATCAGCTAAGTGTCAGAATGACAAAATTCAATTTAACAAATTCACACTGAATTATGAATGAATGACTGCTGGATTTTTGTTTGCTAAAATTATGTCTTATTTTCCTTCCTTCCTTCCTTCCTTCTTTCCTTCCCCTTTCATTATTCCAAAATTTTTACTCAATTATAATAATCTCTAAATTTCAAAAATGTTGGATCCTATGTGAAAAGTAAAAAAGAAAAGGCAAAATACATGTTGGAGATGGTAGGCAGTGAGGCATATATAGCCAACCTTTTTATGTGCTTGCTATTGTTTTGTTTTACCTTGAAACACATTCTAGATAACTCTCTATAAATCTGGCTTCTAAAATGTGCAGAGAATGGGGAAATACCCTAAAGTTGACTGTATGGAGATAGAAGGCAGCGCTGTCTTCCAGAAGGCAGTGCATCTTTATCTTGAAGAAAACAGGTGTTGACATATGGGGGACCCGGGTGACTGAGGCTGTTTGGTGTTTAGGACAAGACCCCAGGAAATACAGCAATGTCTCATATGTATCACGTGATCTCCTTTACATGTCCTAACTCTTTTGATCACATGCAAAGCAGAACGCACGATCTCCCAGTCATTCGGAGAGGAATAGTTGAAAGTTTGGAAATTTCTCCAAGTGAGTATTAAGTTCAGGTTTGAACTCAAGCAGTGTGGCTCCAGTGCTTGTGTGCATGATTGTGATGCTACCTGGAGCCTCTGTGTTGGTGACAGTTGTCTCTCACATCCTTTCCTTCATACTGGCTCATGGGAGTTTAGGGTCCCACCTTGGTCTAAGCCAAGTGGACTATCCCACATCCATCCTGTCTGATTGAATGAAAACTTAAGTATCAATGTCAAGGTGTGAAAAGTGGGTGTGTGCTTTGAGTATTAAAGCATTTCTGTTTGCTTGTGTCATGTCTGTGCTGAGTCAAAAGATCAATGCATATGATCCTGCATCAAGGAATTCAGACTCAAGGAGAGAGAGAGAGAGAGAGAGAGAGAGAGAGAGAGAGAGAGAGAGAGAGAGAGAGAGAGAGAGAGGGAGGGAGGGAGGGAGGGAGGGAGGGAGGGAGGGAGGGAGGGAGGGAGGGAGGGAGGGAGGGAGAGAGAGAGAGAGAGAGAGAGAGAGAGAGAGAGAGAGAGAGAGAGAGAGAGAGAGAGAGGGATGGAGAGAAATTATGATGCTGGATAGAAGGGGACGCGAGCCACAGGACAGATGGAAAAAACAAGAGAGAAGAAGAAATGACAGCACATGGGTGGTTCTGGAGGGGGATGATGCAGCTTTGAGCTTGACTTTGATGCCTATGCTGAAGGGAAGAGCAGCCTTGCTGGCAGAAACAGCATGAGCAGTGCTGTGGAGGTGGAAGAACAGGAGTGAATATGAGGGATGGGAAATGAAGCGTGAGGACTGGGGCGATGGGACTAGGAAGCAGAACAGCTGGTAGGGAGTAAAGGGTTGAGTTTTCCCAAAGTCGAAGTTTTGTACCCACTGCAGATTTACGTGGTTGGCTTTGCCTTACTAGCTGCCGTGTGCAAAACTGGTCAGTAAAGGCTCTGTCAACATCATTTTAGATCCTTAATTCTGAAACTGGGCAATCTGACTAACTGGTTCAGAGGGACTTTTGCCAGAGCCTCAGAGAAATGACTGAGTATCTGCTGGGAGTAATATTTTTATCTGATAGATAATATTTGAAGATCCTAATTTCATATGACTACAAATATTGGTAAACTGGCATAGAACACAACATTTGTTATTGTTTTTCAGCTAAAACCGCAGCCTTTAAAGAACCTTTAAAAGGACAATCAAAATGTTTACCCTTTGAACAGCAACCAGTCAGAGCTGGAGCAGGGTCTAGAAGGATCTGCTGGCAACACCAGAGATTAACCCTGTAGTTGTTGGATTGCCAGAAGAACTGGAGCCTTAGGCGATGGATGGGGAAGCAGCATAAACTTCCCCTTGAGAGGACTCAGGACAGCGGCCATTTACCAACTGGTAAGATATGAATTCAGTCATTTAACATCTAGATAGATATCTGTCTTGAATGCCTCCTCACAGGTACCAGAGAGCCTTCTGGCTTTTATCTTCCATTAAATGTTAAGGTATGCTTGAAGAAACATTTTTTTGACCTAAGGGATAATTCCATGGAGAAAATTGGGTATAGGGGTAGGGATGAAATAATTTCAAGGTAAGATATGACCTTCCTGCTTTCTCAATCACAACATCTTGGCAAGTATAGCAAACATCTCCTTGGCCCTTCTGGATGGCCTGACTTTACTAGTGCAGCCACGCTGATAGAGCCAGATGAATTCATGTCTCTGAGCAATGGCCTCACATCAGAGCTTTTCTGTAAGACAACAAGATTCCCTCTAAAGACTCACCCACCTTCATCTGTAAGTATTTTTTCCTGCAAGTGCTTCGGAGGGAAAGAATTAGACAGCTCACAATCCATCAAGGATATTTGAATGCATCTGAACTATAATGAGTATGCAACCATTAAGGACATGCCTCATAAGACTCTTTTGAAAGATGGAGTAAAACAAATGATCCTGACTTTGTCTCTTGCCTCTCCAAGGCAGGAAGGAATTCCCTGGTGTCTCTCCAAACCACAGAATCAGGGATAAATTACAATTAATGATTGGGCTCTTTCTTGGCCTGTCCTGGTCATGATAAGACCAATTTACACATCTTTCTTGATTCCATCAGCTGATGTCTCTTTGACCAGACTGGGTGGGGAGTAGAGACATTTGATCCTTCCCAACTGGTACAGCTCACTCTCCAAGATTAAGTAGGAAAATGCTTTTTGAGGTCCTCTGGCTCATCCTATATCCATGAGTCAGTCATGAAACCCAATTGTGACCAGTGAGATAGAAAGAACCATGACCTTGTCCCTTAAGGAAACAGACGATCCTAAGAAGGGACAGACGGTGAGAGGATGCTTTTGTCTATCTCGTCTTCACTACCTTGGGCACTGTCATGAGAATAATGCTGGGAAATGTGGACACATCCTCTGAACATGGTGGAGACAAGAATGACACATGGGATGGGAAGTGGCAGAATCAGTGGATGGAAAGGCCCAGGTCATTCTCCATGCTTTCCTACTATGGAGTTGCTGTTCAGTCCTAGAAATCACCCATCTCTACAGGCTTTCAAAATAAGAAACTTTTATTTTTTCCTCACTTTTAGTCACTTGCTCTTACACCCCAGAGCATCTTGTTTGCATCAGGGTAAGCTGTAGATGGTTGGTGGAATGTATTGGTTCATGAATCTCAGTAGGCAAGCATCCCAAGGTCATTCCTTCCTCCCTCAAGGGCAGGGAGAGTTGGATAGCCCTCTTTTACCTGCAACGACATCAGTGCTTCCTTCAAGGTGATCAAGGTAGAGGAAGGAAGTGTAATGGAGTTATGTGAAAGGCTGGATCTAGAAATGATTCACCTTGCTTCTGCCTAGATCCCATGGACCAGAGTCTACTGAGCTTCACGGGGCCTGAGAAATGAAGTCTCCCAGTGGAGACATATAGCGTTGACTCTCTGCCCTTCCTAACTGGCTCACTGCCTAGTCTCCTTTCATCAGCAAGGCTCCTACTTTAGCTAATGTTTGTTGACCTGACTTGTGACAAGTAGGCTATGGAGAACATGAAAGGAGGCCTGGCTCTCTTACACAGCTACTCAGGAAACACTAAGTCAGTTAGTAATTGAGCATATAGGAGCATGCACACACACACACACACACACACACACACACACACACACACACACACACACACACACACACACACAATTTAATTCATACAGACCTATCTGTAAGAAGCCTATATCCAGCCAGAAGTCAGCTGAAGAAAGAAACTGGAAGACTGGAAGACCACCTTCCAGAGGTCAAGGCACAGTGTTGCGGGAAGATAGACTCAGAAGCATGAACGCAACCTTCCCAAAGAAGAGGGGATTCCAAAGAAAGATAGTAGGTGGCTAGGGGCTTGAAGAATAAGACATTTGCTAAACAGAGAAAGAGGGTGCAGTGGAAGTTTGTAACCTCCTAGAATATACAACCCTGTGAAAAGCCCAGTTGAGGGGGTGAAGCCTGGGGTCTCGAGTGCAGGGAAGAGGTGTGGAGGGACAGGCTTTAGGGACTGGTGTGGAGGATCTAAGGTCTAAGACAGAGATTCTCAATCACAGCGGTGCATCACTATCAACTTGTACCCTCATACCCATGCCCAGACTCACTCTAATACAGTTAAACAATGTTGTCTGGGTTGGAGCTTGGGTATCAATGCTTCTGAAAGCCCCCCGCCCCGCCCCGCCACAGTGTGTGTGCTTGTGTGTGTGTGTGTGTGTGTGTGTGTGTATGTGTGTGTGTGTGTAGGGGGGCCTTAGGGACAGCCATTTATGAGAGCCGTTGTTCTAAAAGAAGATGAGGACAGATTGTCAAGAGTCTTGTTTGTCTTGCTCAGAGATTGATTTGGGTCTCTGCAGAACAGGCCTCTCCCTGCTCCTCCTCCCTCTCCAATCCCAAACTGTATAGTGTAGCCCTTTAGGATTGGGTGTGCTAGGAAGGGCTTGCCAAGAAGTCCTTCCTGTCATTTTCTTTTCTCTTTCTCCCTTACCTCTTTTACTGATCTGAGGAACAGCTGTACAGACAGCTGCGGGAGAAATTTCCAGCCTCTGGAGGCTCCTGAGACAGAGGCAGGGCAGATGCGAGCCTCTGTCCCTGTTTAATTATCAGGCACAGCCAAGGCCATTGGCATCCAGAGCTCCTGGAACCATAGCCTCACTCAGGGTGTGAATAATGCTTTCTCCCATGTAGTTCCCCCGGCCTCGGGCCCCAGAGCCTCCCAGGTCTTCTAGTATGGGAAGGCCTCTCAGTGGTTGCTGTGGTTGTTTGTGGCTGGAGATGGTCCCCAAAGATTCATGTTGCAGAAGGCTTGCTTGTTGGTGTGGTGATTTGGGGATGGTGCTGGAGCCAACCTAATATCACTCGGCCAAACCAAGTGGCAAAGTAATTAGGTCATCACCCTTGGAAGAGATTTGTGTCCTTGTTGTGGGATTCTGGGTAGTTTCTTTGGGATAGGGTATTATTTTTTAAAAAAGTAATTCTGTGGGCCGGGAGTTTGGCCTAGTGGTAGAGTGCTTGCCTAGCATGCATGAAGACCTGGGTTTGATTCCTCGATACCACATACATAGAAAAAGCTGGAAGTGGTGCTGTGGCTCAAGTGGTAGAGCTCTAGCCTTGAGAAAGCCCAAGGACAATGTTCAGGCCCTGAGTTCAAGCCCTAGTATTGGCAAAAAAAAAAAAAAAAGTGTTTCTGATCCCTGAATCTGTCTAGCTCTTTCTGTCAGCAAGGAGTCTTTTCTACAAACATTTTTACAACAAAGACACAGTGAGGGATCCCTGGCCAGAAGCTGGCACCATACTGACTTTTTGTTCTCCAAAAGTGTGATCTAAGTGAACCTCTCTTTACAATAAAATACATGGGTTTAAGATGTGTGCGTGTGTGTGTGTGTGTGTGTGTGTGTGTGTGTGCAACTAAACTGAGAACCAGTAAGATTCTGTCAGAGCCAGCATATTCTGAATTGGCCCACCCCAAACCACAAATATATATATATATATTCTGATCTGTGTCCTGGAGAGTCCTGACTTTCCAGATTTCATATGGAGAATTATCACCTGCTAACAGAACTTTACAGCTCCCAGGCTAGAAGCTTGGCTCATAGGGCTAGATGTTTTTTGTCTTGTCTTTAACCATGACCTTGTTCCCATTCTGGCTTTCCCATTCTCCCTCTCACCTTTGCTGACACTATGGCTTTTAAATACAGCCTCTTCCCTGGATCCATGTGTCTGCCTGGTTTGGGCCTTACTCTCCTGACTCCTGGCTGAACAGCAGGTGCAATTTGAATAAACTGGCAGACTACTGTTTTCCAGATGTGCTGCAGATACTGTTGTGTTGAGGTTCTGCCCTACCCACTTTACAGATGCTGAATGTTGAGCATCAGTTGACTTAGCTGACTTGCCCAAGGCCACACTACTAGGAAATGGCAGTCCCCATGAGTTAAGTCTTTCCAATCTTTGGACTCAGCTGTTTTCCTATTGCCCCATGCTGACAAGCTGTATAATTGGCTGTATGAGAGACCTCTAGCAATGAAAGATTCTTCAGCGTGGGGCGAGGAGGACGTGGAAGTGAGGTAAGCGACCTCAGGTGAACCTGGGCAGCTGTGTCGCAGGCAGGCCCCCTCTGGAGTTGGCTGAGTTCTGGTCACTCTGGCTGGCAGAGTATCCGTGATTCATAGCTGTGTGGGGACTGTACGCACCGGTGATAAAACGGTAATCATCAGCCTGGAGCTTGACATGAGATTATGGAGCTGCAGGGCAGAATTGAGTTACAGCGCATTCTGGGATTGTTCATGCAACAGACCGCAGTGCCGACCTAGGTAGGGAGGCCTGGGTGCAGGGCTCACCCACCAAGATGCCTCTTCCGAGATCAGGCTCCAGGAGCTGTATTCCTGTGGAGTGTGTGTGTGTGTGTGTGTGTGTGTGTGTGTGTGTGTGTGTACGGGGCCTTTGAGGATGCCTCCCTCCCTCACCTACCCATAGTCAGTAACTCCTGTAAGCGCTATCATTCATTTGGTCCCTTCTTGTACCCCATTGTCTCCTGGGGCCCAGGCTGCCTTACTCCTTTGCTTTGTCACATACAAAAAGAAGTCGGGCCCAGGTGACCCAAACAGTACTCAAGCTTCTCTAGTCTCTGCCTAGCAGGCTGGGCTTTTGGCTGTCCAGCGACATCTCTGAGTCTAATCCACACCCCAGTTCCCTAATTTAACTTCTAGTCATGAATCTCTGAGGCTGTAAAGGCTGTGGCATCTGGCCTGTGTCCTGGGCCCTGAACCCTCTTAGGCAGGGTGGTGTGGTCCACTCACTTGCTATGTTTGAGCAGAGAGAGAGAGAGAGAGAGAGAGAGAGAGAGAGAGAGAGAGAGAGAGGGAGGGAGGGAGAGGGATTTACCCAGGTTTCTGATCCACCTCATCCATCACTAATGGATATTCTACAGGAGTTTTTCCATTTCAAGTCTTTTTTCCCCCTCTACATTCTAAAAGGGAAATTACTTGCTTAATTTAATTTCTGTTTAACATTCCTGTTAAAGATGAGTTTCTATTAAGATACCCCCTAAAATCATAATGTTCATTTAACAGTAGAGTGGAATCTGAGTTCCACAAATGCTTCTTGTTTTTCTCTTCTGCTTTTTTTTTTAAAGCTCAAATCTGAGCAAGTGATCTTTATTAGATGCTTTAATTACAGGTTGTTAATGGAAAGATTACTGAAATGAGCTCATATGTGTTAACCAAGGAAAAAGCTTTATGTGTCACTAAAATAACCAAATTTCAAGACTTTGTCGATATGGTCAATTGAAAAAAAGCACCTGGAAAATTAGTCCTTTAATTGTGATATAGTGACAGACTTTTCAGAGGGCTGGTGTCTCTGAGGCCATCCCCAGACAAAGGCCACACACACACACACACACACACACACACACACACACACACACACACACACACACACACACACACACAGGCTCTGTACTGAGGCCATAGCCCTGAAAATTTCTCCATATGCCTTCTCCTCGCACATCACACACAGACTCTTCACATTCTGTGCACTCCATTGATGTTGTCTGTGACAATGCAGAACCTGGCCAGGCATTTATTCATCAAAACCATCCTGCCTTTCCTGTCCTTGACACCCATTGGCACTCTGCTTCACAAGATCTAACTTTGATGGAAGAGACGAGGTACATTCCCAGGAGTTCTGTTGTGTCCCCAAATTCCCTCCATCCAAGGGACAGTGGTGGGAGTGGGGTGGCGATTTTGCTTTCCTCTCTCCTTCCCTCCATCAGTCTTATCCCTGCAGGGCTTTGCCTGGGCTCAGGCAGCCACTGGGGGAACAATGACTTTACTCAGGGTGTGGCAATCAAGCTGAGTGTTCAACACCACCCAGCCACAGGTCTTAAACCCACAAGGGGCCGGGTGGGTCCTTATTGTTACACCCAGGCTTATCCCCTCATTCTTCACCCTGTCCCTGCGAGCCAGTCTGTCCTTTCAGATTTGGCCTTCATGCAATACTTTCAAATTTCAAATAAAAACTGCCTTCCTAGAATAGAGCTGGTTGTGACAGGGGCTGGTGGTAGAATGAGATTTTTACGTCAGCAGCTCTGAGCTGGTACTCTCACGCTCCAGACTGTGTATCTGTGTGACCCTGGGAAGACTGTCAACCTCTCAGGACTCCTGTGTCCTTGGTCCCTTAGTGAGGATAACTGCAGCCCACCACCTTTCTCACTTTTGTCTTCTAGCTCCAGGACCATTTCCATGCGCTCCTCTCTTCACAATACGTTGCATGTTCCTTCTCCTAGTCTGCTTCCCAGAGCTCATCTCCTCACGTCCCATTGAGTCCTCATGCCACTCAGGCTTCCAGTGACCAGCAACATAGTCTAGCTAGTTTAAGCAGGAAAGAAACAAAGCGATTTTCTTAAAAGATGCTTGGTATTGTCTAGAACTCTAGGAGAAGTCTTGGAGTTCAACAGTTATCTAAAGCCTGCTAAGGTCACCCACACCCCAGGCTCTGCTGAGCCTGGAAGTGACACGTCCCTCCTATTAGCTGTCAAATGAGTTACACGAGTTCCTATTGGTTCTCACTGATGTGTCTGATTGGCAGAGGCTGGGTCACATGACTACTGTTGGTGCTTGGGAAGCTTCATCAGGAGACATTGACAGGAGAGAGGGACTCAAATGCCAGAAAGTTACGCAACAGGGCGTGTGTTGAGGGGATGGTGGGTGATGAGACTTGGCCAACAGACCTTACTCATTACACTACCTCAGCTCTCTGCACTGCGACTGTGTGAGGCACTTTCTCTTCGTCCCTTCATGACCCTTCTCCCTCTTCTACCTTGTTCTCTGCTCCCAGAGACTGATCTGGAGGGTTTGCAACTTCATTTGCCTGCTGTGTTTCCTGGGGAAGCCCTGGTTGGAAAAAATGGAAGGAAGAGTATGAGATGAAGAAATTTGTATCCTCCACTTTACTAATGTGGAGCTCTCTCTCATTAACCTCCCAAAGTCCTGCCTGCCCACCTCCTGTTACCTCTCCCTCTTCATGGTTCCTCTTCTGGTTCAGGGTACGTGCCCGTTACTTCCAACGCATTGCATTCCTCTGGGGGCTGACAGAAATTACCACTGGGAAAGAGATGAGACTCTTTGAGAAGGGGAGGTGGAGAGAGATAGAACTAGTGGGACAGCCATAGTGATTTATGCCTCATCACAGTCAGTGATTCTCTTCAGTCTAGATCTTTGACATCTCGCATGCATTGGAACTGAGTTACTGCTTCCTGGTTGCATCTGCTTTGCTTCTTTCATGCCCTCTCTTTTTTATTTTTGTCCTCTCCCCAAGCCTGGCTCTTCTCCATGATTCTGTTTATGGAGTTTTCCATGAACATTTTTACGTAATGTCTATAGTTGAGGTAACACATTAACTTTCAACCCCATTTCACTGTTGATGTCTCCCGATTCTGCAGCCAATCCTCTCCTCTCCCCGGAGCTTGATCCCAGGTACCTACTACAAGCTTCCACCTGGATGTCAATGAGTTTCGTTAAACCAATGCAAACCAAGCTAACTCGACCCCCATGTTCCACTCTTAAAAGGCAGCATCACCCATTCAGTTACTGAAGATATCAGTCTGGAGGCCACCGGATTCTTCTCTCGATCTGGACTCTCCTATTGTTGTTCGTTCTAAATGTGTGTCTTGACCAGTTGTTTCTACTCCAACTCTCTGCAGTTGATTATCACAACTTGGGTAAAACACTGTGGTCTCCCAATCAGCTTCCTCATTTGCAGTCTTCCCCAGTGAAAATCACCATCCTTGAAGTCAGAGTGATGCTTCTAAGGTGCCAGTTGGCATGACTGAATTCTGATGAAAGTCCCTCAGTCCTCCAAGGGACCAAGCTCCTACAGCCTCCTGGGGCTCCACCCTTGCTCATCTCCCCAGACTCATCTCCTGCCACTCTTATCTCCAAGTTCATGTTCTGAGAAACTGGCCTGCTAAACATTTCAAACGTAAATTGTAGTGTCTCAGCTCCCTGACTCAGAAAGTCTACCTTCCACCACTCCTTCTCTGGGTGCACCTTTCGTTATCTTCCAGGTGCTCCCCCACCATCATCTGGCTAACCCTCCAGACTTGGCTGGCTTATCCTTTATCCTAGGCTGATGTCCGTTATAGAAGGATGACACATTTTTGTTTTGTATTTGTCATTCATGGTGACTTTAAAAAACACCAAAAAAACTTCTCAGCCCCGTTAGACTAAAATGGATGGAAAGGATTGTCCTTTCCACTTTGCTAGACTTAGTGTTGGACACATGTTTATGGATCCAAATTGATCAGAAGGTATTGGATCAGCTGGGTCACAGAAATTCTAATACCTTGAAGACAGAAGTAGGGTTTATAAGGGAAATCTGCCCCTACTCAATATATCTCCAACTTCCCAAAGAGGATCCTGGAAAATAAAAGCACCTCTAAACCATACCCATCTGATGGAGAGGGTGGGGAGATGGTAACCCTCAATCCTAAGAAAAGATAGGCTCTTCCTGCTGGCCTGAAGCCCTGATTCTAGCCATTATCCATGTGCTATCATCTTCTTGGAGCTGTCTCTGCCACCACATCACCTTTCAATTCTCCCTTCCTTATATATTATATTATATATTGTATATAATATTATATATATATATATATTAAGGTTGGAAGTGGCCATAAAGCATTAAGGTTCAGACTCAGAGTTTAGAAGTAAGACTTAGTCTATTCTCTACCCTTGTGACCTTGGCATTTCTTTGACTCCATTAGAGCTTCATTTCTTATTTGTAAGACAGGGTGGTGACGGTAATGCCTTATTGTAAGGATTAAATGAGATAAAGGCAGTGGAGCCCTTAGTTCTGGACATCTCCACGGGTGCCCAGAGTGGAGGTTGTTGAGAAAGCTTAGTTCACATCCCGCCTCCTGTGAGACAGCTCAGTGACTCAGAGCCTGCCCACGTTAGTTTCCTTCCTCCAACTGTGTGAGTCTGGTCTAAGCACTCCTTCCAGCATGGATTATTCCTCACTTCAGGGCACTCAGCATCCTGAAAGTGCCAGCCATGTCCCCTTCTTGTCTCCCCACTAGGTCTTAGATCACTGGAGGCCAAGGTCCTGAAGCAAATGCTTTCCTGAAACTTCCCAGGTACCTTGGTGGCACTTCCCCTGCTTTCCTTTGACCCTATAGCTGGAAGTGTCCAGGAAAGTGCTAGAGACAGGTAGGAGAGACAGGCCACTTACTGCGGAGAAGGTAACAAGTGTTTTAATTGGGTGTTGGGGGTGGGAGTGCTGGAACATCTCTGGGCCCGTAGGTGGGAGGGGTGGATATGCACCTTCCTTCACTCAGGGGTGCTGAGTAGTTCCTAGCTAGGCTGCCTCAGAGACGAGCAGGGCAGCTATGGGCTTCTGATGTCTGGAAATGGGTGCCCTGACATGCTGCAGCTTCCTGAAGGGCACCCGCTGCCCCCTGTTGGTTTCTGGCTGGTGTCAGGGAAACAGTGGTTTCAGGAGGCCGGGGTACCTGAGGAGAAGTCAAGGGTGGGTGTCCTTTGGAGACAGTCAGGACCTGGGTGGGGGTATGATTTCCAGCAACATCTGTGGGCCGTGGCTGTAGCGTTCACTCGCATGTGTTCCTGTCTGTGTGTTAGCAGTGGAAGGAAGTGCCGAGGGTACTCTCCTATCTCTTGGGACAGTGCCCCTCCTCTTCTCCATCCTTCCTTCCTAGAAGGAAGCCCCTGTTGTAGCATAAGAGCTGGTGGGGGCCCACCTACTACCACCAGGCTCTGGGCTCTGATCTCCCCTCTGCAGAGCCCCTTTGGAACATCAGCTGAATGGAGAGTGTCCAACCTGGAAATTCAAACCCCCATGAAGCTTTGGTCTTGTCCAGCTCTTAGATGATGATCTCCCTGTCCAACATCTAACAGTCAGAGCTCTGCTTGTCATGCTACACGTGGACAGAGCCTCCCACACTCCCTAACAGGATGTGAGAAGTTAATTCAGGTATAAACATGAAGGCTTAATGAACAGAGAGTGCTATGGGTTAATTATGCCCTTTACTGCCAAGATAATGGCTTGCATCGCTACAGTATTGGGTTCCCTCATGCCAGGAGCCTCAGTGCCTTGGCATCTCTCTGTACTTTTCTCACAGAAGGTGGGCACACACCTTCCCTGCCCAGATGGCATCTTAGGGCTGGGGACACCAGAGACTCATCACGTTAATGATGGCATTTCGGAGAAGAAATCTACAGGGGAGACACAAACAAATATAAGGCATGTGAAGTGCCCTTGCCAGCCAGCCAGGCACCAATCACTTAGCTCCCCAAATTATCTGCCTTGCTGCCTCCCCTTTGCTATGTTGGGCCCTCAGTTGGGTGCTGAGATTTTAAAAAGCTATGTCATCGAATGGCACACTCCTGATCTCCAGGTACTGGAGCGTAATTTTATTCTGTGCCTTCATTGTTATCAAGGTCCTCGGCATGTCCATTGGGGAAGGAAACTCACCGGATACAATACAGGTGATTCGTTTCATGTTGTCAGCATTCTTGTCCCCATTTTGCAGATGTGCACACAGAGGCTCAAAGAGGCAGTCGTCTGTGGTCGCATTGCATTTTGCTCTATATCAACCGAATGGGCTTTCCTTCTCTGATCCTTAAACTGTTGCACTCTCTACTCCATTAGTTGCTGTTTAAGAAGTGGCCCAGCCTCAGTGATATGACACGAACAACGTGAAGTCCTACACAGACGGGGTAATTCTGTTCTTCAAATGATAGGAATTCTAAGTTAGGGAGATTACTGCAGGCTGGGGTGCAGTGTGGGGAGGAGCAGGAGGAACTTCCACACCTCCAAAATTGGCACAGGGTCCATTCCCTTTGTCCACAGGACCCCATCCCTGAGTCTGCATTTATTGGCTAATAGAAGCTGACTCCTTTCCCCCTCCCCTTCAAAGTCCTGGCATTCAGGAAGGAGTTTCCAACCAATATGTCCTTTTTCTCATGCTAGCAGAACATGCATCATGGATAACTGCCTGGGCCGACCATGATTGAGTGGAAAGGGCTTCATGCCTGGGTTTTCAGCTCCTGGAGCTGATGGTACAGAGAGACAACCTGTCCCACACTGCAGGATGCATCTGAGGGCAGAGCTTTTGTGACTGATAGAATAGAATTCTCCACAAGCTGCAGAATTAAGGGATTTTCTCTCTATAGCTGCATTTGTGTGCTTTGCTTTCATCCAAAAAGCACACAGGACTGGCTATCAAGGGTCAGATACCTCATGGGAGTCTCGAGGCAGCTGCCTCAGTCAGTGAAGTGACCTTGTAGCCTAGAAAGCGACAGATGCACAGAAGAGTGGGGGCTGGGCAGCTGGTTGAGGTCGGAGGCTCAGGAGACGTGGTCGACATCACAGAGTAACTTAGCTGAAGCAGAGACTCAGGTCTGCGTTTCCAGGCTTCTGGCCCTGGCCCTGCTCCTCACAGCTCCCACTGAGCTCCAGCGAATAGCACTCCAGGGAACAGAACAGGTGGATGGAAAACTCCCTCCCTATTCCCCACGACAGGTCAATGGGCCCAGTGCGCTGCCAGGTACACACAACTGAGCTGGCAGGTGCAGACCTCACCCCCCATGCTAAATATACAAAAACAGAGACTGAAGGATGGATTGAATTGCTCAAGACCAACTGGCTAATAAGGTATGGTTGGAACCTACAATGGAATGGTAAGGCACCTATGGCAAAGGGGTGGTCTGGGTTTTTTTTTTCCAGTGAATACGTTTGGGGGGCACCAACTGTGTTCCAAGGAATTCTATTCTGTGGATATGGGTTGGTAAGGGAAACAGATGTGGTCCCCCATGAAACCTCCTTCTAGCAGGGCTGTTGCCAGTGCCTCCTATGAGAAATGGCAGAAGACAGACATCTTATTTATTCAGCTCTGAGCTTCATGAAGGTGCTTCTCTACCTGGCTGTCAAATGCAATCACCAAGGGAGTTACAGTAACAGAGCAGAGATCCCACTGCAGACTAGTGGAAGCCATCCCTCTACGTTCCTGTCAGTACGCCAGGTGATGGAAACTGGCCACAGATTAATAACTCAGCCCTATAGCCACCTCAAAAACACCGATCAAGCCTGGAATGCAGAGCTGATAAAGAATGTGGGGGAACCAGGCAAGGTGATGCATGCCTGACATAACAGCACTTGGGAGGTTGACGAAGGATGATCACGAGTTCTAGGCCAGCCAGAGCTACAAAGCAAGACCTTGTCTTAAAAGCAAGAGGGAGAGCATAGGAGAACAAAAAGAAAAAGCACATAGAAGGGTGGCAACCATCAAGATTGTACATTGGGAGAGGAATGAGAACCTCAGAGGATCAGAATAGGGTACAGAAAGGACACCTGGGACACAGGCCCTCTCCCAGGTGACAAAACGTTAGTGACAGAATGGCAGATTTACCTGAATTATCTCAAGGTTTCTGCTTGCCATCTTCCTGAGAAGAATGTATTTATTTATTCCACAATTGAAGGGAGAGAACTTTTGCCAGAGTGCCTTGAGATATACTTGTAAACTTTAAAGCACTAATTAAAATTCATAAACTATAGTAAGGGACAATGAAGGAGGCAGGAAGTGGCATGAAGCAATGTCAGACTGTTTGATAGTAGACAATTTATCAATGCCCCAGGCATTGACACAGAAGCAATGAGGGGGACTGGAGCTTAGCATCCCCCACTCCACCTCTCCACATTAGATAGGAAGGGATGGTGTGGAACGATAGGGGTCTTTGTGTCTAAGAACTAGACAAAATCTATTCTTAGGTTGTCCCATTTTGAGGGGGACACAACTCCCATCCTCCGGGAGCTTCAGGATGAGGAAGACACAGCCATGCCTTTTAGGAGCTCTTTGTGAACTAGCTGACAGTCTCCTTATTCAGAAGTGCGAGGTTTCAGTTTATTTTGGGTGAAGGCACTCGTTGGCGTCTTTGGCTATTTGTGCTGTCACTGGAAGCTTCTGTGTGGAAGGCTGGCTCCCAACATTTTTTGGTCAAAAGTGCTTTCTATCTCTTTCATATTTGTAGCTTTTTATAAATACCTTGTCAAGACTATTTTTAAAATTATCTTTCTCAAGCAGCTAACAGCCAGAAGGAGTCCAGAAAGTATATATTTACCAATAGTTTAAGAAAAAAAGCTGATAGTTACAGCTCAGTGCCAATTCTTACTTGAAAACTCTCATACGGCATAATAATTCACTCACTTCCTACGATGATCTACTAAGTTGAGTACTACCAGTATTTTAGTAAATTAAAAAAATTCAGAAACAAAGTCTTTAAATTGTCCACACATGTGTTACACAGCTCAGCCAATGGGGCGTTCTCTGTCAGCTCCCCTCGAAAGGCAGGAGACCCTAAAGAAAGTATTGAAGAAGGAATTGGGGATGCTGATGCTGGAAAATGGGGGAAGGGATGGTACAGACTTCTAGGCGAGAAGTCTGGATGAAAGCACAACCCCAAGAATAGGTTGGAAATAGGATGGAGAGTAAGGAAAGAAGCCAGTGCTCATTTAATTACTTTGTGCCACGCGTGTAGTTGATTCACTTATCCCATCTGCACTCATTTTACAGATGAGAAGATGGAGACTAGAAAAAACTGCTCGCCTGAGATCCCAGAGAATCAAACAAGTCGAGAACTGAGCCCAAGCCCTCTTTTGTGTTTCCTTATGAGGTATTTCTGTAAGTGAGTTTGGGTAGAGAAATAATAGTAGCCTTAGACATTGACTTTCCAATCCCAGGAAGCTAGCCCAAGACAAGGGCCATGCAAACAACTGGAAATGCAGGCCACCAGAGGGGGAGGCATGAGGTTCAGACTAGATTCAGAGATTGGACGTTCATCCGTAGGCTCAGAGGCATTTGTGATCTCCATTGACACCCATCTGTCTTTAGGAACTAGCCTCTAAATCCTTTTTGCTTCCCTTCCCCCATCCCTGGATGTAGTTACCTAAGTAGTATGTGTTTTGCTGATCTCCTAATTAACAAAAGAGGCAGTTGCTCTATTATTTTGTATTCGTATTTTAAGAAAAGGAAGCAAGATGATTTTGCATAGGTTTGTCTGATTGCAGGATTAGCAGGCGCTTTCCAACTTGCTTAATCCTTCTTTAATTCCTTGATCAACCTGGCTCAGTTCAGAGTAATCGGCACCTAGGAAATTCAGGATAAAAGCTGTGTTTTCATGAGCTGAGCACCCGACATTGTGTTTATTCTTCACTGTAGCCAAAATGAGCTCGTGTCTGTAATGAGAGGGCTGGGCTCACAAAAAACAAAAAAAAACAAAAAACAATACCAGGTACAGAACTCAAAGAACAGAGTCTGGATTTGGGGAGTAATGCCCCAGAGAGATAGAATAGGGCATGGAGGCAGGGTGACAGTGGGTCTGGGTACAGTGTCCCAGGTATCAGTTATCCTGGGATGAAGCCAAGACTACTCGAAGCACAGCATCCAGTAGGAGACAAATCATATGTAAAACTTAAAAATTGGTAGAGTTTAATATAGGGTCTGTTTAAAGGGGGAGATGAGATTTAGAAAACCCACAAAGAGTGATTCCAGGGCTAGTGACGGTGGGGCCACCTCTGCTCTTGTTGGTGAAGACTTAGGGAGGGAACGACAGCTTGGAGAACCCAGAGCAAGAGTGAGCCGTTACCAGAAGAAGACCGGAGCTGGGACCTCCATGCTAGCCAAGGAGGAGCTCCCAGTCTCATGTCCCTCCTTGCCCATCTCCTGTTTGCATTCTTCATTGGTGGAATCCAGCTGGAAGTTGGACAGGAAGTTAGCTGGGAAATCCCTCAGGTACCTGAGACACAGGGAAGGAGAAGGCTGTAAAGGACGGGCAGAAGATGCCCAGTGCAGGCCTCCACAGTGAACCTTCTGGTCTCTTGCATTTGTCTATTGGCTGTGGAGGTCGAACTTGAGCCTCGATCTGTGCCACCTGAGTTTGGTCTTCTTATTTCTTATGTCCCCCCCCTCCCATGGTGTAAACTACTGAGTCCTCATCTCATCCCCTTCTTTGCTATCTACTCTTCAAGCTGTGTATCAGAATGTTATGGCTATGCATGAAATAACCACACAAAAGAGCATTATGGCTCCTAGCTGGGGAATTCTATCAGTGAGGGTATTGACTCCAGGCCTGAGTGCATGGCTGAGAGTGCTGTTAGAAGGTGGGGTCTTGTTGGAGGTGGTAGGGCACTGGCAGTGT
This sequence comes from Megascapheus bottae, assembly GCF_031878675.1. Taxonomy (NCBI): domain Eukaryota; kingdom Metazoa; phylum Chordata; class Mammalia; order Rodentia; family Geomyidae; genus Megascapheus; species Megascapheus bottae. The sequence continues at coordinate 8,664,774 of NC_143530.1, forward strand.
TCCTGTGTGTGGCTCTGGGAGTGTGAGTTCGAGGTTCACCTGACTGTGGTGGCCCCATGAAGTCCTCATTCGACTATCCTCCAGCCCTCCCTTCAGTGTTTGCAACCAGTTTGGTACAACTGTGTTGGGGAACTATAAAGCTGGGGAGAAGGCAGGCTGACTCTCCCAACCTTACCCCAGCGAAGGATCGCTGAGAAGCAAAATGTGACATATACAGGGACCAGTGGCCCTGGAGACCGAGAGGTCCTGGAACCTGGTCCTCTTTTTAGGATGGTTAGACATGGAAAGAAGCACAGAGACAACACAACCTCATGCCTTGCACTTGAATTTTTAGCTCCAGAATGAAATCTTCCATAGATTCTAGCAGGTAACAGATAAATGGAAGCTTCTTTGGCTCTAGATGGAAGGGGCTGGCACTCTGTTCAAGGCTAAGGGTCTTGAGGTCTTAGAACCAAGGGCTCCAGGGGGCCCCAAGGTCATAACCCTTAGTTGGTTGAGCTAGTGTGAACTCCCCATGCACAAAGGGAGGTGACTTATTTGAGTTGGCAGAGGAGGGTCTAGGTTTGTGGTGTGCCATCCCCAAGGCTCATATTCTTTCCATCTCACCTGGACTCTTACATAGGCTTGTCTGCCTTAGTCATTGTCAGCCTCCCCCTCTCCCTTGTCTATCAGGTGTTTTCGACACTCAGGTCTCCAACAATGTTGCCGTGCTGGTGCAAACGCTGATGGGGCCCACCATAGTCATGTGACCCTAGAACTCACACTCCCAGGGTCACACCCAGAAATGACCTGGTCTGTGGGCGAGGCCATGAAGCCGTGCTGGATCTATGGGTAATTCTGGATCAGAGGCCTCAGAGACACCTTCTGAATTTACCCCCAGCCACTTAGACTCCAGTTTCTGAGCAATGCATTTGTCCCAGGTAAGCTAGGCCTTTGGGTCATGAAAGGCCTCAAATTTGTCTCATGCTCTTAGAAAGGTGCCTTACTCTCTTCCCTTGTTTCTCAGTGACCCAATATTTGGTGTTATCTGAGATCCTGCATCAATTGACATGCAGGTCCAGCACTGCCTGTCTCCACATGTTGTTTGCCCAGGTTAAGGATGCTGATAAAGCGTCTCACATCAGAAGGCTGAAATGAACTTAATTAGAACTTAGAATGCTCAAGGTAGAGATAAAGGGATGCGTGTCCAGCTCTCAAGAGCAACAAACTGTGAGTGGAGGGAGGGAGAAAAAAAAGGGAGGAGAGAGAGAGAGAGAGAGAGAGAGAGAGAGAGAGAGAGAGAGAGAGAGAGAGAGAGAGAGAGAGAGAGCGAGCGAGCACGAGAGAGTGAGAGAGAGGGGGAGAGTTAAAAGAGAGGCAAGAAAACCAGTCCTTAGAACCAAGGGCTCCATGTTACCATCAGAGCCTTCCTTTCATGAGCACTGGGGAGAGATTGCTCTTATTGAAAATGCCTTTTGACACCTAATCATCTTTGTGTCGGATCCCTTTACCCTTTGCAAGCTTATAAAATCAAAGGGCCAGGAGCGCTCTGTGGGTATGCAGTGGGTGCCAGCCTAGGCTTGCCGAAGATGGCACATCAGGGATACAGCTTCAAGGGTGTGCGACTATAGGGGCTGTGATACTGCGTGGGCCAAGGAGGACTGAGATAAGTTATCACATGCGATCAAATTTCTTGACCCTCCAGCTTCTACATTTCTGGACCAGACCTGGTATCCATCATACAGGTCTGTAGTCCATGGGGTGGGCAATGGGCTTTCAGTTCCTCTGTGGTTTATGGAGATACCTAGTGTTTAAAGCATGGGAATGTTAGGGATTCATTTCTGTTGCAGCTCAGAGGTATAAACTGAGGCCCAGAAAGGGAGATTGCCTTGCCCCAAACCTCTGAGCTGGAATTGGAGCTTAGGTCTCCTGATTCCATCCTGTGTCTGTCTGAGCTGTCTTACAACAGTTTCCCTTAGCTCTGTTTCCAACTTCATAGCTTGTCATGGGGATAATAGCTTGCAGTTATTAACATTTTAATTTCCCCTTTCCATTGTGCTATCAGGTAGCCTTCATCTTCCAAGGCTAGGCTGCTATTTTTATTATTCCAGCAAAGGAGAGGGCGATCCTACTTGGAGGAAAGTCTCAATGGAGCAAACCTAGAGGAATGGCATCTCTGTGACAAAGCCTTTCTCTCTACAACCAGAGAACATCACGGTCCCTCCCTTGCAAAGTAGCTGAGCTACACAGTAGTGCTTCGTGAGGGCTGTCAGACTAGGACTTGATCATGGTGCTTTCTAAAGGTCATATCCCATAGGATGGAAGAGAGAAGTGGGGGCCAGGAGAGCCAAAGAGGGACCAGAGATAAGGTGTACATGTCAAGGGAACCCTTGAAGGCTCCCTGTCCTCACAATCACCACTGTCTCCCAATAATCACAGCAAATGGTGCACCTACTACTGGACTGTTCCATTGGTGACGTCAGAGCCTCAGGATCCAATCACTTCCTTAAACTCCTAAAGTCCTGCCAGGCAATCCTTTAATACTCCAAGGAGCCTCAGGGGAAATTTTAGACTCAGACCATAATAGGGAGACGTCAGAAAGATCAGTATTTTACACACAGAAGTTGAATCTTTTTCTTCTTCCATCACTGAGTCAGATCTAAATATTACATTATCCACACACTAAGGCATCCAGAAAAGAGCTCCCATCAGTTACCAGAAAAATAAAGGAAGCAGATTCTTTTCCTGAGTGTGCTGTGAGTATACGGCCACCTTGCCACCCGTGTATTATCTGGCCCTCTCTCATCTGTGTTGGAAGATGGCCATCGAGGAGGGGTATGTCCACGAAACGGGAGGCAGAGGCCTGGTGATATGACCTGTACCATTTCCACAGTGGAGGCCCTTGTTACTGCTTCCCTTCTGGGTTAGATTCCAAACTGAGCTTTCTCAATGATGGTGTGACAGAACTGGCCAGGGTTGGGGCGACAGCTCAAAACACCCCGATCGGTTGCAGGCAGTAACTTCAGCCCTCATACTTACCAGTCATTTGGCCCTGGGAAAGCAACTTCACCCTCTCTCAACTGTGGACCAGAGGCCACAGAGCATCAAAGCTGATGTCTTGATATGAGGTTAGAAGTATATCTGCCACATTACCACAGTTCCCCAGGCATAGTAGGTACTTGGTCGAACTTAAAAATGAACAAATGCAGATATAAGCAGGTGGTCACAGGGCTCATAGTAGATTGGTTCAAGGACCTGTAGAGCTAGAAAAACCCATCCATGTTTAGCCACTTATATAAAATGGTGCACTATTTGCATATACCCTGCACATATCCTCCTATAGACTTTAAATAATCTCTTGATTACTTGTAGTACCTAATACAATATAAGTCCTAGGTAAATAATTGTATCCTAGATTTAGAGGATAATGAGAGGGGGGACAGCCTGTTGCTATCCAGCACATTTTTTTTCCCAAATATTTTTGAGCCATAGTTGGTTAAATTCACAGAAGCTGAACCCACAGATACGGAGGGCCAACTGTGTAAAGTGAGGGCTCCAAAGGCAATGGTCTGTACTTAAATACTGTCTTGGTCACTTCCTCTCTGTGTAACTACAGAAGAGTTCCCTAACCTCTCCTCGCCTGAGTTCTCCATTGCATACAATGGGAATAAGGGTAATGACACTCATCTAATGAGTTGCTGAGAGGATCGAGTGAATTCCTTCAGGTACAAATCCTTTATATACCTCATCCATGTCGGAACTCTGTGTGTCTAGATGCTGTTTTCCTGCAATCCTCCTGTGCCCAGCACAGGTTCTGGATGGATATATGAGAAGCATAAGCCATATCATCTGGCCTCCAGGGAGTCCTGGAAACTGCCACATATGTGTCCTTGAAGCAACCATATTCAGGCTGGCACTTGAGCCTGAGTGATACTGATATAAACAAGACCCAGAGAAAGTGTGGATAGAGAGCTGCCAGGGAAAGCAGAGGCACTAAAGGGAAATGCCTTATGCACAGTTTGGGGAAATGGTGGCTAATGTGCCCTGGGTCTGAGTGCACTGTGACACAATGTCTCACCACAGGGGATCCTGATTGTCAAACTAGTGAAGGGTATAAGAGGAGGATTCCCTCCATAACTCACCGTTCAAGGAACAGCAGTTGCTCACTGCCATGAACTTGACTCCTTAATGTAAAATCAAAACAACAAAGCCTATCCTGTGTTCTCCAGTGGTTGGTGGGGTAACATGAACTTGAAGGAAATACCACCCTGAGTGGGTCAGAGCAACCCCTGCCCATGAGATAACTAGTAATTACAGTAGTCCTTGAAGCTATGGGGAGGAGAACCCTAAAGGTGACAGTGGATAACTTGGGGGTGTGTTCATGTGATGCTTTGGGAAGGGCTCAGTCTCCACTCATCATACCACTCAGGCTTAAGACAATTTGCTGGCTGTGTATCCTTTTCACTTTAACCGCTGTGCCCCAGGATGTCATAGATGGTGAGGAGGGAAGCACTAGGATTGATGCTCCCTTGAGGAGGAAGATATTACAGGTCTTGCCAGACCTCATTCCTGAATGGGGACGGTTGTTCTCTGTCCCCTGGGGTACTGTTCTCAGGGGTTATGTCTCACTTCTGTTTACCTCCTCCACATTACTCTCTGCTTCTCTTTCAACCCACGGATCCAACTTAATCACCTCTATCCTGCTTCTGCATTGAGATAAATAATTGTGGTATGTGACGGAGGAGGAGAAGAAAACTTAGCATTTAAAATATTGAGCTTCTCAGAAATAATTATTCATGAGTTCTTGTGCATGTATTATAAATTTTTTCCCCTCTAGGCTGAAGGCCTCTGCTGGAATGAACTCAGACACAACGTGGCCTTGCTTGGCCTTTTCTTTGGCTTATTTTTTTTCCTCCACTTTTTTTCCCCTCTGTTTATGAATACGCAACACTTTCAGGATCAAAATATTAGACATGCTAATAAATGTTGCATATGCAGTGCCTCTCTTAGCTCTTCTACTGCCTGGACTGACTGTTGTGCCAAAGACTGTTGTGACTAAGATGTGAGCATCACATAGGGATGTGGCCTGTCATCATAGAGTTCCAGTTTGAGGAGACACAGTCTGTCCGCAGTGAGCCCCAGAATGATGGGAACATGGCCCATCGTCAGGGAATCCCAGTCTGAGGGGACACAGCCTGTGTTCAGGAAGTCCTGTGGTAGCCAATATATCCTGTGTGAAGTTTAGGAAAAGCGGACTTCCTTAAGAATAGGTTCAGGTCACATTTTTACTCATTTCTCATTGGTCTGAACTTGCTCACATGACACTTCTAGCTGCAAGAGAGTCTGGGAGCTGTAGTCTGTGGCTGACACCTCTAGGCACTGCTAAAACAAGGATCATGCTCAATCAAGGGGACATTTTCCTGAAGACAGGTTCTAGTTAGTCTGGGCTGACACTGAATTAGAGTCCTCCTGCCTCACTCTTTTGTATGCTCGGATTTCAGATGTGTGCCACCACATTTAGCTCATGGAAACCTTGCGTCTATGATGGTGTTGAGAAAGAAGGATAATCTCTCATCAAAAGCCCAGATTGCCTTCAAGGGATGGGCTCTAGAGCCTAGACTTCTAGAGTAAGAGCTGAGGATCATGCACTCGTAATGCCCACAACTGGCTCTTCTGACATTCTGGGATTCTGGTAGACTAGCACTGACCCGGCAGTTGCCCCACCTAAATCCTCTTTCCATCCATTTGTATACCATGATGCCTCCTCTCTCCAAGTACTAAGAGCATGCTGTGCCCCTCTGTAGGGGTGAAGTGTGAAAGAGCTGCCTGAGGGAATAGCTTCTAACCATTTCTGCAGATGGTCTCCTTGGATGTACCCACCATCTCTCAGAGGCCTTCATGGGATCAGACCCAATTGCCCACTGGAGTAACTGGCTCCTTATGTTGGCTTCTTTTTCTTTATTATTTCCTTTCTTTTCCATGAGTATTTTTTGGGGTTATCTTCTCAATAGTGTACCTGTTCTTCCTGTCATTGCCTCATTCTCTGATTCCGGAGCATCCAGAGAAAAGACTGGGTTGCACACTTTCCTGTTCCCCCCTCATCCCCAAACACAGAGCAGATCCTCAAAGCAAGACAGTGAAGCTCCAGCCTGGGAAAGGACCGGAGATAATATCTAATTGTCACTGTATTCTCAGTGCCTGGTTGGTATCACATGCAAAAAGTGTGGATGAGTGATGGGAAAGTATTCCATTGAATGGATAAATTAGCTATAGTGTGCTCTGTCATGAAGTTGCTGTGTGGCTTTTTTTGGGGGGGGGGTCAGTTGTGGGGCTTGAACTCTGGGCCTGGGAGTTGTCCCTGAGTTCTTCAGCTCAAGGCTACCATTCTACCTCTTGAGCCCTAGTGCCACTTCTGGTTTTCTGGATAATTGGAGATAAGAGTCTCATGGACTTTAGTGCCTAGGCTGGCGGCTTTGAACCTTGATCCTCAGATCTCAGCCTCCTGAGTAGCTAGGATTACAGGTGTGAGCCACTGTGGCCGGCTTAGCTGTGTGGCTTTGGCCAAGTCCCTTTACCTATCTGAGTCATCCACACAGAGCAGACACCAGCATTGCCTACTTAGAACCTGGGTGAGATAAGAGCTTGGAATGAACTTTGAGTCTGATGCCTTCTGACTTCTTTCTTAGCAGTGAAAGATTGGAAAGTCACCTCTTCTCCCTGCACTGCCTTTCAAAATGCTCAACAAGGAGCATTTTAGTGGCTTAAAAGCAGCATCAATTTTTCACATTGAAATTCTTTTATTCCACAAAGTGGCTAATCTTGGGAGAAGGAATATACATTATGTTTTCTGTAGGATTCATTAAAGTTGTTTTCATTTTGAATTAATCATGTGGTTTCTAAATATTTGTTCTGAATTGGCCCTGCACAGAAAATGTAAAGTAGAAGAAAGAAAAATAGAATGAGAAAAGATTGCTTTTTTTTTCTTTTAATGAGTCTTCTTGTTTGACAACTGAGAAAATGGACCAGCCAGGACTGGGGCTTTCTAGGAGCCACAGGCTGATAAGAAATGTTCTTTCTGTATGTACTTGATAGGCTTGGATGACCCAGTGGATATAAGCTAGTGATATTGGGGGACAGAGAGAGGGTACTTGGGGGAGAACTGCTAAAGTATGAGACTCTACCTGGGAGAAAAAAAGGAAGTAGATGTTCCTAGAGAATAATCAAAGGTCCCGTGACCTTCATGTAGCACTTGGGATGGAGAAAGCACACAGAATCCTTAGGTCTAGGCTGGCAATGGGTGCTTAGCAAGAGGCAACAGGTATCCCTGGAGGCCATGTGGTCAAGGCCACATTAGATCCAAGTCTTATTCATTTCTTTCTACACCAAATCCTTTTATGGTTCTTGATGAGACTACTTAAAAGCTGCATGGAAGACATCATGAGGTTTTTCAATGAGCATTTTCTCTGTCTGTCCTAGTGCATGTGGTTCTGTCTGTCTAGCCCCAACCCGTCTTTATTAGTAGTATTAGTATTCTTAGTAGGAGGTTTTTGGTGATTGAAAATGATTGCAACATCTGCACTGGTCAGGACTGGACACCTCAGTGTGGATATCATATGCAGGTAGGTATGTATCCCACATCTTTACCACCACAGGATGCACCCCATTGCCCCCTGAAAATTCTTCTGTGATCCTTCTCAGGTGATTCCTGCCCTGAGTTCATTGGCTAGTCACACACACACACACACACACACACACACACACACACACACACACACACACACACACACACACACACAGCTTTGCCTGTTCTACAACCCTATGGAAATGTAATTTCTCAGTACATTCTCCTGTGGAGCAGTGCTTATTCAGCTTGCCATTGTGTTTCTGAGCTGCATCCATATTCCATGCCCTAATAGTTTGATTCCTTTTTGCTGTTGAAAAGCACATGTTGTATGTATATATTACAATCTGCATTCCCAGGCTGCTCTTAATAAATGCTTGGATTGTTTCCAGTTTGAGGTGATTAAGAATTATGAATGTTTTTGAGCAAATCTTATGAAGGTTATGTGTTTCTTTTCTCTTGGGTAAAAAGCTAGGAGTAAAATGGTCACAAAACAAGTTGAGGTGTGTCTAGTCCTATAAGAAGCTGGCAGACCTTTTTCCAGAGCAGCCCGTGCATTGCCCACCCAGTCTCCAGTGGAGAGAATTCCTGTTGCTCTACATCCTTGCCAGCGCTTGATGGTATCAGTTTTTTTATTTTTTCATTTTGTAATGAAGTGAGTTGTGGGCTGTTGGTTCTGATTTTCATTCACATTTCTCTGATGGCTAAGGTTAGTGGGTAACTTTTCTTGTGTGCTTACAGTTATGGTGAAAATGGTCTATTTAAAAAAATAGATTATCTTCTAATTCCTAATACTATTTTTGTGTACAGAGGAATTATAGGCAGGATATTTCATGTGTATTGTGGCATACCCTGAACATAAGTAACCAATTTGTATGGGAGTAAATATTGTTGTTGTTTTGTTGGTTGTGGAGCTTGAACTTGGGGCCCGGGCCTGTCCCTGAGCTCTTGGGCTCAAGGCTAGTGCTCTGCCACTTGAGCCACAGCTTCACTACCACTGTTCTGATGGTTCATAGGAGATAGTGTTTCATGGACTTTCCTGCTTTGGCTGACCTCAAACCATGATCCTCAGATTTCAGCCTCCCAAGTAGCTAGGTTTACAGTTATGAGCCACCAATGGCCTTCTATGGGGATACTTTACTTTCATTGGGTGAATCCTACTGGAGCAACTACGATGTGGCTGGCAGTATGCAGAGCTAGCTAGCCCGGGGGCTGCTGTGGAATGTTTTCAGTCCAGGCTTCCTGTCCAGCATCAAATCCAGGGCTCTTCCTACTGTATTCAGAAGAGATTCTAGATTCCATGTTGGCTCAGAGTCCTCAAGCTCACAGCAGGAGAGCCTCAAAGTAGGCATCACACAGACAGGGGTTGAAACTAGCTCAGACACTGACTTGCTATGTGACTGGGTTGAGTCATCTAATCTGAGTTTTGATTTACTCATTTCTAAATCTAGACACACACACACACACACACACACACATTTACTATGAAGTTTAAAGAGAGCAAAACCACTGGGCATATGGTAAACCCTTGACCAAAGCCAGCGTTCTTCCTCTTCTGTGGGGAATGAGAGTCTGTCCCACCTCTGAGGTCACTTGTGCAAAGCTGAAGGCTGACAGGTCTCCAATGGAGACAAAGCATTTCATTAGGAATGAGATGTCCTGTGGGTGTGAATGGAGGGGAGGGTTCTGACCCCACTCCAGGGTTGAGCTCAGCAGTCCCTGATTTGCTGAACTGATGAGATCAGGAGAACAGAGCATATATATATATATATATATATATATATATATATATATTTATTTTTTTTATTTTTTGCCAGTCCTGGGCTTCAGCTCAGGGCATGAGCATTGTCCTTGGGCTTTCTCAAAGTCAGAGCTCTACCACTTGAGCCACAGCACCACTTCTGGCTTTTTTCTATGTATGTGGGAATGTGGGACTGAGGAATCGAACCCGGGTCTTCGTGCATGCTAGGCAAGCACTCTACCACTAGGCCAAACTCCTGGTCCCTAGAGCATATTTTTTTTAGCTGCCCCTGAGCCCTGACGAGTAGTAAAGAGCTGAGGGAGAGACCCACTGTCCTGGTCTGGAAGTCTTGCCTGGATCCCTCTGTAACCCAGTGCCTACTTCAGCAGATCCTCTTTGGCTCTTATAAGCACTTTCCTGCCAAGTCTCTAAGGATGCTCCAAAGTCTCTTCCAGGTCAAATGTGTGTGCTTGCAAGTTCCTTGGGTCCCCTGATGAAAGCTGGACCGCAGCTGAGAGACGCGATTTCAAACAGAATTGGCCATTAGATCAACAAATAGTTCCCTGTGTTCTGGCATTTTGGGCAGTACGAGGTTGGAGATGGGAAGAGGCCAAAGAGAGTTATATAATATCACGACTAAGAGACACAATCTGACCTAGATTAAATAAATTAACTTTAGTATTCATTCCCAGGTTTTGACATCACATTTGCAAATGTTGGAGGTCATTATCAACAGGGCTTTTAGAGACTTACTTTCCCGTGGAATGAAGGTATTCATTTTCATTTTAGATTTCTTATTAATATACATTAGTTATAAAAGGGGGTGTGGTTCATTGTGACATTTCCCTATGTACATACAAGGAACTCCATCACACTCACCCCTTTATCACTCTCCTTTTCCTTCTCAATAGGTTTCATTGTTCTATTTTCATATATGCAAAGAAATTGCTTCATGTAGATTCAGCCTCATTCACTCTCGCCAATCCCCCTACTACTCCAGCTGATGCCCGTCCTTCCAACAGAGCCTGTTTTACTTTCCTGTCATTCTTATTTTCTAAGTGTGTAATAATTGTACAAGGGGGTTTCACCATGGCATTTCAGATGTGAATAACCCCATCATTGCTTCTCTTTCCTGCCTCTCCAGCCCCCTATCGGTCAATAGCTTTCACTGAGATTCTTCATGGTATCTTCATACACAGTCGCAACGTATTTTGATATTTTGATATTATTCACCCTATGGCACTCTTTTTCTCTCTCCTTTCGGGGATCTGTTTTTTTTTGTTTTTTTTTTTTTTTTGCCAGTCCTGGGCTTGAGCTTAGGGCCTGAGCACTGTCCTTGGACTTTCTCAAGGCTAGAGCTCTACCACTTGAGACTCAGCACCACTTCTGGCTTTTTTTTTTCTATGTAGGTAGTACCGAGGAATCAGACCCGGGTCTTTGTGCATGCTAGGCAAGCACTCTACCACTAGGCAAAACTCCTGGCCCCTGGATCTGATTTTTTTTTTAAATGAGACTCATCTTGAGTTGGAAGGAGAGTAATGTCCTTCTGAAACAAAAACAAACATAAAACACCTGCTGACCAATAATTCAGATACCCCTGTCCTCACATTTCTTGGGCCAGTCCCTAAGTAGTTAATTTATAATTTCTTGATTTACCAAACAGTTAGAATTTGAATGGGCGAAGGGTCTTACCTCTCTCTTTGTTTTTGTCTAAATTAGAAATTGTATCTCTTATGACTGTAAGCATTCTAGAAGTTTGTGTTATTGCTATTTTTTTTCTCCCCCTGAGATTCTAAATCAATGAGCTAAAGGCCATAGCTGTTCCACCATTTCTCCATTTGGTATATCCACCCGTCCCGGAGGAGCTTGTGCAAAGCAGGGTGTGGTAAACCGGTGGCACAGGTCGGGCTTTTGCAGTCCTCTTGGGCCCAGCCGGAGGAGCCCTTTCCATACCCAGTCCAAGGAGGCCCCTTGGGTAGATTCCGGGCAATTGACTGCCTTTGTATTTGGAGATCTTGGTCAGGTTACTTTAGGTCTCTGTTTTCTTACCTGTGAAGTAGAGAGGGTGACAGTGCAGCCCTGTTAGACTGTTGGAGGGTCAGTGAGGTGGATGCTAAAAGGCAGTAGGCTATTTGTCATCACAACCATTATACCACCTCAGCACAAAACCACCGTTAGGGAAGGCCACTTAGCTTCTGGACACAGGAACATACAAGGTCCTAGGGAGGGGATGTCGGGGATCACAGAAGCTGCTCCTCTAGAGGTCATCCTATCTTGGGGACTCTCCTGCTCTGAGTTATCCTGAAGCTTTATGATCCAAGTGACAATTTTTCTCCACATCCTTTTCCTTCTGAAGCTTCTGGTCTCCCTTTACATGTAAATTGCATGCCGCAAGTTTGTTGAATCTGCCTTTTATATTCCAAAGAAGGCAAAAGAATAGCTGGACAGATAGGGAGGTCATCTTTTCTCAAAATGAATCATCCCCTCCCCAGTTCCAGTTAGCAAGGCCTAGTGCTACAGGTGGACAGAGGTGTACATGGAGCATGCATTCCAGATGTTCTTGGATCCTTTGGGTGGAATGTGTTTGTCATAGTCAATGGAAGGTAATACAGTGACCACTATGGTCTCACAGTGAACACTGATACAGAAAATACATTTCATAAGAAGGATTCAGGAGCCAGGTGGCAGTGGCTCATGCCTGTAATCCTAGCTACTAAAGAGGCTGAGATGTGAGGATCACGGTTCAAAGCCAACCTAGGTAGGAAAGTCTGTGAGACTCATCTCCAAGTAGCCACCAGAAAACTGTAAGTGGCGCTGTGTCTCAAAGTGGTAGAGTACTAGCCTTGAGCAAAAGAACGCAGGGACAGTGCCTAGGCCCTGAGTTCAAGCTTCATGACAACCCCCAGCAACAATGAAAGCTTGAGAATCAACATCATTATGGTTGGTGCAGGGTGCGGGGACCAGGAGCTTTAGGACACTGCTTCCTAGAAGGGGAATTGAATCATGTAGCATTTCTGGGGTGTTTCATGCCCATCTGATCTGCCTATGCTAACACCAGGACTAGGGGCTGTCAAATGCCTGTTCCGAAGGGCAGCCCCTGGACTGTTCTCCAAAGGGCTTACTTATCCCCAGTCATCCATCAATGCCTCTCAGGGGCTGTCATTTTCTGCCTCTTTCGGAATTTTCCCATTTGCAGCAGGGGCTTTGAAGCAGCAAGGGCATGGTAAAATCCCGTGTCTACATTGCTTCCTCCCCAACCCACAAGTCCTGAAGTCTCCCAAACCATGTCCTGAGCTAGCACGGTGGCTGACATGGTGGCGGAGGAGTGGGATTCCAGTAACTGACAACCTGAGCTAGTAGTACTCTACCTCCTGTGTCTGACTCCTCTCATTCAATTTCCAGGAACCTCAGGGACAAAGTATCATTATTAACCCAACTTCCTGCAGCAGGAAGCTGAACGGCAGAAGGTTAACGAATGTGCCTGTGTCGTGTGTCCATGCACTTTGTCAGGGATGGAGGAGATCGGAGCCAGGGATTCCAAACCTTGCCATCATCTTCTGGGGGGCTGGGAGTGGGAGTGACAAAAATCAGAAGTTGGCCTTGAACCTGCCAGACTCCTCAGTCCTGCTCGTGCTGGCTAGGAGAGACCCACTGCAGCCAGCACACCGTGTGTGTTCCAACACGAGGCAGCAAAACCCAGGGAATGTCAAAAACCCTCTCAGATACCACTGCATGTCACATAGAGATTCAAGGAAGCATCCTGGCTTCATCTAGGAATTCAGGACCATGGCTGCTGTGTTGATGCTGGACAGAGCTGGCAATCTGCTGAAACGTCCTATGGAGAAGCAGGAAAGGAAGGGGACATTCCCTGCACAGCCCTCCCTGATCCATCTCACTTGATGCGATTAGATTCCGGCGTCACAGAAGAGCAGAGCTCAGAGGATCTTGGGGCATGACCATGTTTGATCCCAGGCACCAGCTAGTCAAATAATAGTAGCTTTCCTGGAGGATCTCAATGGAGCAGATTTTAGATAGTCATAGCCATGTCACAGAATATCTCATTCTGCGTTTTTATCTTCTGACTTTATAAAGAAATGGCTAATTAAAAAATGTCTCAAGGTCACACAGCGAGAACTTGGAGATATCCAGCCTTGCTTGAGAAAATGTTTTCATCAGGATCTCTATGCCACGGCTAAGCACAGAGCCTCCAGGGAGAGCTTGACTTGATTCAAGGTGCCTGGGTTGTTAACTCACCTGTGTCCCAGTGACGCCGGCCTTCTCCACACTGTCCAAATGTCATCCAGTTGGACAGAGTTTGTTCCTAGACTTTCAGGAAGGTGCAGACAAATAGCAATCATTAAACAGGTTCTCCCATGGGTATTCACAAGAAGGCAGAGAGGCAAATAGCTCAAGGAAGGGACAAACAAAGCTAGAGATTCAAAACAAGGAAGGACCCAACTCATAAGGGGTGGAGGACTGAGCTGAGAAATAGCTTCAGGAGCAGCTGGTGTTGGAGAAAAAAACGTCCCTCTCGCTCGCTTGCTCGCTGGGCCTTTGTAACTGTTGTTCTCAGTGATGAAAGCCTCCACCTTCCTTCCCACATGCTGTCTGGCTATGTCAGTTCATCTCTGTGAATCTCTACTCAGAAATGTCTTCCTGGAGAGGTTCTGACTGCAGCTTTACACCAGAATAACTCCCCAGCGTCTGCCCCCTGTTCAATGATGTCCTGCTCTAGCTGGCATCATGTGGGGACTGGTGTAAGGCTACCCTGCTAAGGGCATGCACTTTTCCAGGGGCTGGAGCCTGCTTTACCCCCCAACTCCCAAGTCTATACTCAGTCCCTGGCCAAGCCTTGGAACTCAGCACCAGTTGAGTGATTGACAAACTCCAGTGGCCCAGGCTGTAAAGGGGCCTGGTGCTGGCCGAGTGGGGTGGCGGTGGGAGAGGGGGCTCTCACCATGTACTCTAAGGTCCTTCTGGTTCAGGTGGATGCTCAGGACCATTTTCACAGTGTTGGCTTGTCAGAAATGCAGGCTCCCAGGTCTGCACTTCTTCTTATGTGTTTTTACAAGATCTCAAAGTAGTTTGTATACAAAGGAATGTTTGTGTCTCATGAGGATTCCCTTGAAATTTATCTGTTGAAATCTTAATCCTCAAGGCACTGGTACTTAGAGGTGGGGATTTTAGGAGGAAATAGAGTGCTGAGAGTGGGGTCTCTATTAAAGAGGTTCTGTATCCCTTCCCTCTTCTAGCATGAGAGAAAACAGATACCTTATCTGCAGGTGCTCTGCTCTTGGAAATCCAGTCTAGATCCATGAGATACCCCGTTTATGAGACACCCTGTCTAAGGCATGGTGTTATAGCAGCTCAAATAGACGAAGACAGCTGGAACTGTGACAGCAATGATTGAGGCTAATAAGTAGTTTTTCATGAAGTTGGCTGGCTCTATAGCCTTAGTAAGTAAGGGTCACGTTCAGGAAGGTCAGCTCTGAGATGTTTGTTTACTTAATCCCAGCAAGTTAGCGTCCAGACAGGCAAGTTGAGCAGGATGTGTTCTCACAGCTGAGGTGGTCTGCGTCCATCTTTTCTCTGTTGGTGGATGTCCCTTGCTTTTCCCTCATTTGAGTACCCAGAGGTGCTGACCAGGGGAGATGAAGAGCTAATCTCAGGAACTCTCTGAGCAGCATCAGAGCTCAACCTCCGTTTTGCTTCTGTGCCTAGGGATGTCTTGATCCCCATGCACGAGTACGTGTGCAGCGTGAGTGCCTGTGTGTGCCCCTTGGCGTCTGCGCAGAACCACAGTCCTCTCCACACACATGAAACACGTCAAAACACACTACAGAACACAGTTCCCTGTGGGAGTCCCTCGTCACTAACGCTAGGCTTAATTATTTAAACGTAGTTCATTATTGGTTCTACATTTAATTTTTTTTAAAAAATTTAAGTGACTTAGTCTGTTAATAAATAATAAAGCTTAACAGCTCTTAATGAGCATTCAAAAGTGAATGAATTATTGCATTCCATAACACAATATCAATATTTACCCGTGAAGCAGAAAAGTTGTACCTCGTAAGAAACTTTCCCCCCTGTTGACCTGGTTCTCTTTCCTGTTAGCAAATGTGAACTAATTAATCTAGGATGTGTCATGAATTAGAAGGGGAGAGGAAATCAGGGGTTGCTTATGATGTGCCACGAACATGTTTTGTTCCACCCTGTAGCTGTCCTTAGAGAGAATTCCCCCATGTCCCCACAAGGGGGCAAGGGAGAACAGCCCTGAGGGCAGCCATCAGGATAAGCTCAAGAGCAAATCCACTCTCTTTCTTCCCCCCCCCTCCCCCCCCCCCCCCGACCCTGGGCATTTTCTCCTCATTAGCTTCAGGTAAAATCCAAAGAGGGAGAGAGTTAGACACCGTATAAGAAAAGCATCCATGAAACTACTATAACTTTTACTATACAGAGAGTATAAAAAGACACATAAATAAAAATATTTTACCATGTGATTTGAACATTAAATTTCATTGCCATGCATGCCCCGTGTGCTTTGTTATGCAGACTGATATTGCTAAGAGAAAGACTCAGGAAGGTTGTGCAATTCTAAGAAGTACATGTGTGCCTCCCTCTAAGAGGGTGGGGAGGTCTGTGTGATGTGTGTGTGTGCATGCATGTGCGTGTATGAAGATCTGCAGATACACCTGCACAGACAGACACGCAGTTGGTCAGTTACTTACTGATTTACTGGGGTGGGGTTTGAACTCAGGACCTGAGCTTTGTCTTTTAGCTTTTAAATTCAAGGCTTTGTGCTCTACCACTTGAGTCATGTTTCCACTTCCAGTTATTTTGCTGGTTAATTGGAGGTAAGAATCTCACAGACTTTCCTGCTTGGGATAACTTTGAGCTGTGATCCTCAGATCTCAGCCGTGAGATTACAGGCGTGAGACCCTGGCACTCACATCTAGCTTTAGCTAGTTGTTAAAATGTCTGCTACATGCTGCATACGTGGAATAAAAAATTCCCAATTAACTCAAACAGACCAAGTCTCTGTTTTCAGGAGACAAAGGTTCTCCTGGGGGAGAAAGACCTTGTCCAAGCAAAGAAACAGATGTTAACCAACACCTGAAGCAAAAGCAGGGAGAGGCTGGAAAGGGACCAGGATGTCATGGTAACAAGAGAGGCTCCCTAGGACAGAACTGGGTTCCTCTCTTACAGGATGCTTCCTGGCTCTCTGTTGGCTGATCCTGCTTCTCAGTCATGGCTCAACCTACTCAGATGCCCTCACATTTCCTTGCCCTTCTCTCCCCATCTCTGGTGTCCCAAAGAGGAGGCAGCCTAGACCCTGCAGACTGACAATGGGGATGATACTGTCCATTCGCTGATAAAGAGAGACTGCCTTGGGCTTTGGGCTCTTGGGGAGGGAGGTGGAGGAACAGCTAGCGCGACCCAGGGGAAGAAGGGCTGGCAATATGTATTCTGGGAATTTCTGCGTTCCAGTGGGAGAAACTGGGGCAGCCTTTCTGGAAGACAGGGTGGGAAAGACCCTGGCTCCTCCTGGAGGTTTTCACATACAAAATGAAGTCCAGCTCAGCCCCCCCCAATTTTTCCCGTTTTAATTTATTATTACTATTATTATTATCCTTAAGTAGAGGTTCAAGAATACAAGTCAGTTCAACATTCCCACCCGTCCCTCCCTGACCATCCCTCCCTTGCTCCTCTTAATTTTGTAGGACATACATGGGATTCTTTTATGTATGTTAGCCCACTTCTCCTCTTCATTTGTTCACCCCTTCCCCCAACCCCAACCCTCTCCTTTTGAGTACCTGCAGCTTCTACTTTTGGACATCAGCTCCCTCTTTTAGCATTAGGTTGGGTTTAATGACAGAAGGCTACTGCCTTCTTCTCCACTCACTCTGCTCTCATGAAGGGCTTCTCTGAAGGCAGGTGTTTGTGCCACAGTCTCTATCTACCCTTTCTGCTTCCCGAGAACACCTCATGTCCTGAGATGGCTTTTAGAATTCCAGCCGTGTGCTCCTATGCCAGGCAGAAAGTAGGAAGAACTGGGGTAAAAGATATAAGAATCTCCCTTTCAGATCTTTTCTGTGAGACCCATCTAGTGACTTCCTTTATGTTTCATTGGCCAACACTTGCTGTACAGGAAAGGCTGAGAAGTATTTGCTGTCTGTTGAGGTGGCAGATATCCAACCTGAACAAATGGTGATGGATAAAAGGGACATGTTTTACTATTAGATCTCTGTCCTTGTTGCAAAAATACAAATGAACTTTGGTTTGTTCCAAATTCACCTGCTCTGGGTGTTTAAGTAGGATAGGGGACCCTTGTTCTCAAGTCTCTAATTTCCAGTTGGCATTGCTGTCAGAGGTGTTGCATAGATTGTGTGTAGCTAGGCACGGGAGGCTTACACCAGCCTGTCATCCTAGCTACTCAGAAGGCTGAGATCTGAGGTTTGCAGTTTGAAGCCAGCCCCAGGAAGGAAAGTCTGTGAGACTATTTCCTCCAATAAACTACTCAGAAAAGTCTGGAAGTGTTGCTGTGGCCCAAATGTTAAAGCTCTAGCCTTAAGCCAAAGAAACTCAGGGACAGTGCTCAGGCTCTGAGTTCAAGCCTCAGGACTGGCACCCCCCCCCAAAAAAAAAGTGTATGTATAGGAATGGAGGACTCAGAGATCATTATTGGGGTTATTTTGAGATGATCCCTTCTCAACTTTAGATTTCTCCAGTGTACTGAGCCCTGGGTCTCTTGATAAGAGTATATGCTTATGTGGCTTCTTAGGCCTCAGGGAAAAGGAACAGTGGGAGAAATAAACATAAAGCCCACAGTAAAATACTTGACATCTTAGACACTTAGACACACAGGTAGAACAGTTGTTTATTATATATGTTTATATCTATCTATTTATATATGAGTGTCTCAGTGTGTATGTGTGTATCTATGAACACAGCACATACACACATGCATGTGTGGGACTGCTGATGAAAGAGGTGGCAGGAGAAGCAGGAGAGACTCTGACAAGCTGTGTGCACGTGTGGCTTCTGTCCTGTGCTCTGATCTTTCTTACCAGACCAGGACAGACCAGGGCAGGGCCATTTTCCTGGGAGGCGCTTTCATACTCAAACATTCCATAGTCCAATTTTGAGGGCAACAGGCAGAGAGAAGCTGGGTTGCCAAGCAACCAGCCATTAACAGAAAATTAGTGGTTCATCTCTGAATGTCCTGTCCCACTTCTATTCTACCTCCCATCTCCTCCTGCCAAACAGTGACACAGGAGCACAGGCACAGCAGCAGAATGGAGTGTCAACTGGAGTCAGAGAGTGACAGAGAGAGAGAGAGGAGGGAAAGGTCATGTGGTGGGTCACACCAATGTCAGCAGGAAGCCATGAGCAACCACTGCTGACCACCTCCTCATCTTGTCCCCACTGCCTACCCTTCCCCTATCCCTGAGCTCTAGACAGAGCGCAGTCCTGTGTCTCAGGGGCTCGAGGGTCCATGTTTGGGTAGAAGCTTTTCCTTCCCCCATATGTCTCGTGAGCAAGGACGCTTTGTCCCTCACCATGCTGAGAAGCCCTTCCATGTGGTGGTAGAAGCCAGCCTCTCCAATCTAACTTGAACCTGCTCTCTCCAACCTTATCCCAAACCCCAGCCCCCAGACAGCTCATTGCTGGGGCTGGACTGGCCTTGTTGGAGTGTGGGGCTCAATACCAACCTACACTGGAGACAAACAGCCTCACAGAGGAACAGATCAGCATTAAGGGCTCAGGCCTGGGGCTGATTCTCCTTCAACCTTGTTCCAATAGAGAAGGCTGACAGGTGTCCTGCAGGGCCCCCTCTCATCTCCCTAGAGTACCCCCCTTCTCCACTTCTCAGGATCTGTCTAGAGTGGGTGACACCTGGGATCCTTACATGTCTGGAGAGAAAGCCCCATACCCAAGGTAACTACCCTTCTCTAAATTGCTAGCAAGAAGGTAGCCTGAGATTCTACCCATCCCTCTGCATAGCCACTGACATGGAATAATAATAAGCTGGGCTTGGCTGGTTCTCCTCAGGAATGATCTCGGGGCTCAGGCACTTAACTGGGTTATTTGTCCAATGGAGTCATAAGAGGTGCCATACAAACTAAGGAAATGAACGATTTAGTCTCTAAGTGGTTGGAGAGGGGAATCAGGGAGTAGATGATAGATATGGCAACTGGGTTTGGGGGTATGAATAGAAGTTTGCTAGAGAGAAATATTGAGAGAGTGGAGAGAAGATCTTCCAAGCTTGAACACTACCACTTTGAGAATGAAAGGGGAAGTCTCATGCCGCTTTGGATATTAGCATTTCAAGATAAGATGGTTAGGATGGGAATGAGGAGATGTTGGTCCCGGCTCGGCCTGACTGGCCGGGCATCCTCAGGCAAATTATGTCACCTTTCATCTCAGTATGTGTGAAATAGCAGCCTCAGTATTCTTTGGCTCATTCTCCACTCAGACAATCCACGGCATTGCTTGTATTGAGTGTCCACTAAGTAAAGGGAACCAGGGAGAAGGAGGCTGGGGTGGGTGTGTCACAGGGGTTGGAGGAGACTGGGGTCTGCAGGCCAGAAGGCTCCTCCTTCCCACTTTACCCCCT
Organism: Megascapheus bottae; assembly: GCF_031878675.1. Lineage (NCBI taxonomy): Eukaryota > Metazoa > Chordata > Mammalia > Rodentia > Geomyidae > Megascapheus > Megascapheus bottae. Next base: position 8,684,733 of record NC_143530.1, read on the forward strand.
CTTGATCTACTGGGGCATTGGAAACCTCATCCAGCATGGTCGACTCTTATGGGCTTGCAGAAAAAAATGTGCATTTCAGATTTAACCGCACTTACTATCAGGGTGAGGGGTTCTACACAGAGAGTGGAAGCTCGCCTGGAATGAAGGAGCAGCTGGGACTTGTCCTGGAGGCCAGCCCTGTCTAGGGAGCTCTGTGAGCTGGGAATTGGGCCAGCCCTGAGCACTCGATGGCTGTGCATAGCGCCATCCTGTCCTGCCATGTGTGTGAGGAGTGCAGGCTGGCGATCGGAGTGGCGGAGCCTCTGCTCCTGGGTCTCCAGGAAGGTAGCCCCTTCTCTGTATGCTAGCCAAGCCCAGCTCCTGGCCTAGGAAAGCACTCCTTTCCTTGGCTCCAGGAATGCCCCAAGAGGATAGAATCGGCACGTGAGGAGTTAGCCTGCTGGAGTTCTACGGGATCTCTCTAAAGGAAGAGACGCTTGATGTCCTATTGCTGGTATGAAGATCCAGAGCTAGTTTGGGGAGGATGAAATCCTCTGGGTTGGCCCACCATGCCAGGCAATGGGGCTTGTGAAAGCCTTTGATTTGATCTGCCTAAGCACCTCCTAACCA